>NW_020799092.1:2906256-2946863 GCF_003259725.1 Athene cunicularia | reverse complement strand
ACAGACATGGCAGCCCGGGCCGGCAGGCAGGCCCCGGGGCGGCGCGGCGCTGGGCGGGGGTACACCACCACCACCGCTCCCCCCGAGGAGCAGCACCCCCATCCGCTGGCAGCCGGGCAGCGGCCGCACAGAACCCCAAGGCCCGGCGGGCGATGGGCATACGAGATCTAAAGACGTACTGCTTTAACTGGGGAGTGCGGGAGCTGCCGGAGGTTTTCATCGACGTTACAAAAAATAAATACCCCCCCACACTTTACGCTTGTGTAAATAAACCCACAAAAGCCACCCTTTATTCCAATAAAATAACCCGTGTGTGCTGGGGAAGGGGGCAGGAGGCGTTACATGGTGCAGCAGCGTCCTGAAAACGCACCCGCTCTCCTGCGCTGGCCACGGGCTGACTCTCGGGCTGCAGGTAGGGACAGGTAATACCGACGTGGTCCTTCGTAAACCTTCACAGCCCCCGAGTCGCTTTACAGCTTAGTGAGGATTACTGACCTGCCAAGAGTTTTCCTCAAATCTGTAAGGGCTCATGGGTGAGGAAATACCCAAACCTGGCTTTTCCCTTTGGTGTGTTTGTGCTCTTTTGGGTCGCACACCATTATGGGATGGGAGTGGAAGGGAAAGGCGGGCCTCTGTATATTTTAATTGAAAAAGCAGTTTTGTTTGATCCAAGTGGCACGTTTGCAAGGACTTTCCTCACCATCCACCTTCAGAGCTGAGTTCTCCACAATCCTGTGTGGAAGAACTGAAGCAGGTATTTGGGAGGAGCCTAGCCTAAACACCAGAATAAACACCACAGGCAATGAGAGAAAGCATGAGTGGAGATTCACAGCTCTGGAACAGTTATCCACCGGCTCCCTCACATACTCCCACACTTCAGCTTCCCTTGTTTGGGCTTTATTTCCAGCAAGATTTTTGTGGTCTCCCCCTGTACAAAAGGGAAAATGCAAATAGGGTTACACTCAACCTCCTCCAAAAGTGCTTAAAGATTGTACATGTATAAGCCGCCTGGAAAAGTCTTGGAGCCATAGACAGTGCACAAATCTGTATGTTTTAACACAAAGGTGAAGGGAGCCTTGCAAGGACAAGTAAGCAATAGGAAAACAGTCTGGAGAGCAGAAAGTCTCAGAACTAAAGCTGTCAGGATTAACAGTGTCAAACCTAACAGCATCACCTTAGAAACCATGTTATGGTTCTCACAGGTTTTTTGTCTCTTATTGCTACTAAATTCCCCAAATCATTCCAGTTACAGAAGTCTTGTATTACCTCAATTTATTTGTTTTGTCAGATTGACTGTTCCCTTGCTTATGAAGCACTTTCTTTAACACAGCTGAGACTAATTTTAACTTTTTTTTTTTTTTAAGTCTCCTTAGAATTAAAAGTTGACTGAAATAAGTCTATATAAGGTTTTCAGGCTCTCTAGAGGCCCTTAATCCATAGTTCAGTAAAGAATTAGTGCCGGGTTTATAAAGACACCAAGGTGCACGTAAACACCTAAATGCTTTTAAAAGTCAGACCCTTACTAAACAACAAGTTTGGAGCAAAGCAGATGTTTCAAATAAGAGATTCGTGACACTAGTTCCTATCTAGAGACTTGATCCTACCAATAGTTGCATGTGTGTTTAATTTTATACAGCACATAGTTCCACTGAAATTGCACTGTACTACTCACTGAGAAAAAAAAAAAAAGCACATGTGTGCTTGCTGGAGCACAGCCTGAGAGATAGAAGTTAAAGAACTGGGTTGTTAACTGCTACTCAGAGTATATTGTATGGATTGGATAGTTTTGTTAAGTACCAGAAAAATTTAATAAACAAAGTCCTTTTTTTTTTTGGTGCAGCTTCCTCTCTGCTCTGGTTACCTGTCTATCTACCCTTCAAATGAGTTCAGGGAAGCACACCTGAACTGTGAGAAATTTATACTCTTTGGTAAATGCTACCAAACCAGCATATATCTTCTGAATATGCAGATAATGAGTAATTAACCAATAAATTAGGAATACCAGACCTCTGCCCTACAAGCTTTATAACCAGTAGAGTATCTTAGTTCTTTACATATTAGAAAGTCATATTCAGTTAGCTTTTGATATTAGAGACTTAAATGCAAGATGAAGTATATGGAAAACAAGTATAAAAGAATGCTACTTGTGTTTTTCTTCTGAAAAAGAAGGTCATCTGAAACAAGAGAAGGAGGAAGAAAAAGAAAAACCCAGGAAAACAGGGTTAAGATAAATCATATATACATAAACAACACCACCAAAAACAAACCCTTCAGCATCTGTTAATCTTTCTAGAAACACTGCAGTTTTCTTAAAAGTACCCTGGTACATACACACAACCAACTGTTGCTAAATTCTACCTGCCAAAACAATAACATACAAAATTGCTGGAAAGCAATAATAGAACACAAAGCATAAAGGGAAGCAAATCCATCAACCTATGGATTATGCTATTAAAAGTAGAAGAAACCTATTCACCCAACAACTGCTCCTTCTTGCCTCAGTTTCCCCATTCTTACAGCAAGGATAGTAGTATTTATCCCCTGAAAACGATACCCAGAAGAATTAGTTAGCTCATTATTGCCAGTAATTACAGCAATCATTATGTACTTTGAGATAACTGGATGAAAGTACCGTAAGTCCGATTAAAATGAGAATCCGCTCAGGAAAGCAATAAGAAGAGGAATGCAGGGCCTTGAACTTTTATCATGGGATCCCATTTGGCCTTCACTGGTAGTTACTGAAATTTGTAAGCATGCCCAGCTGCTTCAAGGGCTACAAGGAACAAGATAAGATCCTCTTGTACTGCAAGGGTCAGTGTGATGCCCAGAGCTCAGCATCCCAGCCTCAGCAAGACGAGTAGGCAGAGAAGTAATAATCTCCCTCATCTCAGAGGGAGCTTGGGCTGTGGCCTTCCCCTTCCAGCTGCTGGACTGAGAAGCAGTGTGTGATCTCAAAGTCACCCGACCAGCATCCTCCCCCTCCCTAATGCTGCTCCGGAGATCACTTACACTAAATAAAACTTCCCCACTCCCCTTCAGTAGGATTTGCCCCACAGCCCTGCAGCCATACAAGTGTCTCCAAAAGAAGGGTACTCGTGGGACAGGGGGCATGAGCCAGGTATGGGGCACTCCCATCTTCTCAGTCTTGTTCCTGCCTGCAGTTTTCAGCTATGTTATCTTTTTTTCACTGAGGTTTCCAGGGCTGCTGCTCGTGTCTGGCAGGTAATTTCTCCTGTTCACCAGCTACCCTCCTGCCACCACAGCTCTCTGCTTGCACAGCACCGCTCCCAGGGAGAAAAGGAGTAATGACCCCCTTCTCCATACCAGTGAGGAGATCTGTGTTTGGAGGGTCCTTCCTGGTACAGGTCAGAGGGACAAGGAAATTATTTAACACTGCAATTTTTGCAAGTAATGTCAGGGCACAGCTATATTTCTGGAAAGCAGAAGCCAGCTGTGCCAGAGTGGAGAACATCGCTCACTGTGGCGTCAACATTAAAACCCAGCAGCGTTTTGATACGAGACAAATTTTATTAAAACCATAAAAAGTAACCATCCAATAGCTGGTTCTTGCATCTAGCGTATACATAAAAGAAAGGGCTGGCTTTCTGACAGCAAGAAAAATGCTTTCAGTCCTCGTCTCCAGAAACACAGGCATCCTTGGTCACACAGTTTTCAATAGATGCAAACACAGAGTTATGTTGCTAAATGTTAAGGGCTCAGCTGTTTACCAGAAGAATGTTTCCTCCCTGGAACACATGGTTTTGCTTAAAAGAAGTTCTCCAAAAAGCCCGCTTTATTTCTTTAGCAAATGCAACATTATAGTCCTAACAAACATGCCATGCAGTCTCCCTTTGCAAGAATTAAATAGAAAAAGAAGACAAAAATTTACTCTCAATTTAAGAAGAGGGCAGAAGTGCACTCTGCCTAGGAAATACCACAGCTTTAAAGTCTGGTAATCTAGAGCTGAATCTTGTGCTCTGAAATGTATATAGCTTCATACATTGTTTTCATATTCCGGTTCACATTGAAAGCACAAATGTGGACTAGGAGCAAGAGGCTTGCGTGCTACCCCAGCTTTAGCAAGGACTGGACAAATCACTGCCTTTCACTTCCCAGGCTCAGCTCTGCCCTCTGTAACAGGGAGTTGATGCTACTCCCCCCTTACAGAAAGCCCATCTGAATCATTAAACGAAAATTTAATACTCTCATATCTTCTAACTAAAATTACATGCATTTACATCAGCAGTTGATTTATCCCAGAGTATTACAAGGACACAGTAAGAGGTTCTAGAGTGAAAGTATAATATTTTTAATTAAGAGCCCGTGAACTTGCTACATGCTTTGAGCTTGTGGAAGCTGAAAGGATGGCAAATTTCGGAACAACTCAGTCGGCTCAGCATTATATTTAATAAGATCTGCTAAAAATGATTGTTGTGCAATGGAGCTCAAGCTAACATGGGAAATCTGTGCTGAAAGAATTACAGTTATTGTAACGACCTGGAGGAAGGACGCTGTTCACATTCCTCTTACATCTTTTGACTCTGGTATCTAATGGGAAAGTTCTTGATAAGCTTTACTGCACTGCAGAAGGTATAAACAATGTGCTTTGAAATCTGCTGAGCTTAAACCCAAAACTTATCTCTTCATTTGTTTCCCAAATTGTCCTGTATACAGATACAAATCCACTGTCCACACATGCTTATAAAGAACAAATACAATTGTTTCTGTTATATTTCCTCTCTCTTTTCTGCTTTTTCACATAGTGTTCCTTAATTCAGATTTTTTTTTTTTTTTTTTTGCGTGCTACAACATTCTATATGCTGAACTGCAATGGGTTGTTTGATATCTGCAGTCAAAATGCAAAGAGGGAAGAAGTAACAATTTTTTTCTGTTTTATTAGTTTCTGTGCTTCAAGATATAAAGTGATTTCTTTGATGGGGTCAGTCAGGAATTTACTCTTCAGCAGAGAAATGTACTGAATCAAGAGTTTTTCAGTACAGAGGGTATTGGTCTTCTGATGGAGTTAATGGGACCCTGTTGTTCACAGGATAATACACTTAGTTAATCAACACAATCAAAGCTGTTTTTACAGTTGCCATGGAAAAGAAAATTTCCACAGGAAATATAGGTCTGGCTGGGTTTGGTTTTTTCTTTTTCTACTTTTCTCTAAAAAGATCTTGTACTTTCTTGGCTTTTTTGACATGCTAGAAAAGGCAGTGCCTTCATGAGTGCTTTTCTTCTACGTGCAGACGAAAGTCAATCATTAATGACAAACACCAAAAGCCAGTTGATTCTAACACAACGGCTCTGTGTAAAACAATAGGGTTAATCCTCAATTCCTTACCTCACTAATTTATATGGGCTTATCACTTCTCTTCCCAGAAGTTCCCCTGTGAACCCTCATATTTCAACACCGTGAGGTTTTTCTCTCTTAATCTCTCCAGCAAGAGACACCAACATCAGGCAGGTAGCCCTGGACTTAGCGTTCGCAACATCTGACCACCCTGTACATGAGACCTGTGAGCCTCTGAGAAGGGAGCATCAGCTCCTGATGGTGATATGCTATTAAAAGCCACCAAGACAGCAACAAGAAGGCAGAAGCTGTAGCGGCCCTCGGCAGCATGCTTTTCCTCCTGGTGCTCTCATGTTGCCTGAAGCCCTGGAAAGATCATTTCTGCAGAGCAGGGCTGGTTTATGAGCTGATTTGTGATATTTACTCCAACCTCAGATGCCTTCCCTTTGATCTCAGGACAGGCATGGGAGAGGGTTGCCACAGTGCACCTCGGATTAAATGCACAGAGGTGGACACAAATAGCCTGTTGGTGAGATGTCAGGGGAGGGTTGCTCAGTCCATCACAATCACTGCACTGGGAGTAAAGCTGTAAACTTTTGAGACAGCTGAACCAGCCATTAAAAAACTTTCATACACTGGCAAGCCCCAATGAAAAGTGAAAGTCATAGTTGGCACAGTATTTTAGCAGCAAGGAATTGTTTCTCTTTCATTAGAGCTGAAAAAACATTTAGGTAACTTTTGGAGGAATGTAGAGAAGTTTTCTAGTGATCAGAAAAGCAACAATTTCAAGGTTTATGTTACTCCTCTTTTGTCAATATTTATATGACTGCAAATTTGTTGATATTTAAGAACCAGCTTCAAGAAAGAAAAATGCAAAGTGTAAGATGCACAATTGGCATCACAAAATGACAGTAAGTTTGGTTATTTCATCATCATGTATGTGATGAGTAAATGTTTTCTGCCAGCGTTTGGGCCCAATATGAGGGAGCTTGGCCATGGTCATTCTGTGTGGTACTGCAGGGCCAAGCACCAAGCCTCAGAAGAAACTTCCTGGGGTGACCAGAGCACTGAGCTCCCCTGGACAGAGAAAAATAACTTGTCTCAGCACAAGAAAAAAGGGTTGTAAAATCGACCTCACAACAAATCCTTGCAACACCAACAACCCCCATCTGTTGCTGCTGCAGCCCTGCATGGTGTCAGCCCCCTCTTTGGGGGGAAGTAACTCTGCCTGGCCATGCTGGATGTGCTCCCAGTGTGCCTGCTGCCTTCCTCCACCAGGATGTCTTGGTCGTGATGTCCCAGACGGCTGCTCCAGCAAAAGGGACAGTGCTGCTGGGCAAGGGGAGATGCAAAACTTAAATCACTGGAGTGAGTAGTGTAGCAAAAAGTCTGGCAGCTGGATGTGCCGGTTGTCTTGGCAGCTATGCAGGGTTTTTTTCTCACTTGCTCTGCTAGATATAGGCATCTGAATTCCTACTGAAAAGAAACAGAGGTGCCTGAGGCCTCCTGTGATTTTGCAGTTTTCAGGTTCATCTGTGGCACTGCCACAGATATGTATGTATTAATACATATGTATATTTATATACCTCAAGGGTATAGAAGTTAAATGTGTTTTGTTTCAAATATTCAAGCCATCACAGCATATTTAGGCCTTGCAAGAAAAGTCTTTAAAAATTATTTGCACTGAGGTGAACGTCTCTGCAGAGGACTGCATCAGCTTCCAGAAGGTGAAGCACATGTGGAAGATTCCCTGTTCCCATGTGAAGGAGCTGAGCCAAGGGCTAACAATGGTGGCCTGACACTATGAGACAAAGGGCAAGTGTGTCTGTGCTTGCACATGAGTATCCCACATCGGTGCAAAACAGGCCTATGGAATCCTCCATCCTCCTGGGTATTTCATTTAAAACCCGAGGAGGAAGTCCAAGAAGATGCCTAAAATGGCTTGAGTCCTTCCTCACGATCTGGAAATGGAAGTCGGCAGGGACTAACTCCAGCCCAGCCACCAAACCCCTCCCTCCCTGACTCTGCATCACTCTGTTCGTTCCCAGCTCCTCTCCTGCGTTTGCAGTCGACAGTGGAAACAGTGAAGCAGACTGGCTTCGAACGCCAGGAACACACGAGTGGTATGCGACTGCAGCAGCGACTGTCATCCACCCATTCCAGTGTCTAACCTAGGAAGAAGTGATTAAAATCCGATGGGGACAAGTCTTGATTATATGCAGAGGAATGATTTTAAAAGAGGCTGCCGCCAAACCTGGAAACAAAGCTCATTTAAATCCTGCCATTGACTTAAATTGGCTTCGAACCAGGCCTCTAACAGCTCCTCCAGTAAAAAAAAAAAAACAAACAAAAAAACACCAAACACACAAAACAAAACAAAACAAAAAAAACCCAAAAAAACCCCTTGTTTATAATTTTTTAAGCTAGCTCAGGTGATGTGTTTGGACCTCCTCACAAAGCTAACAGATAGCAATACCCATAAAGAAAAAGATTAGCAAACTGTATGGTCAGGAAAGCCGCATCCCGTACTCACTCATGGCGTGATGGTCTCTAATATGTGCTTTTTCTGCTGCTGATTCTGTTGTAGTTATGCAGTTGACCTAAATTTGAAAGCATCAACCCTGCAAGAAGAGTAACCTGGATGTTGGGTGCAACAGGAGTGCGTGCTCTGATGGTGGGTAACTCCATGGGCACCAGCCCAGTTCCTTCTTTCTCTGTTCACTCCCATCCTGTGCCAAGCATGAAGTCTCAGTCCTTCTGCTCAAAATTTCTAACCATCTGGGTGCAAATAACCAGTGGAGAGCCTTTCTGTGGGATTTCAGCTGCTGCTTTCCTTCCACCACCCATAAAAGTCCATTGAAACTTGCTCTTTGTGTGGTAACTACCCACCCCATGGGGGGCATGATCTCTCCTGATATCCAAAAACATAGATAATGCAAAAAGTAAAGAACAAAATGGGATGCTTATGATCCCCATAATGTGTTATTCAATGCAGTGGGCGGAGGAAGCAAGCAGCCGATTCAATGGGAATGATAGAGCAAGCTTCAACTTTATTGAAAGAAATCACACCTTATATAAGCACTCTACAATAATCATGCATACTACTCACAAATCTATGGGATACATGTAAAAGGCTACATTATAATATCCCAGGCCCTTGTGGCATCTCAGGTATGTCACAATACCTTCCTTCTTCTGGCCTGCTTTCTTTCCCAAGGCCGTTCCTTTATCCATACACAAGGCCATAATGTACCTCAGTTTCTCTCTTTGTTAACATAACAGTCCTTTGTTAGCATAACTGTACCCTGGGTTTTTTCCTCTGTTTACCTCAGGTGGCTGCAACCAGCTTCTGCAGGGAGCTATGGCCTTGCTCTCTGCAAGCCGTTCTCCAACAATTCAAAATCTTACCATTCAAAATCTCACCTTCTCTTTCTGTTTACTTCAGTCAGAGCTCTTTCCCTAAGGACTTTAAAAGAGTCAGAGCTCTGTGTGCTTGCAAGTGAAGGCTAAGGGAGGATAAATCATCCATTGTGGGGCCCAGGATGCCCTGTCCTCTCCTCCTTGGTGGGGCAGCATGGAGAAAGATGTCCTTGAAAAGTCTGACTGCTTCTGAGATGAAGCCCTCCATGTCCTGGTTCAGCAGTGCAACATGGTGTCTTTGGGAGATGCTGGAGACTGAACATGCTTGAAGATCAGTTTATTCACAGGTTGTGTGAAGTCTTGACTGAAGACCTGCCAAGCTGAGCTGCCTGCATGTGCCCTACCCAAATTTACCACTCCCCTCAGGTTTGTGACCTCAGTGACTAGTCAACAGGGTAAACTTACCTTGCATATTCCCTGCAGAGGTGATTAAAAAGGATGAGCAGATGAAGGCACACCTGAGTAAGGATATCGCTAAACTAATTCATTATTTTTACTAAGCTAATTAAAGGCAGACCAATGAAGTGATCACACGGAGATCATGATTAAAATCAAATCAATAAATCAATAGATTAAAATGGTCAGTCATCAGATTATATATCCGTCTATCAAAGTGATTTGTGAAGTTGCCACTGAAGGAATTACTTAGGTTTAATCTTGTCCAGGAAGATTTCAAGGAGGCAGCAGTCTTTTCAGGCTAAAACCTCATTTCAGCAGATGCAGTGACCCCCCTGGTGAAGAACATAGGTCTTTGAAGGATATAAGCATATATATCCCCCCTTTGAAGGAGATCTCTCCCCTGATTTGAAGGGGGATGTCCAGTCTTCTTTGGATTTTTTGCCAAGCTATATGACCCAGGTCATGCAATAATCTTGTCTTAGCTGTGTTTGGGGAAGTAATGTGATAGGTATCTCCACAGTAACTTTCCTTTAACAAATCTTCCTTAAAGCTTAAGCTTATTTGTAAACATCATAACATTCATTGTCTGTATAGTCCCCATTTCACAAATGGCTTGGTTTTCCTCCACTGCTAAAGCAGTAGGGGTGGTTATAGTAAGCCCAGCTACTTGTGAATAATCTTGTTTTCAGCTCCAAAGACTGCCACCCTAATTAATTTACAACTTAATTTTAGTAGTCCCTCGAGGGTATTTTTCCCACCAATGCACCTGTTCACCCATTCATATCAACAGAAAATCAGAAAAACAAGAAGTGAGGGAATCAGTTCATTAAAACAAAGGTAAAAATAATGTCATTTCGTCTTCATCATTCCTCGGGGGTTTTAATTCACATCTGCATTTCTTCATTATGCTGAGCACAGCACTGAAGGCTTCCTCCGGGCACACAGCCTGGAGCCTGACATGGCCCTGGAGCTGGCCACAGCCGGCCCAGCCTGGTGAGATCCTTCACGCGAGTCCAGTTCTTCTTCCTCTGCATGGGTTATCCAGTGCAAGACAGAGCAGTGATGTTGGTGGTTTTATTTTGGAGAATGAATGATACAAAGAACCATGTTTTCAGCATATTTATCATTTGTATAGGTGTAACTTCTACTTAAATCAGCCTTGGGTTCAAGCTGTAGGGCTGCCAGGCCATTTGTGAACCCTGGTGTTTTGGATGGTATCTGTCATCCAGATCCCTCACAAGCTGTGGTGGGAAATCCCATCAGCAAGTGATCTTTAATTTTTCCTGATCATACCTTCATCGGTTATATAAAATACAGATATGTATGGAAGGAAGCTTTGCCAGTAAGGCAGATGCCAGTCTTGCAACGGAGTTAAAGGGAGTGTAATAATAATTTCTGTCAGCAGAAATCAGCTTTCACAAAAATACCTGGTAACCTGCTCAGCACACTTTCTTCTGAGTGCATTTTCCTTGTGCCAGTTCCTCCTCCAGTGTTGTCAGCAGTTGTTAAAATACTGTGAATTTTTTAATGGAAAAGAATTGGGGAGCTAACTTGGGGTAATTTTTTTACTTACTCTCATGGCTTCTGAGCTAAAACTACAAACCACCATTATATTAACCAGCACTTGACCATTAAAATTCTCTTAGGATGGACTCTAATTCGGGCCTATTTTCATTCCACAACCTCCAGTTTGAAGCAAGGGTCAAAATTTATTTGAATTCCCAATTCATGGAGGCTTCAGGGTTGCTGGTAACGCAGTGAAAGCTTTTCACATTTCTTTGTCACTGATGTGAATTATAGCACACCTGAGGCGAAATGGGGGCCTTAAAAATAAAAAATGAAAATGTAAAATGAAAGATGCACTGGTTCCCCTTTTGCAGAGACAGCACAAATCAGGAGCTGAACTCTGCACAGTGCTCTGGTAGAAAGTAATTTCCTGATTTAGGGTGATATGTAGCTAAGGATTTTGACTGATCTCATCTATATGTATATTCAGTCTTTCCAAGATCCTATTAGTAAGCATACCTGAAATTTGAATGTCTTATTTTATTTCATAAAGCCTCTTTTATATTATTTTTAGGGGGAATTATCTGTGTTACTTGCAGCCTGAAAGAGCTTTGGGTCATCTGCAGGTTTAAGAAACCTAATCTTGCTTCTTTCAGGCAGATAATTTATATGAAAGCCATGTATAGGCCTGTACCCGGACCGGATCCTGGCTCACCCTCACTCAGTACAGCCTTTCATTTTGAAAATGAATCACTGCTAAAGACCATAATAGCACAGGGTTTTGCCACTAGTTTAATCCAGTGAGTTTCTCTGCCTGGTTTAGGAGAGCATTACGTGATGCCGTGCCAAAGCCTGGCTGGAGCCAAGCTGTGGCACATCTGGAGCTTCTCCTTTCACCCCAGAGCCCGCTAGTCTGCTTTAGGAGGAAAGTGGGTTGGTTTGCTATGGCCTGCTCTTGACAAATACAAGTTGGCTGCTTCTCATCTTGTTGACACCTCCTGGATGTTTACAAATAAATTGAATATTTGTCCTAGAGAGTTAAATTAAGATGACTGGTCTGTGATGCCCTTGGCTTCTCTCGTCTTCCCTTTTCTGTTTCTGGGAACTCCTTTGCCCTTTTTTAATCTTGGGGTGCCCTGACATGTCTGTCACAAAGTCCCCAAATTAACCACCTACTATTCTGAGGTAGTGTCAGTCAGTGCTGGGTGAAATTCTTCCTGCACAATGAGATTGAAAACATTTACTTCATCCAGGTGCTCTCTAACCACTTCTTTTTTCCAGGCTTCCATATCATTCCCTTTCTTGGCTGCCCACTCAGCAGCAATATATTCACTGGAGAACAATAATTTTTAAAAAAAGTATTAAGCACTTGGACTTTATTATTATTTATCAATAGTATTTGCTATTTATTGGGTAGCAGAGCAACACTTTTCCTTACTCATCTTATTATTATGTTATGAGATTAAGTGAATTGTGACTTGTGCCCCGTGCTGGAGTCAGGGGTGTCCAATACACTTCTTTTAATCAGTGCATGACATGGAAGATTGTGTGGAGCCAAGCTGGTTCATTCTGGCCTCTGTTGGGTTTTTAATTTTTTTTAAAAGTTCTTTAAGGTTCACTCTCAAATAGAAATTTGGGCTGGCAAAGACACCGAGATCACCTCCCATTACCAGTGCCTGCAGTAAGCCCGCACAACTCAATGGCTGTCCTAAGGCCACATTTCTGAAGGTCCCTTCCCCAGATCCAAAAATCCCCAAATCTGCCCTGATGACCTTTTTTGGCAAAGGGGGCAAGCAAGGAGGGCCCTGTCTGCACAACCTCCCTCCTGTCCTCCTGAACGGATCCCTGCAAAGGACAACCCCGACCTCCCCCATTTTGGGGTGCTCCTGCTTCTCCTGGCACTATGGACACTGGTGATGCTCCTGGAGGCTGAGTATTCCCTGCATCCTTTTGGAAGCCCTGTCGCTATGGTGACTGCGTGCAGCTTTATGATCTGTTTGTTGTCCATCTATTTCAATCATAAACACTTCTGGAGCTTTTGTATTTTCAGTGATTTTAATTCAAATTTCTAGTGTGTGGTTTTGAATTCAAGGGGAAAATTATACATTGCAAGGAAAAACTTTCAGAAACCTTTGTGGTCCACTGTTGCATTTATTTATTTTTTAATGATCAAAACATTTAATGATTAAATTTTGTCAATTTAATATCCATTTTGTGTCATTGTCACAGCCCTCTGAGAACACTGGAGAGAAAGAGAAAAATCTGTATTTTGTCCCCTGGTTTGAATGCAAAACCCATCAAATTATTCATTATGACCCAGCCAGGGTGGCTTGCAGCAGCAACAGGAGCAGCAGGGCTGCTCAGGTGCTCCCCTGCCCCAATTCTTGGGGGAACAGCAGGACCCAGGCAGGATGGACCAGGAGCCCTTTAGGGTCTGCAGCCTGAAGGCAGTTTTGGCCTGGAGCAGACCTGCGGGTCACCTGAGGGGATCCCCCTCCTGATGCTCCCAGCTCAAGTAGGGGACAAATGGAACAGAGAAACAATGAAGGGGAAGCCTCAGAGAGTGCATCTGGTAACTTCACCCACCTTTGCTCACCTGCAGATGCTTGTTCATCAGTGAGGGACATTTCAGACCCCGGCAGTTGCTCCCCCCAGCTAAGGAGTTAATACTTTTTTACCTGCCCGATTGTAGCACTTCTGATCTAATGACTGTTTTAATGAAGGATCACAACTTGCATCTGCATCCTTTTTGGCCCATCCATCACCAGAGTTCCTGCCTCTCTTTGGCAGAGAGGGTTTTCATTCATTGCCTTCTGCATGTTCCTCCAGCTGCTCCAGCCCCGCAGACACAGCAGTTCTCTGCCAGCCCCCCCGCACCCCCACCCCCCCAGTATCTCCTTTTCAGCACGTCTTAGGACGTGAAGACCTGTTCAACTTTGACAAATGGTAGTACTTCTGCCTTTAATAGTAATATTGTAGGGAGGCATTTGCTTTCAAAGGCACTGAAATCTCTCTGTCTACCTTTATTGCATTTCAAACTTTCACATCCAGGTGCAGACATGGGAAGAGCTGTTTGCTTGGAAACTCAGTTTTCTCTGTAGGTTTGAGATTATCAATAAGGAAATTTTATTTCTCAACATGAAGTTTAGTAAGAGCTATGAAGTAACTAATAATAAAAAAGTACAGACATGAAATCAAGAGACTAATGGGGAGAAAAACTGAACCCTGCTCAGAATGCTTTCAGATAAAGAAAATAAGGACTATGTTTTTAGTTGTGTTTTCATGTAGTTTGGTTACTACCGTTCATTCATTCTGGACAGTCAAAATAAACTACTTTCTTTTTAGAATTCCTAACATTTTTACTTACAGAGCATGGCATGGTGCTCTTGGCTTTGGTCTTCTAAAACATAGCAGCATTCTTAAATAAAGCTGCTTAACTGGCAGAGGGCTTCCTAGGTAGCTCAATAGCAGGTTTTGATAAACCTTTCCATTTTAGGGACAGAACCAAAATGCTGGGAATCTGTTTGCTTGTTTCCCTCTGGAAAGGACCTTTCTTTTTCATGTAGCCCTTTGTGTTGTGGTGGTGGGAAGAGGTCTAGCACAAGAGGTGGAAGGGGTGGTTTGCACCCAGCACCCCAAGAGCTGGAGAACTCACTGGGATGCTTCTCTCCTCCCTGGGTACAGGGCAGAACCATGATGGGAGCAGAGGGTCATGGTAGGTCATGCTACCAAGTAGCTTTTTCTGAAGGGTATGTTGGGGACAAAAAAAGGGGTCTGTGTCATTCACCATTTTTGGCCACAGCCAATCCTTTGCAGGCAGCTTCCCTCCATGCTGCTGAGCTTGCTGGCAATTGCAGCCTGCCCCAAGTGCCAATTGTGATCCCATAGGATGATGCTCAACTGAAGGGTGGTGTCTGCCAAGACCAGCTCCTTGAAGAAAATCTCTTCCCTATTTACATCATCAAATACTTAGCAGAAGCCGGCCCCAATGGCTGTAACCTCCTCATGATAACCCCCACCTTTGAATGGGAATGCAGAAAAATGTCAACCTTCCCACCTTGCCACATGTTTGAGACCAAAGCCAAGCACTGCCCCTCAGAGAGAAAAGAAACAAAATACTGAGATGACACAGAAATGCTCAGAGAAAACATTGCCTCAAATTACTAGATAGCACAAATGCAAATGTGGAAAACGTGGCTGGACACTCAGGATAACTAGGACTGGTCTGAGGTGCTTCAGCTGATCATCCCCTGCATGTTGGAGGTCCTGACATGCATCAGCAAATCGAAGGATAATGGTGGGTGCTTTGACACCCTGCAAACGTGGTCTAGCCCTTGGCCTGAGGTTTGCAGGGAGCAACCGTGGTGTCTGCCCTTGCCAAAGAAGGTGCTGATGAAGAATTGCCTCCCTGTTCTGCTGACACCATGTTGACTTTCAGGAGGCTGTTCCTATGAATGACAAGCACACTCAAGTTGGCCCAGACATTATTAAAAAGCTATTCCAAGCACTCTGACTGGCAGTACACATTAGTGACAAGATTATTAGCATCAGAGGAAATCCCAACTTTTGTTAGGAAGAGTGTAAACAACTGCTGTTCACAAAAGAGCTGCTTCAAAAAAAAAAAAAAAAAAAAAAAAAAAAGAGAAAACACTCTCAGGTCATTGTTACATGGCTGACTTTTGCTCAGCACCATCCTGCTCCAAAGCAGAGGGCCCGAAGGTTGTTTAGCGACAAACAACAGGGAAAAAGCTTAAATTTAAATGCAGCATTTCACATGAAAAGTGCCTGCATACAGGTTTAGATGTCAGCTCACCACAAAGCCAGCCCCTGCTCCCCATCAGCTGAGCCTGGAGCATCATTTCCCTATATATATACATATTCATATATACAGACTTACAACAAAAGTTGTAAGCAGATGTGATGTTTTGTGAGATCTCACTGTAAATATGAAGAGTGCTGAACTTGTTGCAATCCAGGGTCCCATACTGGAATTAACCCCCCAACATGATCTTGTGGCAGAGCTCAGTACCTTGGCTCAGCATTGCCCTTCTACTATAAAAAAAATGAGTCAGTCTGAAAAATACCTATTTTACTGTATTTTTATCTTCAGGAGTTGAAAGACCAGCAGTTGAATTCAGGACAAAACAATGAATTATCACATCATTGAGGTTTTTTACTTTCTTCTTATAAATAGCCTGTCTCCAACTATAAAAACATCCACCTCTGGTCACCCATCTTTGCTGAAGGACCCAGTTTCAAACTATTACCAGCCCAACCCAACCCTCCATTTAATTGGGCTGAGACACAAGCTCGCCCTGCAGCATCCCCTCAGATGTTTGTTTTCTGGAGCTACCAGCAGGTCCCAGAGTGATGTGAGCAGGATGTCCAAAAGCAGATGGCAATGGCTCTGGACCGGGCAGGCTATTACTAATCCCAGCTCTCATTGCACAGCAGGGCGTGAAACAGTCCTGGGGAGCCAGGGGGTGCTGTCCGGAGCAGAGGAGGATACATCTCCCACTCACACTGTTTAGCAGTGCATGTGCCAAGCAGGGAAGCTGTTTGCAGAATGTTGCTGGTGGGAGTCCTCAATGATGAGCATGTTTGGCCCATTTTTGCCCAGACACAGGTGTTGTTTTGGGGTCAATTTATGCCGTCAGGAGAAAGCAGGGATGAGTTGGGATGCTGCAATCAGGTCCCTGAACAAATATCTAGGCTCTGCTCCTCCAAAACACCCCATGGACATTTTAAACGCAAGCACTGTCTGACAGCCAGCAATGTGAGCAGCATGTGAACAGATTGCAGATCTCACCAGCATTTTCAGCCACCTTTCAAGCTCACCCTTACTCTGTGATCCCTGTTTCAGTGCTTTTCTGAGCAAGGCTGACCCCACAGCCCTTTTTACTTCAGTTGGGAGCTTTTAAGGTCGTTGAATCCCTCTGCCTCTCTAAAGAATGGCAGTATACAACAGCAGTAGATACTGCTGTCACAAAACTGCATGGGCTTGGTGACCCAGAGCTAGACTAGAGACCTCCCTGTAAGACCTCCCAGCTAGAGAATATCTATCCTGTTTTTCTGGTGCCATCTGCTAAGTCCATGATGATAGCCCACCATGCCAGGCATACTCCAGGCATTGCACTGGAGCCACAGGTAAAGCAGAGTACTTGGAGCAGTACCCACTGAAGTACCCATGCTGCTACTGCTGGATAAAACATTGATGGGAAATGGGAAGGGCTGGTGAAGGTGGTGGTAAGGCTCCGGCAGTGGCAGAGCAGCCCATTCCCTGCTCTGCTGCAGCTGCCTGAGGTTGCAGCAGCTCCAGGGTGATTCATCCCAGACTGGGAGTAATTGGTGTTGGCTGCTGAGACACCAAGCCCTGAAACTTGTTATGTCCTATTTAGCATTTCCCACTATCTTACATGCAACTTTGCAAAGTGCTCTGCTTGGTGTCTGCACTGTAGCAAAGCCCTTAGTCACCTACTGGTCCCAGCAGTGGTGTGGCAGTCCTGGGGAAGGAAGAGGCAAAACAGATCTTGCAAGAACAGGCAAATTACTTTCACTTGCTCAAGGAAAAAATAAAGGAAAAAACAAAAAAAAAGAGAGTAAGAGGAAGTGAATAGTTTAAAGCAGCAGGATCCAAAGTAAGTTCCTTTATTATAGAAAAGCCTGAATCATCTAATGGCATTGTATGGGGGCTGCAAGTGCCCAAGTGAGGAGTGATGGCTGGAACAACTTTCTGTGCAGGAAGGCACACATACTGATGACAAAACAAGTAAACAGGACTTTGCTAACTGCTTGCTTTCGTTTTATGTGACAAAGCTCCTCACTCAGAGCTGAGAAAATGACTGCCCTGAGGCTGGCTTTTCCCAGCAAACCTCCATGGGGCCTGGAGGACTTGTCCAGGCTCTGACATGCTCTGAGAAGGAAGATAATCCTATAGAGAAGATCTTCTACCGAGATCATTCAGCATCATGTGTTTTAAGATGTTTTGTTGCCTAAAATTTTGGTGGATTAATTTTCCAAGCCAGGCATTTTGCCCACAGGCACCCGGAGAGCTTTATCAGAGCATTTTGCTCCCAGCACCACCACCTCAGTCACCAACCCTTGAAAAATTCACCCCCAGAAATGAAGAGGTGGAAGTTGCAGTGATTGTGGCACTCCTGATGGGAGGCAGGAAGGGGGTGCTCTTTAAGATTGCCAGGTCTTCCTGTACAGGACTTCCCATACTATATGCAGCCCCCAGAAGAGGCTGCAGCATGAGCCCCCCCCAGCACGGTACAGTGTGTTTGTGGGGCTTGCTCCCCTGTGCTGGCAGCCAGCTGCACTCCGCAATTTGCTGTAGCCTCCATGTCATCTCCAAAGGTGATCCCAAATACCATTGTTGGCAATTCAGTGGTGGGGAGTCCACCATCCTCAGTATGATGGCAAACCCCACATCAGGCTATGAGGCTCCCACAAATCTGGCAGTAAGAAAGACCCCTGTCAAAACCCCCACCCCATCAGCCACATTTATGGGCTGGCAAAAGGCTGGGCCTGTCATGCTCTTCTCCAGCCATAAACCAGGGAGCCCTTGTAGAAATAAGCCTTGTCCTTAAGTCCCAGTTGAGATGCATGGTGCAGCACATCCCTTGTTTGAGCCACAGGTCCAGCATCTCCATAGACTCCAGCTGACATGTAGGTGATGTTTTCAAATTTCCTCTCAGTACCACGAAAGACTGCAAGTTCAATTTATTCAAAGAAATAATCTCAGCTCCTAGAGCTGAGATTTCAATTTCATCGCCTTGCTCCAGGAGCTGGGACCTTGGCACAGATGTATATTGCCTATCTGTTAATCCAGTGCTGGAGAGAAGAAAGGAAGAAAAAGCTTGTCATTTCATAGCAAGCCAAAGAGGGAAATAATTTGAGAGCCCTGCTTCTACCAGAGACTCAAAGAGCACTGATGTATCGAGTGGTTTTTTTCAGAGGTCAAGCGCACGTTCCTAGCATGGAACGAGTGTAATAAACATTGCATTGAATTCTGTGTGATAAAGCCTTGATGTAGAGTCACTGTGAGTGAAAACCCCAGAAAACACTGTTACAGTTGTACTACAAGGTTTTGGATTTTTTTTTTTTTTCTCTACCCCTCTGGTGCCTGATGTTCCTGCAATTAATTTAGTCTGTGTTTCTAAGTGTGTGAGCGGAAGGAGGGAAAGAAAATTGATTTTTGGTTTTCCTTGTATCCAAACAGTATGACTTGTTAAAGGAAGAGCTTACACTTTAGTCCCAGCATAAATCTCTTTTCCGTTCTGGATAATCCAAGAAAAATACCCCAAAGACTACCTTTTGGGGAGGATGTGCACACAGAGAGGCATGCAGAGGGACCCATGCATTGTGACTCGCAGAGGACAGGTGAGAACCGGGGCCCTGCATGGGGATGCTGGGTGCTACCACTGGCAGCAGGCAGCTGTCTGGTTGCCGCCCAGTGGGATGGATCAGGACAGACAACCACTGGAAGACACTGATAAATTACTTCTGATCTAGCCATGACTCACTACAGAAACTTTCCTTCCTTAGCTTGTCTTTTCAAGACATCTTTACTGATGACTGTTTCGTGGTGCTGGGGTTTTTTTTTGACCAAACTTAGAAAGCAACCCAAACACATGAGCACTGAATAATGACCATACATGTTTAGCACCTAAATAATAAAAGTGCTTGTGCTGCACTTTTCTGATCCGTAGCACTGTAGACTCTAAGTAATCGTTTCTAACCCCATGCTACCGATGTTCATGTTGCTTTCCCAGGCCCACCGATGAGAAAGTCAAGGCGGAGGGTGAGCTCGACGTCCTGGAAAGGCCACAGAGTCAGACTGAGAGAGTGTGGGTGTCGCAGAGATTTTCAGCTTTCAAAAAGGCAGAGCCAGGACTTGTTGCCTGCATTTCTCTTCCTGTTGTCCCTTTGAACACCATTTTGCATGCAAACGTGCTCATGGACTAAATATATCAAAGCTCATCCTTTCTGGGACGCACACATTACCTTGTCCTCTCCAAGCCTCTGTATGGCTTATGCCGCAGCTGAACACAAAGCAGCAGTGTGGGGAAAAATGATGACGGAAATAATTCAAAGAAAGAGGGAAGCCAGAGCAGCTCTGCCAGCTTTTGTATCTCCTCCTAAAGTTGGCATAAACATACACAGCTTGGAGGAAGCTCGTGCAGCCATATTCCTTGCTCACAGCAGTTTTGAATGGGGGAAGACCTCTCGCCCCAAGAGCAAGCAATTTTCCCAGGTGTGGTGTGTTGGAGGATTGGTGGCCCAGCGTGGCACGCTGTGTTGCCATTTGGGATGCTCTCTGCGCCAGTCCCTGAAGATGTTGGAGATCTTTGGGGCCCACCTCCCATAGCCACCTCCTGGCTTGCCAGGGCTGGTAGGTGCAGGGGCTCTCCAGCAGTGCCTGTAAGGGCACGTGAAGCAAGCAGTGGCACAGCTGGGGAAACGGGGCAGTGTGGAGCAGAGCAGATGGACTGAGTGTCCAGCACATGAAGAGAAAATTGAAATCCCACAAAGGAATAGGTTCCTCACTTGCAAGGCTGTTTGAAGGGCTGTTTTAAAAGGTTTCTCCAGTGCACTGTGGAGGAAAAAAGCAACATTTCAGATGCTCAAGGTACAGCACATGTTGTTTTCAGGTATGTTCATGGGAGATTTAGGGACAGCTTGATCTACTTAAGATGCAAAAAAGAGTCCAAGAGAGAAGGAAAATTTGGAACAAACTGAAGGACATTATGTTGTTACAACCAGATAAACACTCTGTTCCTCTTTCAAAAATCTTTCTACTTTTAATCTTCATGTTTTGTACTTCTGATGAACTGTTCTCCAAGAGAAGGCAACCCCTCCACATGCACATTGCTGTGGGGAACTGCTCCAGGTCTGGCTGGGGAATTAAATCTCCTCCTTGAAAGCAGTTATCCCTAATCAGTGAAGAGACTTCTCAAATTGTATGGAGAGCCTTTTAATAAAAAAAAAAAATTAAACAAACCAAAAACCAACCTGGTTATGTTAGTCCCGTGGTAAAGAATTCAGCCTGCTCTTACTTTACTCCATCTGCAGCTCTTCAGCTTTTTTCAATGTCTGGGAATGGAAACACAAATTCCTGGTTCCAGAACTGTGGCCAGCCCGAAATGTAAAACTTCTTTAGTTTTAGTTCTGTCCTTCAGTCTCCAGCTTTTAAGCAATGAAGTCATGTTCATTGTCAGCATGGTCAATGAAGTACCAGTGTTCAGCCCCTGGCTCTCGTCTGGAAGCATCTCTTCAGCCTGTCAGAGGTTTGCACAGTCAGACATTGGATAAAACCTCGCTTTTCAAGGAGCCTCTCACAAGCTGTTGGAGCTTTCTGAGCCTATTTTATCCAAGAAAAATTATTCTAGATCCATAATAAGGAGTTTATTCCAGGTCTTTTTATCTATTTTGTACACAATATTTTAGTTCTGGCTCTACCATTTTGTTGTCTGCTCTTTTGTTGTCATTCCTGCTAATGGAGTAAATAGCTTTGCATTCCAGCTCATGATAACAACATAGCTATATTCCTAGTTGGCCTTGGCCAAGACAATCTATTAAAATTAGTTTTGTTTTGTCACGTTTCATTTTCTGAATCACCTTCAGGAGGCGTGGAGCTGGTGGAGAGGCACTGAACAGGCTGAGAGTTAAAGGCAGGAAAAACATCTGACAAACCCGCTATGCCAGGCTCCGCTGGGACAAAAGCAGTAATGTTGCTTGCCTCTTAATGCCGTGCAAGGACGCATGTGAGAAAAGGCTCATTTTTTGTTTTTTTTTTTTTTTTTTTTTTTTTAGTCTGTCACTTGTAACTCGTGGTGAAATGCCTGCGTAGACTGTCCGCTGACTTTTGCTGCAGGAAGGTGGGCAGTGGAAAACGCAGTGCTGGGCTTTGCTGATTGCTTCCCTGTTACTGGAGTAATTTTGCTCAGCAGCGTCTGTTCTGATAAGGGGAAAAAAAAATATTATTTCACATGACTTGAACTCTGCAGCCTGATACGATCATTAGAAGCTTTGTGTTATAAATAACTTTTGATGCTAGCACAGCTTTGTGCAGGCTCCTCACTGAAGCTCCTACCTTGGCAGCTGCCATCCTCATCCTCGCCTAACATGGAGGCATCCATGACAGCAGTTGCTGGTGGGGATGGTGGGCAGAAGAGATCATCTTTGCATCCACTGCATGATGCTGCCGCCTTCTACTTTGCTGGGATTGAGGAAGGCTCGAGTCCTTTCCTCCCCTCACATCCACCACCCCACACACACCTTGACATGGGCTTGTTTCTTTAACTGTGTAGAGCTGCATCTACGCCTGGATCCCATAGGACCTTGGTACAGATCTGGCATCACTCACTGCATAGGCAAACCTCTTTTGAAAGGGACCAGCTAATTTCAGGGCAGCCAGGAAAAAAGCTTTCTCCTCAGCAAAATAAGCCTCTGAGTGGCTGCCAATTAGCTGCTGCAACAGCTCATGGTATCAGGTAGTGTTTGAAAGCCAGAGATTTATAATCCATGGTCACATGACAAATCAAATCGGTGATGAAAAAAAAACTGCAATAAAAAGATTCAGCACAGGAAGTCTGATAAACTGTTAATTTTACTTAGGATAATTACAGCATTTACATCTAGGTAGTGCTGACAGTTCAGGGCTTTGATATACTCTAATGTGATTTATGGGCAGCAGAAAGGACCTGGGTTGAGGTTATCACCTTCATGCCAGGAACATCCACTCTCTGTGCAAAGCTCAAATGAGCGTGTGCTGCCCCAGCAGATAGAGCCAACTACAGGTGCCTCCCATCTGAAGCATGGAATCTTTGTGAGCTACTGCTCAGGGATGACCCTACATCGTGCTGCTTAAATGCTAATGAAGATTCTACATTTATAGACAACTCGAAGATCTGGACAAAGAGCCCAAGGGAATAAGCCAAAAATGGTGTACTGACACCAGAAGAGACAAGTGGGAAAGGAGAAAGGAAATGAGGCTGCCTCATATTCCAGGAGCTTTCAGTGCTTCAGTAGATCATTAACAGCAGCCACAGCCCCAGGCGTAAAATCGGCCACCAATATCACCCATAGCTTCGTTCTGCCAGTGCAGCCTCCAGCACTGGGCAGAGGAAATGGGTGGAAAACAAACAGTGGCTGAAGCTCTAACATTGATTTTCAGCACAAATGCCGCAGCTGGTTATATTTATGAGGATTTACTGTGTGTCTCTCATGGATGCCATCCTCCTTCTCAGAGGTCTCCAACTGTAAGCAAGACAAGCCATGTCAGTGAGGTGGTGGAAGTGGTCACAACCCAGGACAGAAATGTCACATGTGCACAGTGGTCGCAGAAACAGTAAAAGCAATTTTTGAAGGAGATGTCATATGTAATATGGGAACAGAATAAGGATGGGTTCCGGTTTTCCATCAGCAGACGGAACACATCTGCTCAGTCTTGGGTTTTAAAGGTGGGTAGCATCTGGACCAAAAAAAGGAGACTTATTTGGGTTTAATCAACAGCTGGTGACTGTCTGAAAAGAGGCTGGTGCTTGTGGGTGACACCAGGGGGGATGGGGGCAAGGTCTGGGAAATAGGTAAAAAGCTCCTGAAGCAAATCCAGCACCGGCCTTTCTAAATTTTGCCGTCCTGGAAGTGGTGTCCAGTAGACCCATTGGGATTCATATTTACCTGAACCTCCTCAAGAAGATCTCAGGTGGATAAAATTAAATCTATCCTAAAATGCCTGAAAAAAGGATGGGGTATTGTTGTGGTTTAACCCCAGCCAGCGACTAAGCCCCACACAGCTGTTTGCTCAATCTGTCCTGGTGGGATGGGGAAGAGAATCAGAAGAGCAAAAGTGAGAAAACTCGTGGGTTGAGATAAAGACAGCTTAATAAGTAAAGCAAAGCTGTGCATGCAAACAAAGAAAAATAAGGCATTCATTCACTGCTTTCCATTGCCAGGCAGGTGTTCAGCCATCTCCAGGAAAGCAGGGCTCCATCACATGTAATGGTTACTTGGAAAGACAAGTGTCGTAACTCCAAATGTCACCCCTTCCTTGTTCCTCCTCCAGCTTTTTATGCTGACCATGACATCCTATATGGTATGGTATGGAACATCCCCTTCGTCAGTTGGGGTCACCTGTCCCAGCTGTGTCCCCTCCCAGCTCCTTGTGCACCCCCAGTCTACTCACTGGTAGGGCGGTGTGAGATGCAGAAAAGGCCTTGACACTGTGTCAGCACTGCTCAGCATTAACTAAAACATCCCTGTTTTCAGCACAAGTTCAAAACAAAGCCCCATACTAGCTACTGTGAAGAAAATTAACTCTATCCCAGTCAAAGCCAGCACAGGTATCTCATTTAGCCGCCTACCTGGAAGTAACACCTCTTTGCTGTCTCACTGCCCCACAGGTGCCACTGAGAGACACCCAAAATATCTGCCTGGGAGGACAAGTCTGGGTTGTTCCTCACACCAATCCCTTTGGGGAGTGTTTTATCTTATTGGAAGGTTTCTGGAGAAACCAGAGACTCAGGGATGATCTTCATAGAGCCATTGTGGTTTTTTGTAGACCTTCATCTCTAAACAGTTTGGAAATGAGTGAATTATGAGTATTTTAAATGTTTGGTCTCTGCTTAGCTGAGCAGGGAGATGGATGGCCACTCGTTCCACATGGAGCAGTGGACTGTGAGAGCCTTGGCACCTGGAGCCAGCTCTCACCCCCAAAACCAAACATGTGAAAGGGTTTTATGGTAAGCATGATAACTTACACACTGAAACTGTACAAAACTGAACTCATGTTTTACAGAAAAGGCTGCACTTCTGGGATGCATTTTGGCAAATGCATGCCCTTCAAAAAAATCCACGATAGTGACATTCGGGGGTGGGAAAAGTACACAAAACACACAAGCCCATGTTTTTCATTAAAAAAACATACCATTTCATGTCTAAAATGTCAGAATTAATCATTTCAATGCATCTAGTACAACTGGGATGAAGAGACTGCTCCAATGGCACACCACCCCTCAGACAAATGCCCCTTTTGATTTGCATTGAAGCTGATATCTTCTAGGTCATGGAAGAGGAAGGGGGATGAAAAGGATACTAAGCGGGCCGTGTCTCCAGAGAAGAAAACCTCCTTTAATCCCCTTCCCCAGCACATAAGCATCCACTTGAGACCCAACATAGGAAAACAAATAGGAGATGAGGGTGACCAAGGAAGAACAGCACAACCAGAAGAGGACATGTTCTCAAAGGCACCGCCAGCATGCTGCCATCTAGGATCATCTGCCTGTGACAGCAGATCAACTGAAAATACCTCTCTGATGCTCCATGGACAAAAAATCCTGATGCACCAGGGTCATAAGGCTTCGCAGTCCCATCTTGAGTTTTGATACCTACCACATTGGTACTTTTCATACCTTTCCAAAGGCAACTGCTGTGCCCTCCTTCTAGCTTATGTGCTACAGCAGTGACAGCAGGACTCACCTTTCATGCAAGGACCAAGAAATCAGGTGGCTGAGCCATGTTCACTGTCATATGGAAATACAAGACAGCAAACAGGCAACATCCAGGCTGTTGCAGTAGAGTGGGTAAATTCAGCAAGGCAGCAGGCAGTCATGCATCCCCACACCCAGATCTGGCCTTTCCAGAATGAGCTGGTGCTAATTTTCAACAGATCTTTTAAATTGCAGCCTCAAATGTTTTGTTTGTTTGTCTTCTTTCTTTTGCAGCCGGGACCATTGCTGGCAATGTCATGATGTGAAGGCCCAGCAAGCTGCACCGACATTGGGTTGAGCTTTGGGCAGCATCCCCTTCCATGTCTGATGGGGAGAGGCTGGAAAGCAACTGAAAAAAGTGAGACAACAGGCCAATGTCCTGTTGTGAAGGAATCAAGTGACAGAAAGACAAAACAGATCTTCCAGCAACTTGTAGCTTGACTTCAGGGACTGGATGCAACTTCAGCCCAGGTGAGCCAAATTCCACTGACCCCCCTCTCTCAGGCTCTGGATGGAGGAACAGCACCATTGATGCCTTGGGATCTCCATGGGAAACAGATCAGAGAGGGGAAAAGTGAAAGAGGAGAGCAGACCAGAGCAAGCAACAGGGAATTGGGGGAGGGCAGTGGTGGGGTGAGGGGCTTGTGGAAGCCATCCATGCACTAGAGACACCCCACAGCGAGCAACAACAGGCTTGCTGCAAAACCTGCTGCATTGAGGAAGAAAATGAAGCAATGTATAGAGTGTGTGGTGCAGGGAACAGTGTGTTTCCTCACAGCAGATTAAAGCTGGCAGCAATATCGGCAGAGTGAGCTAGTAGGGAAAAGCAAAAGCAGGCAAGATCTTGCTCTTCCCACAGGTTTTATGGGGAGAACAGGGTGAACAAAGCAGGGAGACAAGGGATGCTTCTCCACACCCATCCTCCTCCTCCCCTCCAGCCTCCTGGAGAACCTGTGGCAGGAAAATACCTTCATCGGTGTCACCTCCTCCTACTTCTCTCCAGCTGTGGCCTGGGGGCTTCTGGGCAGTGGCAGCTTTCACCCAGGCTGAAGTGAGCAACCTTGTGCCACTACAAAGCTGGCAAACTAGTTGAGGCTTCAGACATTTCTTTCTGATGACACCTTTCAACCAGAAGCCTCCTGATGGCCTGACATTTTTCTAATGTATGGACCATAGTCTGATTTTGGTAGAGAAATTCCCATCTGTCCCCTCCTACTTCTGCATAGCCCAACATGCCGTCTCTGCACCATGTCATCCCAATTCTGGCATTTTAATGCAAGAGCATCAAGGGATTTGGTGCATGAAGCACAGCCAATGCCGCACAGCACCTGGAGCTCATTGCCTCCTTTCCAAAATGAAGAGAAGGAAGACGCTGTCTGGTCATTTTGGTGTGCCCAGAGTGCTCTCCACCAGAGCCTGCTCAGCAATGCAGCTCACCTCAGCTGACAAACTTGTGGAAAGCTTTAGAAATGTCAAAATTGCTTTCTGCTCCACAGCAGGTCTACCAGTGGTTTGGTTTTCCTCTAAGCTGGGCAGCTGCAGGATACACTACTTTCTGCAGTTTTAATCATCATTTTCTCCTGATTTTATACTTGGGTCCACAGTTCAGATGCATCCTCCATTTATAGGATGGGCAAACAGCACTGACATGGTTGTCATTTCTCCCCTGCACACCTACCTTCCCCCCAGGATGCGTGGAAATGTGACCAATTCCTCCTTCCACTCCAAACCCCTCTATTTTTCAAGAAAGGGCAGCTGTAGTAAAAAACATTTGCTTCAGGAAAAAAAAAGGTGGTGGGAACAAATGGGCTTTCCCCCTCCCACCACCACCATGTTCAGTGGAGATGGAGGCCAAACCATAAAAGTCAGGGCAGAGCAATGTTGGCCTGAGTGACCATGTCCTGGGGTGCTTTGTGCCTTTGGATAAAATAGATTCTCTCACCTCCACTTGATTCAGCCTGTGCCACAGAGCTTCTCTCTTAGGTCGCTGCTGAAGCTTTTTCTCCCACCCTCAGACACAACCCTTAAGGCACTATGGAAAACAGGGCTGCTGGCAGCCCTGTGCTGGAGCTGCCGTGGGTCGTCACCAAGCGTGGGCTCTTTGCAGTAGGGGAGGTGGCAGGAGGGCCATTCCAATTGCCAGCAGCTGCAAAAGGACTTACTTTCCTGGGCCTGAAAGCAATTGCTGTTTTACAGTCTGTATTTTTCCATTTGGGAAAACCAGGTTTGGGACAGATGTAACAATAGCATCTGAAATCAAATTTAACAGGGCTTGATGCACTTCAGCAGAACAGTTTCAAAGGGTGTGGGGGTAGAGTGCCTGCAGCCTGCCATTTGGAGGGATCCATTTAAAAAAAGCAATTAAAAAAATACAAAACCCCCCTGTCTTCTTGCAGGCACAGCCTCATGCAAATGCACACTTCTTGCAGGCACAGCCTCAAGCAAATGCACACAAAGCCATGAAGGAGAGGGAAATGCCTGCACTGATGTCTGTCCCCAGCCAAAAAAATATCCTCAGGGCAATATGCACAGACTAAAGGGAGACAAACTAGAATGATGTAGCTGGACCCAAAACAAAGTTCTTAAGAACATAAATTCCCCAATCAGTGAGCATCTGGGTTCCAGGTCCTGGAAAAAAAAAGAACAGTCAAACACTGCAAACTAAATGGACAATTGTACAACAGGGACAACTGACATTTTACTCAGCTGGACAGGACACTAAATGGGAGTTCAAATTTCAGGGACTGGCATTTAACCTTGGTATCCCACTGCCTGGATGAATGCTTTGACCACTGTTGAGATCATCTTCCCTCTCCTCTTCTGTTCCGTTCCTTCCTCCATCACCAGAACTACCTTGCAATTCAGGATGATCTTTCTACCAACTAAAACTAGTAAATAAACTGTCTAACTATAAACTCACCTGATTCTAGTTGTTTTTCTTTTCTTCGTCAGGGTGGAAAACAGCAAAGCATATTATTTCAAAGCACTGACACCAGCTGATAATAAAATCCTGAGATTTGCTTGCTGCAGATTAAAGAAAGCTCCAGCAATTACTGAAAAACCTTCAAGTTTTGATACTGTCAATGACCATCTTTATTCCCTATCCCTATAGCACACTAATGTTTTAACATCAGCTATCAAATTTGCCATCTTCAATAACTAGCAAAAAAGTGTTGATCCAAAGGTGGCATAATGGACAGCCAAAGACAGAAATTTACTGTACCTACCGCTGCTGACATGAAGTGGCACAGCCTCTTATAGCAGGAAGAATTTCTTGGACCTTGTTTGAGTTCCCAGCATCTGCTGAGGCTGTCAACATAAGGGGCCAAAACTTGATGCAGTGAGGAGGAAAACAGGCCATTTGGCACAGGAGACACCAAACAAAACACTATGTAGTTTTAAGAGTACCAATTTTTGGCCAGTAAGAACTACAGCTTCGCTTGAACTGGGAAAATACCAGTAGAAAGTCAAACAAGAATTAGTTTGTTTGTACACTGCTTTATACTGTACCTTTAGCTTTCCAGCCAATCTAGCATGTGAATTTCCTGAGTTTACTTTCACCTCACACATGAAAGTGCTTTATGAGCACTGATAAAAACTAGCATTCGGTTAACGTCCCCCAAGCTAAACAGACGGAATTGGGAACAGTTAGTGCAATTTTTCTCTGCAGAGGAGCTGGTCTAGTCAAACTCAAGAACAGGAGAGTAGTTTCTAATAATGACACAACCCCTAATTTCATAGATCATCATTTCAACTCGGCTGCAAGAAAGCACGTCCAAACGAAACACTATTCGCGTAAATTACACTTAGCCAGGCCAAGTCCTGCACCCATTGCACTACACGATGGAGCTTAATGCTGACCTCAGTGGTTCTTGATTGCTTGGGAGTAAGACCAAACTCACAGTCAAAACCTGGGCAGAACGACAAAAAGAGCTGCACATCTTAAGAACTGCCTAGCTTAAGTCCTCAGTCTGCAGATAATTCTCCTCCCTCATTCACTGACTGCCCACTCCTGAACACAAGACACAAAACTCTGATGGGAAGCTCCAGCAAGATTTTATTCAATGGAATATAATGAGAAATTAACATTAAAGAATTGTATACATTACTGATTTTTCAAGTTGCTAAAACAAATCCATGGTGACAAGAACAACTGAGGCTGACGATGTAATAAGAAGCGTGGTGACCATCTCTCTAGTGTCCATACCTGCAAATATATGATATATTAATGCTTCTTTAAAAATTATATTTTATACTAGTGCTGATTTCGGCAGATTTCTTCTCATTCTACCACAATGTAATTAACATGTAAACCAGGTGAAGGTGAAATGCTATGTTATGGAAACCTTAGGAAGTTCTCCACATTTCTCTTCCCCCAGAAGTCTATCCAGATACTAGTTAAAAGAGAGCCTGAGCAATCCACAATATTATATGCAAGAGACCCTCAGTATTATCATCTTTTGCCCCAAATCCCACTTCAAATATATCCTGCATGTAAACAAGACCAAAGCATGTCATAGCCTTGCACATATAAGAAGATATTAATTCATGTCTCCATTTCTCATCATGCTGCCTGTGCAATATTAAGTCACTAGCCATGCAACATGGGCTCATTTTTCATTAAGCGTTCATTAAAACATTCTAATATCAGAACTATGGTACTCAAGTTGTCATGTCAATGATGACTTGCACAACTGGTTGTGAACCAGATCCCCAAGACAATCCTCAACAGTTATAGTATCTGTTTTGCTTTGTTTTAATCTGGACTCTGGTTAGAATTACTTATTTATTTATTTATTTATAAAAAGGGGGCGGGGAGAGAGAAAAATCCACAGCTAAGAAAAGATGAATGGATAAATGGCGCAGAATGAAGCAAGTGACAGAAAAACTTCCTCTCAGTGTAAAATTACCTCTCAAAAAGACAATTACCTCTCAAAAACCCATCCATGGATCTTCTATTATTATTCTAACAATTTTATTCTAACCTTTGAAAATATTCTAACCTTTGAAAAACACAAACCAAAACAAAGAATACAGAAATTAGAAATAAATGGGCCAAGGCTGCAGCAATGGTCACATGGACATTTGATTTCCAGGTGTTAGGAATCAGGTGTATTAATCTCTGAGCCTATTAGAGTTATAAAACAAATCACCAAGATACAGAGGGACCCAAACCATCTAGCACCTCAGCAGAAATGCTTTGGAATACAAGCAGCTAAATTCAGGTCATTTTCAAAACCCAAACTGCTCATGCAACAGTGTAGTATTCACATGAGGCTCCATTTCCAGTGAATTTAATTTCTCTTCTGCTCCCCATTCTTTAGTGAGAATGTCAACAGAAATCACTATTTTTTTTAACAACTCCTACTTATCCCACAGCTGTTTGGGCTTCCTTCAGAGCACATTTAGCATTGGGTGGCTAAGTAAACATCCCTATACAGCAAGGTGGAAAAAAAACCCTTTCCCAACAGCAGCTATGCCCTCAAATGAGACAGACTACCCACATATCTGATGTTGATCATTCCTATTAACAGAAGGACAATTGGATTTTTCATCATGAAATCTGTGCAAGATACCTACTTTTGGAACTCCCATTCCCTGTTGTCCAGCGGACATACTTGGCGAGTTTTGAGCCAGCGAGAGATGCAGTGGAAGTGGAAAGCATGCTGGAAAAGAAAGTTTAGATCACATCATTTCAGAACACATGAATGTAACTCTATGTGAAAGCTACCACTGAAAGCATCATGGTATGAAGAGAGTAGTGTTTACAGACAAAGGTGGAGAGGACTAATCAGCCAGCTCACTGGTTAACACCAAGGAATTGATCGACATTTTCAGAGAGGAAGGGAACACTAGCAAAATGGCAGCAGGGAGCCTGTTCCACAGTGCATACGTACAGTGGCAACAGACTGATTTCTGATGAAGGAGCAGACACAGAGTTTAGCAGCTGCTAAAATCAGCAGAGCAGATGCTGATAGAAGCATAATCAGAAAGACAAGAAAGAGGATTTCAGCATGAATAGCAGGGATGATATATATGTATACTGAAGCTTTCTACCAGTCCTCTGGACAAACCAAAGCCTGAATAAAAAGGAACTTGCAAAATTACAAAGAAGAAAAATCTCTATTACATGTTTAATACTCCGTACAGCTACTTAAAAACAAGCTTCCACTTGTGATAACTCTTGCACACAGTAACATAATTTTGACACTAGAATATTCTGACCTGGTTAAAAGAGTTGTTCTTGTCCTCTACAAACAAAATCACAACATTTATAATCCCATTCCAGCATTATCATGCTGTAACTTGATCCCACAGCATAGCAAGGATGGGACTGAGGAACAGGTAGTTATTCCATTACAGAAAATTTTATCTTCCAACTCAGACCCAGGTTAGCCACGAGGCATGCAAGTTTTTGTTCACATGCTAGTGGCACCATGTACAAAGGAGCACATACGGCAATAAACTGAAAAGCTGGAGATTATACACTAGAAATCTGATCTTCCTCCAAAAGGGGAAGCAAATCAACTAGTTGCCCCATATTGACTCCTTGAATCAGCCTGCACAAAGACAAATCAAGCATGCTGACATCCAAGTAATCCTATTAGTAGGAAAAAAAAAAAGCATAGTTCCTAGGCAGACCCTTGATCAGGAAATCATGTTCAGAATGAAAGATCTATTATTCTTTTTAAAAAAGAAAAAAAAAAAAGGGGTAAAGGCCTATCTTCTCTTCTGTCTTCCATCTTACACCTCTCCAACTTTCACTTTTTTCCTCTTCTCTCCTTTCTACATTCTACTGAACATATGGTGTTTAAAGTTCTTTTTTCTCATGGATTATCTAAAACATTTTATAGCACTCATTTTGCGAGTCATGAAAAAAGTCACCACACATGAGCTCCACAATAAAACAGTTTTTCTTACATTGCAGACGCCCCATGCAACTGTACACTCCTCAGAGGTAGCTGATGCTTGGTTTGCTTGACATTCTATGCCTGTGAAAAGAAAGATTAAACACAGATATGCAGATATACATGCAACATCAACTGGTAGATTTCTTCAAATTAGCAAGTGGGGAAGAACAAAAGAAAAGAGTCTTTGTTTTGTTGCGTTTATTACATCTGTAAGTGTCAAAATATGTACTGTTTCCCCAAAAGTATCCCATCAAATCATACTTCATCCTGCTTTCTCCTTCCTCTACTTTTTTTAGTATTCCAAAGTTCCACAGGGCAAGAGTACACAGCTCATCTATTGGTAACGTGTCTGCTTTCCAAATTTTAAGGATAAATATTTTAAATTTTTTCTCTTGTGTTTTAAGAGATGTCTTTTGATGATCAGTTGAAGGTACATTCACTTAAATTTCTTATACAGGTTTCTCTAAACATAAATTCACTGCCTTGGCAGACATTATGTACCATCAGTTATATTTACAAATTAATTTGCTCATGTAATGCTGGAGTTTGCCTGTCTTTTTTCTATGGTCTTGTAACAAGTTAAGTACACCTCAAAAATACACAATAGAAAATACAGTTTGAAAGTTCATGTTGTGAACTTTTTATACCTTGGAGCTGAGTACCCAGGATAATCCCAAAAAGGATAAAGACTATTTATGTGTTTGGGTTATGTTTTGGGTTTTTGTGTCAGGTGGCACAGATGAAGGAGATGAGAGAGTGAGGAAAGAATGAACAGCACTGAGAAAATAAATCCAAACTGGTTCTCCACTCTAAAGCCTAAACAATTCACTTCTGCTCCAGCTCAAGAAGAAGCTTCAGGAGAAAAAAAAAAAGATATTTCCAACTCCTCCAGAGTCAGCAGCACAAACCTATGAGACCAACATTTCACTTCTGCTAAAGGATGCTTTCTTTAAAAGTCAAGCTCAAATAATTTGAAAGGACATGCTGATAGATGATCATCTTAGAACTCAATACATGGGCTTGTTGCTTCCTTGTTTTGCAGATCTTTTTTTCCTGGCAAAGAAAATATCTGAATGAGCTCCAATTCTCTGTTCACTGTTTGTGTGCCCAAAGGAAAAAGTATTTGATTCACCATCTAAAGATTCAAAAACTTTCAAAGCCCGCAGGCTTGGCTGAAAAATGTGATCTTCATTTGCTCTGTCCTATTAACTTCTTTCTCCATTTTTCACTCTCAGGTGTAGAGGTGAAAAAAATAAGAGAAAGGCCCATTTTTCCTGAGATGTGAGAGAGATTGGTTAACCTTTGTCATGAAAAACTACTCAAAACAAGACTAAGGTCTAAAGAAACTAAGTAGCAACAACTGTCCTGCAAGGTTTGAATGAACCTGTATTTATTACATGGTTTACATCAAGATACGATATACCACAGCAGGAGGTCCAGAGCTCAATCCCTGACCTGCCTATAGAAAAGAACAAAATCCAGTGCACCTGAAACATCTGATGTCTTAATTCCATAAACCCTCAATATATACAGCAATAAAACTAAACATAATTAAGAAAATGGAAGATGCTCAAGAACCTTGAAGAGGTTCAATTACTTTGGACATTCGTTTAAAATTTGACACTCAAGATTGCTGCAACAATTGTACTGTTACTGCAGTATAGACTCACAGTCTTGCTGAATATCATGGGGCATATTATATTAAGTTTTAAATATTTGGCATGAGTCTGTACACTAACAGAAAATGGTGAGAAGATAGTAGGAAAAGGAGAGGAGATTCATTTGAAGGAAGAAAAGTCAACTGGTAAGCAAATTTGAACTCAGGAAGTCTCAGCTGAATGCAAGGAAAATATTCCAGCATGTAATATACTTATCTTGTTTCTCTTCCTCTTTCCCTGCTGGCAACAGGATATTGTACATATTAGATCTGAAGTCCATCTAGCCCATTTTTATGTCATTTTGTCTCTTCGCCCCATCCCCCTTCAAGTGACTAACTTGTGAGCTGTATGGTCTGGAACACAACACAATTTTAATTTATTTTTTCACGCTTCAAAGGACTGTATATTTTGACTGGGAGAGAGAGGGGAAAAAGGTGGTTTAGGTAAGGAAGAAAAGCAGCACTGAAATTCATTTTAGTGTTACTCAAACATTTGCTGATAACCAAATACAGTCTACAACATGACAGTCCCAAAAGCTTAAGAGGACAGATGAACTTTTGCAGAAATAGCTTGGGAGGAGTTCTCTGGTGGTGATGTAAGCCCCTTCCAACAAGACACCCAGATTTAACTCTCTCATCAAGCAGGCTGGAGACTACTGCTGGCACTACTGCCCAAAAAGGGCCTCCCAAAAGCTGAAGCACTTTTTGGTCTCCTACTTGTCTCTTTTCAGAAAAGGACAATATATCAACAAAGAAATAAAATAAATGAACAATCTTTGTCAGAGAATGAAAGTTGATAATTCTGGCTCTTGAAAGAAGAAGCAGCTATTTACCATCTGCTGACTCAAAAGAAACATTAACAGTCAGACAGTAACAGGTACTGGAGGAATACTGAACAACTCTTCTGTTGCCTTGCTTTTGACAGAGTATCTAGAGGTCAGGGCAAAAAGATAAAGCTAAAACCTGAAATACCTGTAAATAATTATGAAAGATGCAATGGAAGCATTTCAACTCTGGGAGTTAGAGAAATGCACATTATATAATGGCAACATCAGAATCTTGGCATCTATAAGAACCATCTCTCCTCCTATACATTTTGTATTGCAGAAATCTCCTGTATATTTACCTAACATGAAAAGCAACCTAAGATTTAAGTAGCCATAATGGCAGGTAACAGAAGTAAAGTACGTCAGTTGTTTGCAGCTACAGTAATAGCCCACTGCACTGGTAAATTTGATTATAAGACTCTTCAAAGCAGCTTCTACTTGAGCAAGGGTAACCACTGTATAGGTTCCCTTTTCTCTTTACATGTTGCCTTCTAAAATCATGTCATGAAGGGATCAACTTACTGGGAAGAAGAGAAATATATACACATAGCTTGGCAAACACAACACATCATATACTCACTCAGAAAACAGAAACAGTATATAACCAGGCTAATAAACTCAAAGGACACTTGTTACTTGTCCTATGAGGAGCAGCCATCCTATGAGGAACAGCTACTGACTTTGGGCTTGTCTAGTTTGGAGAAAAGGAGGCCGAGAAGCAACCTCATTGCTCTCTACAGCTCCCTGAAGAGGGGAGATGGAGACGAAAGTGCTGATCTCTTCTCCCTGGTACCTAGTGATAAGATGCATGGGAATAGTGCACAACTGCACCAGGGGAGGTTTAGACTGGGCATTAGGAAGCATTTCTGTACTGGATAAGCTCTTCAATTTATTTTTTCAAACTTCAGAGGAACTCCAGAATTTTTCCCTTGCAGTTCTCCCCAGTTTCTTAGGAATTATCTGCAAATTTTACTACATACTTACCCTATGCCTCCCCCCCACCCCCAACATCATATGATTCCTCCTACTTATAACCCCACTGTATGACACTCCATATTTCCTATTAGTATCACACTCTCAAAATGTACGTACACAGCTATCATCTTCCACTTCTACTTATGACTTAGTAAACTATATATACTTGGTTCTGGTTTTTTATTCTTCTCATAAATCCAAAATCATTCAACCTGTCAAGCATCCTGAGATTCTTCTCTGGATTCTATAAAATATATCTATCTCTGTGAAGCTGGAATATCAAACGTGGTACTTTGTTTCTCACTATCAAAGAAAGGGGACAGTATTTTGATGGCACATTTTACACAGTTCAAAACTATACTGGTTACCTTACTACAATACTACATTCCACGTTTTAGATCAGAGAGTAATCCACAATACTAAACATAGTGTTTAGTTAACACTCCCAACTTACCATGTTGCAATGACAGCACCAGGGAACAAGCCTTTGAAGAAATCAGGAACACTGCTCAAGTAAAATCTAAATAGGACCTGGGTCTTCCCAGAGAAGAATGAAACCAAAACATTGAAAATCTACTCAATCCTTCTGTACACTTAATATCAAATTGAGGACATGGGGAATCCTTTGACTGTATTATTACAGAGTCACAATGTACATACACGAGAAGAACTGCATGACACCTTAATACTGATGCCTGACTTCACAATGTTAACAATCTTACATTAGCATAGCTGGTGTTACTTATCACTATTTTAATGTTTTCCCTTTCAAGGTTTCTCTTCATCACTAGGAGAGGGAGACATTTGTATCTTGCATTTTATCAAATGGAATCTTGTGTTGTTCTTCCCTACACATTCTATTAATTTTTCCTCAATTCCCCATCACTTCACATCTTATGTTTTAAAATCTAATTAAAGTGTTGTTTAACAACATTAATGATCTGTATCAAGGAAGTAAGTAAACCCAGAACCAACACTGATCTCAGAACACTGATTTAGATACCCCTTCTATTCTACGTACTGTCAATTTTGTTCTGTCATTTACAGTCCAAGCTTTTCATAACCAGGCTTGGTCATAACCAAATTAATACTGTTATGGCTTGAGTAACTCAAAAAAGAAAAAAGTTGCCTATGCCCTTTTCCTTCACTGTTTTTCCTAATCTACCTATACACTCTCAACCCCACCCCCATTTCAGTAGTTTGTGGTTTTTTTAATTTTTTATTTTTATTTTTTTTAAGAACTGACACACAAAATTCACCACTGGAAAATAACATCTGTCTACTCTCCTTCCAGCTCCTCCACATCATTCCATCATCACATGTGCTATTTACTATTTATAAAAAATAGCAAATATATGAGACCGAATTTGTTCTCTCATGAGAGGCACTATTAATTCTGAAGCAGATTCATAGCATGAAACACACCAGCATCCACTATCTTACAACATATCCCACTTACCATGAATAATTATCTTGAATTACACGATTTTATATATTTATTCTATACATTTGTAAATTCTATTAAATGCAACTTATGTTATAACAAATCTTTAAAATTCGATTTGCCTGTCAGTAACATGCTTTCCTCTCTAATACATCATAAATTTGGGAGGCTAAGTAGTAGTCTACTATATACCTCAACTACCTTTCAAAATGGCAGTACTGAAAAAGGAAATCTTTACATCAAAGGACCTCATCATATTTCATAATATCTATTCTCACTTGCTTCTCTTTCGCATTATCATTCCCTTTCTAGTAACCAAGAATAAACTGAGGATGGATGGGCGGTAGCTGGCTCAAAATACAAACGTATCTGTCTCAAAGCAAAGAAGTAAACTTGCTTAACCCATTTTCAGTCCTGTGTGTTACAGTGTATTTTCTCTTTATTAAAAATAACTTCTGAAAGTAGTTTTGTAACTATTATTTATATATGATGTAAAATGAAGTTCATCTCTCACTAGTTGTTACTATAAACCTGAGTCTTATTTTTCTGAAATGTTTTATTTTCATATAGACTTCCTGACAGTAAGTTACCATTACCAGTAGTTCCAAGGGCCACTGCATAAAACCAAAGTGCAACAAAACTATCACAAAGGGATCATGACAGGCTATTCCCAGGCACTGCAGCTGTACCTGTTCTTGTTTTGGGGAGTTTCACAATCCTCATATTTTAGTAATATAGCAAATAAGGCGAACTTCTGTCTATCTGGGGTATATTAAAATCTTCTGTCCCTCATGACTGAAACAAGCTGGACATTTATTTACAGTGCCAACAGTATCTTGCCAGTTTGGAGGGGGAAAAAAAAAGTTTTGTACTCATAACCAATCCTTTAAGTGACTGAAACCAGTGAGATTTCATGTGTGCACACTTAATGCCATTATTACCTTATTTTTCTACATAGCAAGGATATTTGTTAATTGAATCATCAAGATTGTACAGCAGCATGTTAAGCCACTACTAGCAATACACTGGTTTTGATTTAGCATTTGATTATTCTCCTTTGTAAATGAACAATTAATCTCTAGGTGGCTACAAAATTCCCCATGCTGTAACATGAACTAACTTATGCAAACTAGATTTTGTAGAATGATGATTCAAATGAAGTCACCAGTCCAAGCCTTTCCTGGCCAGACACTGGAAGTCTTAGAAGATTTCATCCTAATGAATGTTACCAAGAAGCTGATACCCATAGCAACATCCCCAACTCTAAAATCTAATGCCTCTCTTTGTGAGCAATACCTGTCAGCCCTGAATAATTTCAGTTCCTCCTTGCTCTTTATCATTAATCCTTTCCCTCTTTGTTATGTCCAAAATACACTCAAGCAACATCATATTTTCTGTAGATGTGGTACCAAGTGATTCTACTCTTTAAAAGAAAAGGGTGACAGAAAAGCAGTATGGTGGCAGAGGTCACAAAAACAGATTATAGGACTTCACAGCATTACATAAAATAGAGCTTAGTATTTGCACTGTGAAGACTTAGTTCCTAAGTGAGAGCTCCATTTGCTGAATTATACCCTCAACAGGGGAAATTTCAGGTGTGCATCCTGTACAAGTCAAAACTGTCAACTGTATTCCCCACCATTTACTTACATAGATCCATAATATGATTTCTGCAAATGGCACAGTTATCAACCACAATGTCCCATGCCCACAGAGCTACTGCATTCCACTAGAGAGGGGGGAAAAAAAAAAAAAAAAAAAAAAAAAGAAAAACATCATTTTGATTCAATTTACAGCACACAGAAATCTTTGTTATTCCTCAAGATCCCATGTATTTCTTAATGGAAAAGTTAGGATATTTAAAAAAAAATAAATCTTAGAAGTCCAGAGTAACTCTTTATCATGAGTTCAGAAGCTTACTAGAAAGCAGCAGTATATCCTCTCACATACCCCCCCCCCCTTGACACAATGTCTCCCTCCAACTTCAGAAACAACATAATTCCCATAGTCCCCTTTTTTCGTGAAACAAATGCAAACATCTGGATTTCTATTCCAGCTCATGACACATCCTCAATTCTGTTGCCTTGCACAAAGGGCAATCCAGATGCCACTTAGTTAAGAGGAATTTCCATTATTCACAGCAGTTCTTCTAGTCATCATCCCCCTGAGCAATTGGGGTCAATAACTAAAACCATCTCTAATGCTACCCTTCTGACTCTTGAACAATCTCCTCTGCAAGGTTACTAGGCAATGACCTACCAGCAAGGCTGAATATAAAAAACTGAAAGTGCTACTAAATTAACCTTTCGACGACTTTGTTTATAAAAGAAAAACAAAAAAAGGGATATCTCTGTACCATGCTACTTCAAGGGAAGGGTTGGCTACAAGTTCCCATGGCAATTTTAGAAAACTGATTCAGAATGAGGACTTTAAGACAAGCTACACAGTAAAGCATAGCACCTTTTTATTCCTCCCCATAAAAAAAACATAATTAGGTCTTTTGTAAATTCATTAAATAGATGGGCTTGCCTTCAATATTCAAAGCAAAAAAACAGCGTATTTGTAGCCAGGGTAATCTTCATTTACTACTTAAGTAGTCTAGATATTTTGGGTTTTTTTCCATATTTTCAGTATATGATTGTTTTGACTGTACCACAGTAAATCTTCTCTATTCCATTCACATCTCAACGTTTTCATTGCTTCCCCTCAGTTCAGGATTCTGAAGAAGGAATGCACACTGCCAAGTACTGATAAGCAGTATCAATTATTATAAGCACTTCCATTTTTCATTAGAACTGATATAAAAGGTCATCACAGTACTAATAGATCTTTTAGGAAATATGGTGGCAGTGATTCCATTTCTTTTCCCCATCTTCCAACTTTCAGCCTAGCCAGCCTTCTGGCCGAGGTATTCATCTCTCAGGGACCCCATCCACACTTCAAGGCAGCCAGGATAAAAGTTCCCAGCACCCTTATCTCTCCCAGACTCCAAGGTACTTCATCTCTTGTCCCATCATGATCTGCTCTTATGACCCACAAACCTGTACTGAGCCACATATGCAATAGAGGCGCCCTGGTACCTTGCTGGGGAGAAGGAATGTCACTGACACATAAAAGGTGCCACGTCCTCCTCCTCTCCGTGCTACAATATGTCCTTATTTCCAAAGAACAAGCAGTCCAGTCATCCAAACATCTCCTTCTGTATAGACCTGTACTGACCTAAGTGTTTCCATCAGTACAGATGACAGTTGCATTTCAAACAGACTACATCTACAAGCAGGAGTCACTGGAAATGTTTGTCGATATCCAGTCCTGTGGTTGTTCCTCTTCAAATTCTACCTTAGTACAAGCCCACACAGCCTCCCTACCTCCTCTGCACACTCCTGTAACAGGTTTGTATTGCTACCAAGATGCAGCTGACAAACTGGTGGCACTGGACAGAAGAGAGATATTATGGCTGTTTTGGGGAAGCAGACAAAGCCAGGGTGACAGGAGAGCATTTGCTGACTCCACAGACGTTGTTACGGCTTCATTTAAAGAAGAACTTTTGTTTAAAAAAAGCCACCACACAGATTTATGCAGTGTCTTATGCAAAGAGGCAGCTCGGGTGGCGGGCCCAGGGTGGCCAGGGCCGGGGAGGAAGCAGCACTCCACCCGTTTCCCGGCCCGAGCTGCCCCGA
>NW_020799092.1:2870208-2906206 GCF_003259725.1 Athene cunicularia | reverse complement strand
GGCGGGTTTGGCTCCAGCCTGCAGGATCGCTTTTAAGTAGGACCCCAGCCCCCGCTACTTTGCGTACTCGGCTTCTGATACCCGTATAGCATTTCACTAAAATCTCTTGGGATTTGTCTGCCCTCACAGGAAGGGCTTCAGCCCTTAAACTTCTGGCTTGTTTTCTTCCATTGTAACTGATCTCCAGCAAGTGCAGAATGAGGTAGGGTCGTTGGTGTTACTACTGTAGCCATTTTGCTCACCAGCAGTGCGGTTTTTATTTTAAACGGAACGTGGAATTGCTAGAGACAGAATTCGCATTGTCCGGACTACTTTTTTCGCACGCAAATTGGACTAACTATGGTTATAATTAACATGGGATTTACTTGTGCTGCTGGAGTTGCCCAAGCCCTGCCTATTCTGTTGCAAAGACAGAGACAACAGGCGTGGGAGCTAGTACTGGGAACTTAACTCTTTTCGTCAGTACACCTCAAAGTACGTTTCTGAGACAGTCAGTGGTAGTATTCCACAAGACATGGAAAGTGAGGGGAAGATACTCCCCAGCAGGACAAAAGCAGGTCTTGAAATGTCACCCAGCTTTGCAGGTGCCTGTAGACATGCTATCTCTCTGCAGTCAACCCTTTAAAATCAATTTGTACACTGTTGCTGCAGGAAGGAGGACGTAGTAGAAGCACAGAAAGGGCATTCCCTTGTGTATGTACAGGAAACCAGTATCTATATTATATCTATTGTAAGCGTTTGGGCCGAATAGCACAGTTCCACTTGGGCTCCATCATATCCATCTTGCTGGATGATACAGCTTTTACTTGTGATCCAGTGCCTGCTGGGACAGGATGTCTGGCAGTCTCCAGATAAATGTTAAACTAAAGTAGGGGTTTGTGGTAAGGACAAGATGATGCCGCCATTGGATGCGTTGGAATAATTTTCAATGGGATTCATATTTGAAAGACATGTAACACTTGTTGCCTTGAGTTATGCACATATCTAATATTTGCAGTGTCAGGTTGAGCTTGAAAGTTGCACAGTAAGTTTGAAGAAAAAAAAATGCCCTCTCTCATTTATACACCCTTTAACACCTCTAGTTATCTACATGGAAAGCTTCTATTTCACTTACCTGCCCCTTTTCCCACATGCTGCTCAGCTATGGTGTGTCTCTTACTGCTAACAGTAAAATGAAGCTGCACAGATGCAGTTTTTTGTCCTGTTGCTCCTTATTTAGGACTGTAGTGTGAAAGCCGCTGGAAATGAGTATTTTGTAAATGGGAGGTGGGTACTTGAGAAAATTTATTTTTCACCTTCAAGAAAATAGCTCTTCTTAAAGCAGAATTTGCAAGATACTCTTTTTAATAAAAAGATTAATTTTAACCCTAAATCTGTATGGTGATGTCCCCAGTAGGAATCCAGGACACTGAACAAACATTGAACAAACTAGACAAATGTTAACATTCATTTTCATTTTGCATGACTACTGCAATATAAAATTACAGTCTTCCCACCTCAGCTGATGTCACCACGGGGGGATGGTTGCCAATGGGCCAAAGCCAGACAGCCAGCAATCATATGGTCTGGATTTATCTTTCTGTATCTGGCGGCAAAAAGAATATAGCAATGCAGATCTTGAGTTAAGTCTTGCTAAAACAGTGGTGGTGTTTTCAGAAAAAAAGATAACAAGCATGGTGCAAAACAACATACATCTGCATGCTTACTGGTTTGTGTACATAGATCTATAATACCAAGAATGGGAAGTGCATTAAGAGATCTCCAGTGTGCTTTGCAAAGTGAGATTAGTGATGGTATTCCCTAACAGTCCTGCACTTCATAAAAAGGCCTGAGCTACACTCTTTACTGCACATTAAATAAACTGGGTTTTGTTGATTTCAGTGCCATTTCTAATTTCTTTCCTCCTAGGAGAAATGCAGCCCCTTAGATCTCTTTTCCCCCTCCTAGAGCTATATGTTATAGAGAGGTGTCAGTAGCTGCTGCAGAAAGGAAGGGTACAGCTTTGAAAAGAATCAGCCTCAAAAGAAATAAAACACTGGTCCAAATTACTAGGGATGCTTTGAAGAATGGATCATTTTTCAAATCACTGGGACATGCAGGGGAAAAAGAGGAGACTGCCAAGCTGACAGACAGACGAAGTGACACAAGACAACTGCTCTGAATATGGTTAGTCCCAATTGAGACAAAATTCCTCTCGCAGTTGTCAAAAACTGTTCCAAAAGGCAAGGTACCAACAACCTGGTGACTCCAGTGAAATTACTTTCCAAAACCAGTGTCCTTTATTTTGGTCATTTCCCTTCTTTACATTCATTCTGTTGTGGTTTTTTTTTTTCCCTCTGCAGCCACCGCCATTTTCCTATGTGGGATTTAGCCTCCAAATTACTTCCACCCTCCATACATGCACCCTTTGAATGTGTGTCCCTGGCTTAACTGCTAGTGGAGGGGCAGCTGCTTGCAGCCCTGGCTCTCCTCACCTCCACCCACGTGGGGACTGGGCAGAAGGCCCGGCAGTGGTGGTACCAACAAAACTTGCCCCTCCAAGGCACCAGAACAGAGGGATCTGCATGGCAGCGTGTGGATCCCCGGAACTAACCAAGTCAGAAGGAAGAGGCACACAGGAAAGGTTGCTTTGCTTTCCAATCCTTGCTGCCTCAGCTTTTGGCATTCTGCTTCCCAGTCCCGCAGACAAGACAAGCGAGGCATCCTCTGTTACCATGACTCATTCTCAGCGCACACACCAATGCCACAGGACCTTTCTGGGGCACTCAGGTCACTCTTAGGAATTAAACTGCTCTGAAAGAGAGGAGAGAATTGCAACACTTTCAAACATGCTTCAGAGCAACAACTTTCCTTTACTGTACAGTCATAATAGCAGGGATGGGCCTTCTAAGTGCCAGGAGCAAAGAGTGGGGGGAAAAAAGGGAGGTGGCCCCTTTCTAGGTGCTTGCAAACCTCAAGTTTTTCTGTTGCCTTTCTGTGCTTCACCCTCTCAGTGCTGCCTGATTAAGGTGTGGTTTCAGTGGTGCCCTAAGCAGCGTCAAGCAGGAATTACCTGGTATATGAAACTACTTCCCATTCAATGGTTGCAAACCAAGGAGTGAAAATCAAGTGCATTTTATGACTTTGTAAAGAATTGTAGGACTGGCTGGCTGCCCTCGTTGCTGATGCTACTAAAACCATTTGAATTGACTAAATTGGGATTTCGAGCACCCTTTGCTTTTGCGTGCCCAAATCCACAGACAGCATTCACAAATTACTATCGGGGCAAAACTGAATCCACTGTCTTCATGTTGCCACAAAACTTCTTGAAGTTGATGAAGTAAGCAAACAACTGCCCACCAAGGCTCTGTAGCATCCCCAGCTGATTTCAGTGTGCTTGGCACTGGAAAGCTGAATTCAAAGAACAGAGCCAGAGGGGTAGATTAAGCAATATATCCCATAGATTTTTGGACCAGACTGTGCTTGGTTTCTGCAGAAACCCAACCCCCCTGCCTCTGTGCATGTTTTCCAGATGATGGTTACATTATACCCCATATAGTACCCCTGGTTTTGCAATCCATTACTAAAACCTCAGGAGAGAAATGGAGCCTCCAGACCCCAATAATCTAGCTAAAAAGAATAGATGATATTCTGAGAGGAGCAGGTTGTAGCATTTAATGGTATGGTGAGTAATTGTTGCTTTTCTTTTCCTGTGGCATTTTACCTAAAGCTGCTTGATAACTTGCAGGTAAAATAACACACAACCATTGTGACAGCCTGCAGGTAAGTAGGTGCTTGCAAAAACCATTGTACTTAATGACTGCGCCCAATCTCCTGCAGACAGACTTTCCCCATACATGAAAAAAGGCGGCCGGGGGTGTGGCTCTAGGCTCAACAAATGACACTGTCCCCACAGTGGGCATCTCAGCCCCACACCGCTGCTGACAGTCAGCTGCAGCCGAAACAGAGAAACGTCATCAGGACAGACAGACCCCAGTGCATTACGGTGAGGATGTTGAGCTGATGCCACTCTGCTTCAAGAAAGGGTTTGAAGCTATCCCTCCTATGCATCAACACCCCCATGCTCCCTATCCTGATCATCACCCCCAACTAGGGAGCTCCACCTCGGATGGAATCCCACACCAGCCCCAACTCCCTGCCACCCCTTTGCAGTTCTGGGCGCTAAGCTGCAGATGCTGATTGCATCTGGCTGTGCTGCCACCTCCCGAGAGAAACCAGCATCCCAGCTTCTGCTCAGAGGAGAAGACATGTTCTGCAGCCAGGGTGGCAGCCTCCACGGAGGTGCCCAGGGGAGCCAGGGGTCTCCATGCCTCCTGTAGCTCGGGGAGACAAGACGTGGGCCCAAGAGTCACCATACCTCTAGGTCAGCTGTGGCCTCACCTCTTTTACTCACAAGGCTGAAGAAGAGGTGGGAGAGTGAGACTGCCGACAGTAACCGAGCCAAAAATGCACACACAGGAAAGAGAGAGGGCTTGAGAAAGTCCTGCTTTAACCTGAGCTGGGATCCTGAAGAGATGTCAGAGACAGGGGCTGAGATTGTAAATCAGAGAGAGGGCAAGTCTTTCAGAGGGTAGCAGGAAAGTAGTAGCAGGGGAGTGATTGTTTTTAACCTGAACATCCCAGAAGAACTGCATGAGGTGACAAGAGGCTATGAGATCGTCCAAGTGCAGGAGACGGCACCAGTAACCACACTAGAGACATCATTTGAGTACCAGGTCACAGTCTGGATCTTCGTTACTTAGACAAGAGTTTTCAAAGTGCCTTTTATCTTTTCAAAGAGGATGCAAGAAAATGAGAATGTTATGATAGCTCAATACAAGTAGTTATACTCATCTACTACTGCATGTAAGCAACACTGGAAGATCTGCCAGGCTAATTAACAGTAGCCAGGAAAAACCATGAGAGTAACCAAAGTAGTAACACAAGCTTGCCTGCATATAAAACTCCTACTGATTTGGGAAATCCATGAACCTTCAGTAACAGAGGAGAGGCAGTTCCAGACTGCTGTGTGGGAGACACTAAAACACTGTTTACAGATATTCTTATCTACAACTTGTCCTTAACAGTCTTGAATGTGGGGAGAGAGTAACAGAGAGGGAATAAGCACTAAAATAAGAAAAAAACATTATCAAAACAGGGAGGTCTGGAATCCACCTCCACTGAGTCAAAGGTTTTGATGCTGTTTGAAAGGAAGTGAGAACCATCAAGCTACAGCTTTGCATTTGTCTTCCCCCATTAATTCTTTGTCCTCTTTACAAAAAATACAGTATCCCAAAATTCTTCCAAAGATCTCTTCTAACTGAATCAATTTCCTAACTGCAGGTCCTGCTCAACAAGACACAGTTCAGTTCGTTAGCCTTTGCCATTCTTCTTTGTCACAATAGTAGAGATGCTGCTATCAGTAAAAGCATTTTGTTGAAGCCCCTGGTAGTCATAGCAAAGGCACTATTTGGTAATTGAAAACTACAAAATCCAAATCCAAGCGCGCTTTTTTTTTTTTTTTTTTATTCAGGGAAAAAAAAACCCTAATTTTATAGTGCTTCTTCTTGGAAAGACACAAAGGAATGGGAAAAAGAAATTAGGTGGCCCACAGACATGGCAATTACAGGTGCAAAAAACTATATGGATATTACAAGGGAAGCCAAGAGTGAGGGATCCAGCAGTCCCCTGCCTCCTATACCAGCATAAGCAGGAACAAAAAATTGTGGTACCTAACTCAGTCAGAAGGCAGGATTTCAAGTATTTCTGGCATTTAACTTCTCTCTATCATGAATGCCCAGATAAAGACAATATAGTTAGTTCCAGCCTTACTTTGGACTCCACTGGAAAGTTCTTTACAGCATCTAGGTCAGTGAACCAGAGATGGTCTGCCTGCCAGTTCTATACTGAACAATAAAATAAATTTTAAAACTGCCTTACTTCTTTGCAGGTTCATATACTTTGAACATAATCCTGCTGTGTCAAACATCCTTTCCTTTAATTTCAAAGCTCAGCACAACAGGATCTCCAGAACTCCAATGGAAAGAAGGACCATTTAAAGCAGCAAACTTTCACTGATTGGAAAGCATGAGCTCCCCAATCCTGACAGCTTCAGGAAATGCAGAAAATAGGAGCAAGCAGAGAAGCAAGTGTAAGGTGCAGGGCCTAGTGCTTTGGTCATTTTTGCTTTTGGTAATTTACCACTGCAGAGTGATGTAGTCCCTTCTCCCCACTCCAGTCACTGTGGGCTTTTTGTTTGGTGTTTTTTTTTTTTCTTTCTCCCTCTGCTCACCACATTCATAAATTATATTTTTGAACCCAGTTTAAGGATCTGCCAATTCCAATCTGTGCTAGGAGAAAGAGTAAAGAGCCATATCCAGCACTAGGAATACTCTCCCACCTGTTTGCAGTATCAACAAGACTTCACAAATAAAAGAACAAGATGCAACAGCTTCAGGGAGGTCTTAGAAAGACACATGGAAAGTTCTATATTGGGTGAGAATTTACTACAACTACAAAGGAGCTAACTCCTTTACCTCAAAATATAGAAATATATTTGAGTGAATGAATTTATCATGGAAGATCCTTATGTTCAAGTTCACTCACATCCTGCAACGTTGTGAGTCTGCAGTTATTCAAGACAACCAGTTGCACAGGTCTGAATGGTAATATTCTAAGTAATTTTGAGGAAGCAGGAAAGCCGGAAAAAGAAAGAGGCCAGAGATCTGGCAATACCACACACATTCAAACCATCAGCAGTTACCAGACCCTTTTCATGCCCTGGAGGAATAAAAACAAAGCCCCAAACCTGCCTTTGTTCCTACAAGGAGCGACAAAGTACCCACCTTTGCATTTAGATACGTTTCTCCTGCTGGGGGTTGGACTGGCCAGGACAGCTTCTGCAAATGCTCATCAAACAGCAGCCTTTGGTTAGAAAGAGGTCTGAAGCCAAGGAAGAGCACTTTAAAACGCTTCTTTCATACAGCAGAACTGTTAATTAAAACATATTTAAGAGTATAAGGAAAACTGTTCACTTTCTTCAGTACTAGGACAGGGGAAAACTGAGCAGATGGCAGTTGATCTGGGTGAGAGTGGGGTCGGGGAGGCTGAGGAACCAATAGCCCCCAGAAGACCAGGATTGCAACTTGCATTCCCATGTGATCTGATTAATAATGTTATAATCAGACGAAGCCAATTTTTATAAAAATATATGTTTTTATTTGGGGTCAATCGATTTAGGGTGGGAAGCAATAGGCAAAGCAGCGCTGGGTGCACGGAGAGCCGCAACTCTGCCAACACGCACCCCGAGTTCCAAATCCAGCGGTTTTTATACTCTCGTGTCATCGCCTTTAACCCATCTCCTCCCGTCAGAGAGTTGTCCTGCTCTTTTCCATCGGGTCATTTGGGTTGCTGGGGTGCGTGTCCTCCTCCTATGGGGTCTTTTGGAAGTCTCGAAGCCTTGGTCTCTTGGTGCGCTTTTCTCCTATTGGATCTTTTAAAAGCCTCACGATCTCATCCTTTTGGTGGGCTTTTCTTCAAACAGCAGTTACACGTCAGCTCTAGGTGGGGTTTCTGAGACACGGTTACATTGTTTCAGTCCAAATGGCCCACTTTACATTCAATTGTTTAACATTTACAGATCATTCAAGTGTACCGACCCACCTTGCCCAGCCTAGCAAATCAGTTACAATAGTTTATTACAGCACCCGCCTTGCTTAATTTAGCAAATTAGTTACCATAGTTTATTACAATAATTTAGCTGCTTATGCTAAACCAGTTTTTCCTCGATTTACCTTACTATTTCCTTCTATTTACTCCTTTCACCCCTGCTTTCTCTCCCAGTGTTTTTTATTGTATGATTCTATGATTGTATGTTTGTATTTCACTGTGTTTTTAAACTCAATCATTAAAACCCAAGTTGCAGGTTTGCTGATGTGTAGAAATTATCAGGTAATCTCTCCCTTCTACAAATACCCATTTCATTCCATCTTATTCGCATTATGAATCAGTACGGAGTGCGGTTCATTTTTCATCTCTCATTTCTTTGCTGTGAGAGCAAAATCTGTGAAATTCCCCTGTAGACTTACATGTTGTGAAGATAAAGGGGCTTCTCTGCAGTCCTGCAAAGGTCTCTGGTGAGGTTTTGGGAGAGTGGAATAATCTACTCTGCGAAAACACCAGAGCTGCTGTGAAAGCAAGCCAAAAGTTGGAAACCGTAGTTGTCCCAGTCCCTAGCAAACACGAACTAGAGGGGATTTCCTTTAAACTCACTTTGGATCTTTTTAGCCTGTCAGATATGGAGGAGGCCTCCTCCTGCCAGAGTCTGGTGAGTGCTGGTATTACTGATGCCACCCATCTAGTTGACTGCAGTTACAGCTGCCAAGAGAGAAGAGTAAAAAACACTCCATCATTTGGCAGTGAACAGGCTTACAAATGCAGCTTTCAGCTGAGCTTTGGTTGTTTGGAAGCTTCTTACCGTGTTTTACAGTCACTCCTCCTTTCCTGACAGGGATGAGCAGATTTCACGTCATTAACTGTATCTCCCTCAGGTTTTCTGTTCAAGTTAAAAGAAAGTTCTCAATGAACGTGGAGGGCACATTTGGGACTTGGGTACAACACAACAGTGCTTTATTTGCAGCAGCTTAATTTAAATTGGATTTCACATCACTTTGTTGAACAGCTGAGGAACCCTGTGTGGACACACTTATTTGCCTTAAGAGTTGGCTTAAAATCAGTTCCTAATCGATTTAAGCTCCACTGATCAGATTTAAATATATATTTAAAAGGTCAACACAACCTTTTGCATTGGTTTAATGAAATGATATTGAAAGCAGTGTTCAAGTAAACTGGTGCAGCTCTGTGTAAGAGCTGTCTGAATTAGTGCAATATGGATCGTCAAAAGATGGAGAAATATTTCTCCCCCTTGAAGCTTGCAAATTCAATCTCTTGACTGAACGCTATCAAGATAGAGGCTGATGGATCTTTCCTCTGATGGAGCCATGTATTGATTTTATCATTAGATATACAAAACAAATGCCTAATTCAGTAAGAGGTACATTTTATGCCTTCCCTTGATAGCGTTAATCTTAGCCCTACATCTGTATATTTTAACTCAAAATCACATATATTCCCTCTTCAATACGAAAGTTCAAAATTCAGGCCTGGGAGTGTTTTTGAAATTATGATCTTTAAAAGACTATAATCTGGAGAGATAAGACCTTTTTAAAAATTTATCTAAATAACAGCATGAAAGGATCACTTATGTAGGAGCCTGTTTCACTGTTTAATGGGTGCAGATATTCACCATAAATTAAATCTAATCTGTGCTGAGTAGTTGAATTGCTGAGGAATCACTTCATTGGTATATGAAATATTTACTATGTATAGCTGGACAGCTTGCCAGAAATTCTGATGTAACATTAATGCACAAGAAAGAACATCCTTTCTTCATAAGATGTGAAAACATAAGCTGTGTTCCTCTTAGTATCTTATACAGAGTTTTTAAAGCTATCTGAATTGTCCATACAAATTTATCTAGAATAACTATTAAGAAGAAAGATCTTTTTAGGTAGAAAATTCTCTCTCTGTTGAGTAAAGTTGCTGTTATAAATATGAATATCCAAAATAAAATACGCTTTTATTTAAATTACATTTTTCTTCACCCTATTTAGAAATTGCCTTTCCCTTATAGAAGAGTGAGAAATCACATATTGCTTTAAACAATTTCAGATGCCCAAAAGAGAAGAGCGATATTGGGATCACTTCAAAAAGCACATGAACTTAGAAGCCAATAACTAACATTTGGCTGGGAATTATTTGCATGTGTCCTTTGAATAAGGAGCACTATTTGCTAAGAATGATTTATGTAGACAATTCAGCTATGAATTTCTATATTTGTGAAACAATCAAAATATGATACAAAGGTAGGAGAGACTTCAGGATACTACCTAAATGTTCTGGGCTCCCACTTGTAATATGAGAACAGGGTTTGCTATGTAGAGTAATTGATCTGCATGACAAATACAGGCAAGTTTAGCTCTTTGAGAGTGTTACACTATGCAAGAAAAAAGGGCATCAATAGCAGGTTTACACAGACAAGAAGTTTCCAACAAGTGTAGGCCACATTCCTTGCAGCTGAGGAGCCACATAAAAACCCCAGCCTAAATTAAAGAGCAATAAAAGCCAGTATGAACTGTGTTCTATTAAAAAGCTAATACTGAGCCATGAAAGATCAAGTTTACATGAGCAGCCTATAAAATTCTAATGTAACTATCACCAGGGAACTCTGTAGAAACCATCCCTCTGCAAATCCAAAACTATATTAAAAAAAAGAACCCAACAAACTTGAACTATTTCCAGGACCAGGAATAACAGATGTATTTGCAAGGTTAGAATTTGTTCTCTGTTCCTGATTCATAGGTGTATGTCACCAAAGTATATAGATAATTTTCAAGGATATGTTTCTCTGAGATGAAAGTGAATCCTCTGTCCCACCTGGTATAAACTTTCTCCGAGTTTAAGTTCAGGGAACCTGAACACAAGTAGTACAATTGCTTTTCCATTCTCTAAACATTATGGCTATGCAGTGGACTGCTTATGATAGTCTGAAGAACTCCTTTAGACCAGCTGTGAACAACAGTATTTATATTATTTTTGCACAGATGCTTGTAAGAGTATTTTGAATATTCATGCTTTATTCAAATTGCATGGAAAAGACTAGGTGCACAAGGCAGCATCTGTATGTGTGTTGGCTTTGACTCTAGAGTGAGGACATTTCATTTACTGAATGGTCAGGGAAAGAGTGCGAAAAAGAGGCAACAATTTTCAATTTATTTTCTATAATGCACAGAAAACTGCTGGAAAGCAGTCAGGGGTCAAATCTTTCAAGTCTTTTTTCCCAAGAAGATAAAACTGCCCAAGTAACAAGTGGACAAAGTGTTTCTGCATGAACACTGCATACATTAGGCTAAAACTCTTGTGCTAGTTTACTTTGACTCTAAAATTGCAGAATAAATGAAGAAACCATCTTTTTTTTATAACCTTGAGTATTTTAATTAAAAGGGGAATTGTAGCTTCTGACATTAGTGCTAGCACATTCATAAAGATTTGCAAAAAATGAACTTTTTTACTCACAGAAGGGAAGTTTCTTTCTGGTCCCTTAGGCAGAAGCTCATATAGAGCTTGTAGTCTCACTATATCCAACTAATACAGTAGCAGTCACATGGAGAATGCTCCTTTGAGTAAACGAGTGGCCAGATCAGTTGGCAGAAATCTTTTCCACAATTTGAATGCACTGTTAATACATAACACTTCAAAAACTTATTAAAGTATGACAGAGACTTCAGTCACTGAAGACTGGAATTCATAAGAGCAAAAGTCCTCTCCTAACAACTAAAACATCACTGGGATAACACTGGAAGCACTTGTTCCCGTTTCCATAGGCTCAGTAATTCTTCAGGTGGCCCTTTAATGAGGATCAGCTGAGGGTATGATATGCAATAGCAGACTAATCGGAAATCATACTTCCAGTCAGAGACTGGAACATGAACACACCAGTTCAAGATAATACCAGTCTAATCTTACCTATTTATTTAGGAGTTTTTATACATGGGAGCAGTAAAAAGGATACTTTAAAATTTCTATGTATTAAAGAGTTAAAAAATTAATTACGATTCATATTGTTAACTTTTCTAAATCAGTTAATCTTCTACTTAAAATTTTACTATTTTAAAAAATGTGTTTCATCAATAAAAAAGCTAGAAATTAAGAATCTACTTCTGACTTGCCCAGATTTTTAGAATAAAAATTTGGTTTTAATCTCCTAGTTTATGTAACAATTTCAAAGTTGGGGGAAGAGGATATGATGTTTACAACAAGCACAAACTTCAAGAATGCTTCTAGTTACCTTGTGACAGTTAAATAATATTCTTTTGAAAAAATAATACACATAATAAAGGACATAATGCAAATTGTTATTCCTTGACACTGCTGACCTCTGAAAACTTCCTGAAATAGATTAAATATTATAATCAGTCCAGCTTTCCAGATAAAATGAAATAATGCTTTGTGGCATGAACAGTTTATGAGAGACTGAATGGAAGAGCCTGAGCAGAGCAAAATTCAAAATGACTGACTTGAAAAGATAGAGGAAATGATGAATTCAAAAGAAGCAATAGAAACTGCCCGTCACGGTGTGCTCAGTTTGCAGTTAGTGCACAACATAGTCACTCCTCTTGGATTAATTACTGAAAAGAGGAAAGTAGGTGTGTATCTACTTTCCCCTATCTGAATTGAAAAGGAAGCATACAGGAAAGCGCACAGTAGGTGTACACAGGCTCACACCCCTTCTTCTGCAGGCATGGAATAAAGCTCTCATGGAGACATCCTCCTGGTCAGTGCTTGGGGCTGGGACAGGCTGCCTGGGTCAGTCTCCTCCAGACCTTCTCCAAACTTTTTTCAAGGCCAATCCAGGTTACAGACCCTGTAAGAGGTCCTTTTAACTACAGTCAGTGTCATTCCTGTGTTGCAGCACGCAATCTGGAGCAAGGTTTCCAGTGGAAACATCCTTCTGAAAACATCAGATGACAGGATGGAAACATCTGCCACAGTGTGTTTGTTACCTGCTAGATACATGATAGCTGGATCTATAAAAGTTTACCAAGTGGGATGGAAAAATGTTGGAGGTACATGAAATTTGTATCATGCCTGTTAGATTTCAAATGTGAAGCAAGAAAGCAAGGAGACACTGAGGATTTAAAGGGAAGACCTTTGCTGTTGAGGAGATTAAAGTGAACAAATGTAACAGAACACAGATGGTTTTCCAAAACACCAGATCCTGAGTCCAGAATGTAAGCTAACAGGCAACATCAATTCACAAGATTACTCATTTCTCTCCTTTGCACTTACTCTTTAAGAATTTGGATTTTTTTTCTTTGCATTGGCACAAGTAGAGGGGGACACCCCAGTGAAGTGTGGATCCAGGTCCAGAGGAATCACTTTGCAGCCCCTTTTGCAACTTTAATTTTTTAAACAAAGATTATGATAAGTACTAGTGAAAATTGAATAAAAAGGAGATGGCACTATTTACTGGAAGACCTGATTTTCTTTTGTGTGTACATGTCCAAGATCTTTCCTACCAGGGTAGAGTCATAAAACATATACGTCTCTTCATTGCTTATTATATTCCTTTCCTCTCTGGTTCTTTGTCCTTCTCGGTTTGTTTTCGTTGTGAAACTGTGAACAGCCCTGTTGTGCAGCTCTGGGGACTGAGAAATGCAACTGAAGGAGGACACGAAGTTCAGAGTCATAGATATTTTTACAGAAGTACAGTCACAGTTTCACTGCCAAGGCTAAACTGAACCCAGAGCAGGTATCCAAGTTCTTTATTAAACATATAAAGTTGCTCCTTAACCTCCCTATAATGCCTGTTGTGGGGGCAGGGGGCAGGCAAAAAAAGGTGCATAGATTTTTAATGATGGAGTGGTTAACAGGTGGAGCAAATGACTGAAAGAAACAATTCTCCATCTCACCCTTCTCCCTCCCCCCATCTTCAGATCAAGGCTTGATGCCTTACTGAGGGATCTGTTGCTGTCAACCATGAGCTACCAGACTCAGCACTGAATTGAGGAGGTAAAATGCAATGGTTATAATAGGAAGGCACTCAGACTGCTTGATCAAAGGGTACCTCTACCCTTTCATTCAGTAACTCTATTAACTGGTAGGCAATATTCTAGAGGATTTTCAACTCAGTCCTTCATTAGCTTGTGACTCATTAAAAATGAAGTCCTTAAGAAGTGTAGCATTTGGTGCATTTCTTGTCTTAAATCAGCTTAGAGAAACAGCTTATCAGACTTCTAATTTATTATTAATGTTCGCTAAAATTTCAGAGTTGCACACTGGAGGAAAATAGCTCTCACATCTGATTGCTGAAATTAATTTGCAGTTACCAGTATATTAGGAATTTAGGTTTGCACTACAATCTTTTTCATTAATTGCTACACTTGTTCTAGATTTCTCTAAGAAACTAAGTTAGAATGATACATTTGGGTTCAAAACTCACATAGTTTACAGTTTTGAATTTCAAGAGTAATAATCAAATCTTTCAGATATCACATTCTCACCTTTTTTGGAAAGGCGCTCCTCAGGTAAGAATCACAGAACGCTGTCTCTTCAAAAGCTTCATACTGCAGGGAAATTACAGTATAAAACTGAAGAAACTCCTGAAGATGGAGGCAATGTTAAGGCCACGTGGCAGTGATTTACAGTACAATATATTACAGAGATAATGCAATTATTAAAACCCTAAGAATTATAAACCCTGGAAATTCTAAGGTAAAATTAAATTTAACAAGAAATCCAAATAAAGCATAAAGAAATTAAGAGTCAAATGTCTAAATAATCTTAATTCTGCTTGGAGAAAATATCTTCTAAATCTCTAACTAGGTAGAAGTCACAATATTTATTTGCATAATATGTGTGTGTTTGTGTATATATATATATATATATATATACTAATACACACATGCTTTTGTAGATGAATCATGCCTTTCTGCTTCATAGTGTGTAACTGAAAGTTCATGAGAAACCTCTCTGTTCTGCAGGGAAGGGCAAAAATTACAGCATGCCTTTAAAAATCTCTTAATCATATCCAAGTCCACAAATGTAGAACTATTCTCAATACGAACTGTGTGTTTTTGCCTGGTTACAGTCACCACAGTAACACCCATGTAGCTGTTAAAAAGCTCATCTCCTGGAAAAAAAGAACAGGGTAAAGCATAAATTAGAAAGCAATATACATACCAGATATCTGCAATGCATCACAGGAACCTCAGCAGTACTTTATAGAATCTGACAACTAGTAACAGGTCAGTGCAGCGAGCACACTGCTGGCTACGGCTATTTTGGCTGCAGACTGGTACCTCGACAAGTCTGGAGGGGGAATGGTTAGAAAGACAGTTGGAAATTTAAAGCCTCTGTGACAGGGGCAGCTGCCTGGGGACGTGAGGACTGGAGATTCCCGAGCTGTCGTTAGGGCCATGCCTCTCTGCCCCTCTGAGAAGACACGTGCAAATGGGTGAAGGAGCAGATGCATGGTGGGTGTGCGAGTAGTCAGCCAGACCTGGCTCCACCGCAGTTTCCGTCCTGTGATGGGAAGTCTCCTAATCCCTGCTGCCTTATCAAACCTTGTCTATCCAAGAAGCAATGTTAAAAATGTTAAGCAGTTACTAGATTGAAATGGGATCCTGATGGCACCTTAGAACAAGAGCACAGATATGCCAACACAAATTATGAACTTCACAGAGACCGCTAAAGATAAATGATTGGTCTGACAAAAGGAGATAAGAAAGGGTGTTTGTTGGCAGTATCAGTTGCCTGATTTTGCACTCTGTTAAGAGACCTGCACCAAGAAAGCTTAATCCCCAAATCACATGTTCACAACTGAGATGTAATACTATTAATTACAGAGGTATTGCTTGTAAATCTCATAGGTAAAACTGATGTTACGTGTTGCCCTCTGTGCACATGAGACTAGAAAAACAAAGTATATTATCCCCAAATTTAAAGCATTACCTTTCTGAGTAGAAGATTCACATGATAAGAAGTTACCGGACATCTGTTATTTTCTGGCACAAGTGTCAGATTGCTTAATCTTAACTTGTATTAGCAGCCAATCCCATTTTCCATTAATCTCTCAAAAGTGGACATAGAGGCAGAAGCCTTGTTCTGCCTAGGAATAAACTGAAGCTGAGCCTCTCTCCCCTTCAGACAGTATTGTTCACATTGGCCCAATTTACTGAGAAAAAGCCACAGTCTTTTCTACTTCCCTGGAAAGAATTGCATCCAATTTTTGATGGACCTCCAACTTCTCCTAGCTGAACCACGGAACTGCAGGCTGAGTGTTCCCACCTTCTGCTGCCATGATATTCCTGCCTGAATCATGAAAAAAAGAGATTCCTTTAAAAGGCCACAGGCTCTTCATAGCCTTGAGAAAACTCATACAGAGCTTCAACTGTTGTTGTTCAACAACAGTTCTGGCCCCCCACAGCATGTCTGAGACGAGCATTCCCAAGAAGCTCCCAAAGAGAGTCTGCACATCACTCATGCAGTGCTGCTTTCCCAAACATCCAAGGGGAAGGAACATAGTGAACTCTACACTAGACATTCTCACTCCTGGGTCTACAACCAGCATTCTTGTTAACTTTTTATTTGCTTAAAGATCTGGTCTTACCCAGACAGGAATTGTTTTTTAGTTTGCCATTGTTAATGTATAACTGTCATGGTAGTCAAAAACGCGTACGTGGTATGAGTCAGCAAGAGAAGGTAACATGCATGGCGGACCTGGAAATTCTCTCTTGTTCTTTCTGCCCATCTTCTGAAGAGCCTGGTTTTGGTTAGCCAAGTATCAGGTAGTGCTTCAGAGAAACAACCAGGTGGGCTGAGGCATAGTCACAGAAGACAGGAGTTCACTGCTCTGCTTACATCTAGTGAGGAAGGCTCAGAGCTGGCAGCCAGTTAGGACAGCAAGACAAAGTCCAAGAAGGTGAAAGGAGCCAAGGGGAGAAACTGAGCACCGTTGATCCCACGGTGCCTCATTATTCTTTTGATTATAAATTCTGCTTTAAAATGTAACTTATAATTACACCTTTGAAATATAATGAATTTTATGTCAGACCCACTCCTAAAGCCAGCTTTTTGAAAGTGTCCAGATGATGATTTTTAATCAAGTAGAGGCTGAGCATGCATGTAAGGAGCACATGTAACAGAGATGCTGTAATGATCTCAGAAAATTATAAACTTAAAATGTGGTTTAGATCTGCATACCAATTAATGTCTATATAGGCTTCTAGACAACTCAGTTTAAAAGAAATAAAAAAATGTCAATTTACTGCAGCACAGTTTCGTTATCCAATTACACAAAGTATTAAGCATCTCATCATAATTAAAGCTTTTTTGTCATTTATCTTATATAGATTTTTTTCTAAGTTTAACCCTAACTCTTTCTGCTTTATGGTAATTTTCCAGGGAGTAATTACTAAATTTCCATAGCAGTAATTTGGATAGCATAAGAACATGTAAACTCAGCTTTGCTCCCCTCATCATAATGAAGATTTTGACTAGAAACCTGCTTTTCCCCTTCACATTATTTAACGTGACACATGATCAATAACATGAAACTGCAGAAAACTTTCTCACATGATAATTCTATTGATTTTTAAAAGAAATAATTAAACTAACTGTTAAGACCACGTTCATCAATACAGTTTGACTCCTTTGTTCCCCCCTCCTGAGCTGGACAAATCATTCAGGGTCTCCTGGTTAGCATATCCAGTTTCCTGGAGATGTTGCACCAGTCTGACAACATACTGAACAGCCATTTTATACCCTGTTGTGCTCACATCCATCTGCACACATCCCCACAGCTCCAAATCACACCCTTGTCCTGAATCTTCTCTATTGCATCGTACATTCCCAAAAACCTCCATCTCCATTCTCTTTTATGTGCTCCCTCAGTTTGCTTTTCCCTTCACCATCAGGTTCCTTTGCAAAATCATGAATGCAATTCTAGGAAAGACATATTGTATTTTTCACAGATAACAGAGATAGAATGCCAAATTGTGTTAAATGCCAAATTTCTTTCCACTTTGATGACAGAAGTGTATCTGCAAATTAGCACCTCTGCTCAGACTGTACTTTAACAGGACTTTACTACTAACTAGTTCTCTGAAAGACAAGGCAGGCCCCTGGTAGAAGGTGAAATGGGAATGCCAAGAAAAGCCTCCTGGGTTTCCTCTAAAAGCAAAGCAGCTTCTCTATAGGGATGGTTGGCTCTCATTTTCTCTCACACTCTGATGCCCTTGAGACCTGTGCCATAGTAGCAATAAAATCTCTCCCCAAGTGAATATACCTCAATTTCTCTTTCACTTCCAGTGATCCCACTAACACCTTCATCAAAGCAGCTGGCAATTTGTGCTGCCACTGAGAGCTGCTCCTTCACCCAAGTGGTTGGAGCAAGGGATCTCTTCTGTGGCAGAGAGACTGTCAGCCTGGCAGTATGGTACAGGCCATTATGGAGGTACACCATAGCAGCTGGAGAAGGGATTCTTTAAAGTTTCTTGATGAAGGTCATGTAAAATGTTCATGGATTTGGTTGTATTCAAGGGACACTGTAGCATGTGTGTAGGTCACAGATGATACGCTGATTATCCACCTCTGCAACAAGTGAGAAAAAGCCTTCAAAAATGTAGGTTGGTAAGACTCAAATTTAATACATTCTGCAGAATGCACTCTTCTTTACATGGAACAACAGATTTAAAACATTAGCAGCAGTTTATGCTGAAGAAACTGTGGCTGAACACCATAGAAAAATTACAGAAGATGGTGCAATGCACAGCCTAAATCTGACACACTTAGCATGGTGGAGCACAGCAGCCCTGGCAGACCCATTACTCCCCATTCAGCAGTCACAAACACTTCTTCACTGACAGAAATACTCATCTACAACATTCTTAAGATCTACTGGTGTTTGCAACTTGCAGGATTTTCCTGAGAGGAGTAGGAATTAGTATGTGCCTACATTTGGCAACGTTATTTCATGTCCAAGATAGGTTACAGATAATATATAAATCTCCCTGAAAAATAATGCTCTTTCTGGAGGTGCCTGTATCTCCTCAACAGCCATGCAACTGGATGGCCCAAGAAATGACTGTCTACAAATAGTTTTATTTTAAAAATAACTTTTTAATATGTATTTCAAAGGCTTATTTACAGTAAGTACAATCATTAACTCTGTTAGGAACACAAGCGCTTGTGCAGATCAGCACACACATTTAGCTCTCAGGTTAATGTAATTTTAAGCTGCTTACATAGTTCCAAAATTCAAGATTTGTCCCAGCTGACATGGCTCTAACAGGTGTAATCGGAACAACAGACAAGTTACAGATCAGAATAACATAAAAAACATTCATTAATTCTGTGTCCACACTTAACAAGCTTTCCTTCTAACAATTTACATTGTGCATATCACTGTAACGGATGAACATGTAACAAAGGCTTCTACCGAAGATTAGCAGATTCTTTGAAATAGTTGAAACTCGATATACTACACTCTAGAAAAGAATTTACCTTTTGTCCTGTTTAAAAAATAAAATTATGGCACGTCTTGGCTGCCTTTCAAGTGCCAAATTCAAACCACAGTGCATGCACCCAGCTCCCATTAAAAGCAGTGACAGATGCAAAACACTGTCCATTTGGCCTTCACTAAGTGAAATGGAAAGGAAAAAAGAAGAAAAAAAAAAAAAAGCAGATTTTGCTAGAGGTCACACAGCAACAGATCCAGAGGTTGAACTCGTGAACCCTGACTACTTCCCCAACATGGTTCTGACAACATCCACTGTGGGAAATTATGACAAACCGGAGATGAGGCAGTGACATTGATTAGAAAACAGTGACATTATAGTGGGGGGGAGGGGAGGACTGAGGATAACAGATGAAAAATACTGAAAGGTACCATCAGAAAGGAAGTAAGATGATGTGATGCAACAGCAAGCATAAATAACAGGAGGTGCACTGATGAGAGCCATTTTTCAGACATGTTAAACAGCTGATTGTCAAAACATTTTCAGTAAATACACAGACAACATGTTTGCCTCTAGTAGGTGTATTTACTACTGCATACAATGGCCTGGGTGGTAGGCTGATGTTAAGGGAAGACAACTCTTCTCTTTACTCCCCGTCCATCATAGCCCCTAACCACATTTGCAGCTACCTCAAAAATATTATCACAGTGCATTAGTTACTGACTGCACTTGGCAAAACCCACAAGGCAGCTATGATCAAGCCCTCAGTGTTTTGAAAACTTGAATTACTTTAGATTCCATATAAAAGCTGCAAGACTCATCAAAGGGTAGACTCTTCAAAAATGCACTGCTGAAGTTGCTGGCACTTACAGCATAAACCAGAAAGGTGCTGTGACTGTCCCAGAATAGGACACCTCACATCTAGGTGCCAGCCAGCAGCTCACCAGTGGAGTCCAGTACAGCCAACATGGCCCTACTTCCCAGGATAGAGGTGGGCTCAGAACAGGAGACTGGAATGGACATGCGGGACAAAAAGAAGGGAATGTGGAAGACAGCAAGAATGGCTATGTCCAACCTCCTGAGCCCTATTTATCCCTTCTGAAATTACCAAACACTACACTAAGCTGAAAGACCATATGAGATCTTTTTCCCTATTGTTGGCCTATTCTGCATATGCCTGAACAAGGCCAAATCACATCCTTATCCTTAAAATACCAGAAGTGTTCTTCCCAGGCTTCAGATAAAACTACCTCTTAACTAAACCCATCTTCCTGACTACCAAAACGCCTCCTTTCAGGGCTCTATAAAAATCAAAGCTGTCTGACACACTTTATTCCCCCAAACCAGCATTTATCAATGCTTCATTTTTTAAATCTAACTGTTGTGAAACTACTGCTAAAGGGGAAAAAAATGGGACCCTGGTCTCAGCAGTTGCACCTATGCATCTGGAGAGGGACCAGGCAGAAGTCCTGCTGGTGGCACTGACAAAATGCATCTCTCCAAGGTCACCAGAACAGATGGATCCACAAAGCAGAGGGATGAATCCACCCCCATGTCCTACAACAACTCAACATCAGCACTAATCAAATCAGAAGGAAAATGCACACAGAAGAGGTTGCTATGCTTTCTCACCCCTCAGTACCAAGCCTTTTGCATTCCACTTCTCAGCCCAGTCTTGGAAACAGCCATCAACTCTCCACACCCTCCATCACTTGACAACTACAGTCAGCTACAGGGATCTGCATCCCTGGAGGGCTGTGTCTCCCGAGGAGGATGCAAGAGGCAGAGAAGGGGCATCATAAGCTGCGGCCACAGATCTGCTCGATGTGGTAGATCTCCTTGGGACAGTCAGCAGACAAAATGAGTGGTGCATCCTCTGTTATCACAACATCATCCTCAATGCGCACACCAATGCCACGAAACCTCTCTGGGGCACTCACATCATCCTCAGGGATATAAATGCCTGAAAGATGGAAGGGAATTAAAAAATACAACACTCAGCAGAACACCTCATTTCCCATACTGTACCACCATGAGAGCAAGATAAGATTTTCAGCAACATAACATGAGTTTGATCCGGAAGTTTTTTAATAAGGAAAGCTACTCTTTCCCCTCACTCATGGCAGTTAGTGGGCTAAGAAAGGGAAGTCTCCCTTAGTGCCTACAGACACTAGCATGTTAATAAAAACCTCCACAATTACAGCTGGCCTTTCTGCACTGCTTGCTCTCAATGCTATGTTCACAAGGATGATTTTAACAATGTTCTGAATAGAGAGAGAGAAAAGCCAAGCATTAAATATCAGTTTCCAGCTGACAGCTCTAAGAAAGAAAGATTCATAGTGAAAAGTCTAATTTGCAAAGTTAAGTTGCGAATGCCTGTAATTGCAGACTGCATTGCTCAAGAATTACACTACCAGTGATAGTCACAGTAACACAGAACACAGCACAAGTGAATTCAGCCTGCTTCTCTGTACTGCAACTGACCTGCGCTGCTGTGGGTCAAACAGTAGCAGTCTGAGGTCTATAGTACTTTGCCTTCTGCTGCACAGACACTTTCTGAGAGTTTACTCTCACAATTTGTTACCTTGGTTGTGTCTGGGAGGGAAATAAGGTCTTCTAATACTGTAACCATTTTTAATTTCACCAGAAAGGACCTGAATGCTTTGGTCTGAGGGATCAACTTACTACTCAAAGCAATACTGTTATCCTCAGTGTTGGCACTGTTTTGTTCACCACTGACTGCATCGCTTTTTACCTGGTTCAATGGTTATCACCATGCCTGGCTGGAGCGGGAGTGATCGGGATATATCTGGGGTATCGTGAACATCCATGCCCAGGTAATGGCCCACATGATGTGGGCAGTACTTCCGAACAGCCTAGCAGAAGACAAAACAAGTGTCATGGAGGCAGTTAAACCCAGCCCAACCTCTTGTTCCAATACAAAAGATGGAGAGAAAAGACAGAATAGTCCTTAACTAGTGATCATGACTGGGTCACCTGGGGCTGTTTTCCATTTACCAGAACTGGATGGCCCTCAAACCCCACCCATAGCAGGTGCCTATTATGAGCACATTGCAGACTGCCTTTCCCTCTTACTTAAAAGAACAGCCCAAGCCCATCACCACCTCAGTATGTCAGGCAAGAATTTAGTTTTCAGCTCACTGAGTGTTGCTGCCCCAAACCTTTCCATCCCTTAAACATCCAAGCCCTGCATTGCTCCCATCAGCAAACCCTGACAACCAGAAGCAGCTGCTACGTGATGTGGCAAAGAGGTCTCCTATGAATGATAGAGTGAATGCTGGGCCAATTTCACTCAGCAGCTACAGCAGAATTTTAATCCACCTCTACAGGGTACTGACACCGTCTCCGCCCCGCATCATCCTAATCCCCCTCCCTCCAGAGGGGAGCTCCCTGACAGCAGGAATCAAAGAGCTAACTCCTCCTCTGACCCACGCTCCTCACATTTGCTGAGTACTGAGCTGCAGACGCTGGTCTCATCTGGCTGTGCTGCCGCCTGCCGAGAGAAACCGGCATGCTAGCCTCCTTTCACAGGCGAGAACTCGTGCTGTTACTGCATTGACACTGTAGGACAATTAACCTGGCACACATCTGTCCTGCTGCTGAAGGGGTAGTTCCATCACTTGGTTCCTTCATCTTTCTTGCACTGGCACCAGCAATTACGCACGTTTACAGTGAGTGAGACTGGATAAACTTCTCTAACTGCAAATCAATCCTATTTTATCTGCAGGTTCAGCTCTAAAGCAGACCAGTTTCCCAGTCTTGTTCACCAGGTAGCTCTGTGAATCCCAATACTGACACAAAATGATGACGAACAGGCAGCAGGTGGAATGATGGAGAAGAATGGGCTGCATCTTTTGGAGACAATGCAGATTTATGCTATGTTAAATAGATCACAAAACTATGTCAGCCTGCAGCCAGCTATGGACCCAGAATTTTGTGTTAGTGCCAATGTCTCTGCAGGTCTCTTCAGGCTGTCTGTACTCTAAAGCTGCATCTACACTAAAAAATAGCGCAGACCACCGGTAACAGACCTGCAGAGTGAAATAGCAAGTGGAACAAATATTCACACTGTGTACATATAAGACTAGGGGGTTACTTCAGACCAAATTGTGTGCTAAATGGTTGAAACATATCTTCAAGTTTAGCCTTGTCAAAAAGAAATCCAGTCCTGTGCTGAGACCAGCCCACAAGATGAATTAAAGCACTGTGCATGGTGACAATGAGAAGATACATCTCAAAAGCACACTCCTGAACCAAACTAAAGCCACTAATATAACCCAAGGAGAAAACAGTCAGGCCTAGTAGGGGGAAGCTGGGTAAAAAAATCAAGTACCTTGAAGAAGTGACTCTCAGTGCTGCTGCTCTTTAGAATCCCCAATTCTTTCAGTTTCTGTCCAATAAGGCTCAACATGAGGCTGTATATATTTTCTAGACTCATGCCTGGGGAGCAGAGGCTCAGGCAGGACTTCTGGATATCCAGGACAGCCTGATATAGTTCTGCTTGGGGTTCAGTAAACCTGAAAACCATTGAGAAAAGGAACAAGCATATTTCTCACAATTAAACCTCTAACCAGAACCTTTTTTTGGGACAAATTCATTTCAGTGTTGGAGCAGGGTAAGTCAGAAAGGAAAGTAACTGGCTCCTTACATGAAATGCCAGACAAGGCACCACTGCAACATGCCCTTCAATACACTGGGTAGAGGGCAGGGTTTCTCATCTGACAACCTAACTCTGAAGCAAAGTAAGGCAAAGCTACTGCAGGAAAAAGAATGCACTTGAGCCAAAACATACAGGAAATCAAACACACAACCACAGGGACACCACACCAGTGAATTCACAACAGAGCCATGTACAGGTCAACTAAACTCCTGTTTTCTTACACAGAGTCAGCCACAGATCAATACACAAATGCCCTCTCTGCACTTTAAGCATGCTGTAATAGCCGAAAATAGCAGTAATCACACATATTCATGCAGTAATTAATGAGGTGGGGGGGGGAATACAACTAATCATTCAGTGTGAGAAGCTTACAGAATTTGATCACTCTGAAGAACCACAGAATGGGACATGTTAAAAGCTACTCTCAGAGATTAAACACACATACACTCAATCCATCAATTATTTAAGAGTTTCTCAAAGTTCTTCAAAGCAGCCTTATTGCAGCATACCTTCCATTGATGGGCCAGGTACGTGTGATGTCACTTACGTAGCAGGAAGACTCACATCCACCGTCTAGCAAGACCAGTTCACCATCCTGGAGAATAACAGGAAAAAATGCCCTGTCAGTCAGTCCAGCTATTAACTCAATTTTTCTGTCTAACAGCAGGAAAGGAGATTATGTATTTATTTCTGCAAAGCAGCTGCAAAGATGTGAATTCCTTCTGCAGAACAACACCCCAGGTACTACTGTTTATAAATAGGCTATTCCAGTCGGATTGTTTCTCTGCAAGGTAGTCTCTGACTGTTAGGCTTGTCTACAGCCTGAACTCTTAACATGCTGATTTCTAAACACTTTGGAGTAAAAAAAAGACATTTTCCTTGAACTATTCTGGGCTCAGAGGCATCCAGTCCCATTCACATATGGATCACTTACTCCAGCAAATTATACCAGTGACTCCTTTCACTAGAAGTTCTCTGATAATGACTGAGACAGAAGGGTTTTGCAAAAAGCACATAGATTTCTGAGCTACCCACAAGAACACTAACAGTTAAATATTTAGCCTTGTCACAAGGTAGGAGGACCCAGCAAAATTCCTTCTTTGACAGTGTATCACTACTGTAAATGCACTACTGAATAGCTTGTACCATCTTCCCTGTTCTCTTCTAGGACTTTCTTGACTGCTCTGAGATACACTTCTGAATCTAGCTGGTGTTGAAGAAAAAACAGTTGGAGATCTTAACCTCCAATTCACTTCAGTGAAGTCAAAAACTGTTCCATGTCAATTAAATCACTGACTGCACATCTTCCAAAAAGCCAGACTGCACATCTACAAAAAAGACAACGGGCCAGAACAAAATCACTGCTTTGCCTTCCCTCTTTAAAGGGGCTAAACACAAATAAAGCAGTGAGATCTGTGAAAAGTTTGGATTAAATTCTCTATGGATTTGCACTACAAGTAATCCAAGGCCTTTTACAGAGATTCACTCCACAGATCCGTGACTGTGCCAGCAGCCATGATTTGGAATGACAAGGAATAATTCTAGCACATTAACGGAAAAAGTAAGCAGTAGAATTTCACTGCTGGCAGTACTTCCATTGCTAGCTACTATCAATATGTACAGTTAAGTGCCACAAACACACAGTAGATAAACTAGTAGTGAGCAGATCTCACTACTCCACTAAATATACGGGCCATTAACTATCCATTTCAATTGTATTTTTAACTTTTCAGAATAGCTGTTTCAATTCTTTAAGTAAAATATGAAATTATAGCACCTGTCCTCTTCCAAGCAATTAAACAAACTAAGTAACAATTTATTGGCTAAGGGAATTCAGCTTGTGGTTTGATTGTTCAGTAACTGCCTTATCGTCATTCATCTTGTTCTCTTTCTTTAAAGCTGAGTCCACTAAGTGGTTGACTGAATGAAGACCACATGAGGCCATAAGCAGCCTTCAGATGCCTATATAGCAACAAGATCTGCAGGAAGTAGCACACAAAGGAAAAGAAAGAGTCAAGTTTATGGGTTTAACCTCGTACTTAACAGTTTGGGAAAAACAAGTGACAGTCATTTAAATGAACAATTTTAACAGAAGCAACTGGAGTTTGCTAACATGAGCATGCCTGACCTTGGATGACAGTACAACAAAGGAGACTTCTTTCTGCCAAAAGCAGCCTGTCATATCTTTTGTATGTCTGTCTCTGCAGATCATTTCAAGGTCTGCTAGCATGCAAGCTTCAAGAAAAGACAATGCTAGTGGAAACTTTCATCCTGCATTAAGACAGAGGAAAAATATGCTACTCTGAAAAGTGAATCATGAGTAGAGCAGTGGGGGAATACTGCTTCTGAAAATACTTATCTGAATCTAAAGGTGTATTGTCAGGAAAGCTGGAGAGGGTTCAATTCAATAATATGAATCTTCAAAATAAAACAAGACACATTAATTTGCCTACAGCCATCTAATCCACCTCTCAACATTTAATGCTCATCCTTTTCCTCCTTGTTCCCCTTCCCTGCTTTGCTGGCCTACATGGACTTCAAAACGCTTTTCAGCTTCGCCAGAGCAGGAACACACTATTGCACCTTATGCTGCAAAGCAAGGCCAAACAACACAAGTGACAGCAGAAGGCCTCCCACAGTGCCTTCATTCTGCCTGCTGCGGTGGTCTCTCGCTTTTGTGAGGCTAGAAACCCACCCAGCACTGCACCCTGCTGCACACAGTGTGGGAGCAGACATGCTTGCTAAATGAAGTTGTTTGCAAGTCCTTCCACTGTTCTGCAGCAAGTGCAAAGAGGAGAGAAAGAGACTAGACAGAGAGAAGTTAATCTGTCACTGACTGTAAAACTAATCAGGGCAGGATTCCTTTCCCTGCTCACTTGAAAATATGTATTTAAGAGTTTGATCTGGTCAGTCAAAACAAAGAGCAGCTAGGGGATACATATGGGGACAGTGTGCCACAGCACTGCATTTTAAGTTACCGGACAACATATGGTTTACCTTGATGAGCTGATTGTTCTTCACATAGTGCAAAGTGTTTGATCTGTTGCCACCAGCAACAACAGGGGGGTATGCCAAGATGTCAGCACCACGAGCTCGGCACTCAAATTCAAACTGAAATATCATTCAGAGAGGAGGAGTCCGTTAGTGCTGATTCAGGTGATTAACTGCCACGAGGCTATCATAATTCATGTCCTGCAACTGTTTTTTAAATTTGTACATCAAAAAGTGAGTTCGCTAAATGAAGGCAGCATTGAAGGTTTTCCAAGAACACTGGAGAAAAAAATATAAAACTATCTGCTCTTCAAGAGAGTGTTTTAAGCTTGCATCTGGTCTCATGGAAGCTCTTTCTGGTGCAAGCTGTTCAATACCTTATCAAACATCCATTATGTTGTCATTAAGTCCAGGTGAGGATTTGTTTTTATATAAAATAATGCTCTTGGGTGCCATACAACTTTGTGAATTTTCAAAGATCCTAAATGTTAGCACGACAACAATAATTTTTTGTTGTTGTCTTTTAAAATTACGAAGTACCAGCATATTTACAGCAGTATTTATTTTCATGACTCTTTGAACTACGAAGGTCAGAAAGCATGCACTACCTTGATGTCCGAGGGACAAAAAAAAAAGGCACTGCAAGCCTCAAGATCTTTACCTTTCTTGTGTGGTGAACCTGATGAAAGCATGAAAATGAATAAACTTGTATCTATAAAGACTGTCTATATTCTCAATATTTTAATAACATGTCTTCTCTACAATTACCAAAATCACATGGGACAGAACACTCTAAGATGCCTACACATAGTAGGTTTTATGATCCTGATCTGGAGTGAAAATTTGATCTGTAAAATACACTTTAATTAAAATAATTTCCTCTACAAGTCAGTACTTGTACTCAGTGCCATGTCAGCACAGGCCCATCTATGTTATAACAGAGTGTCAAATCCTGCTGACGTTTCTCAAACAGGCATCTCGCTGCAATTCCTTACAAAATTCCTTACCAAATGCGTAGGCCAGTAAGTCCTTAGTTTGTAACTGAGAGGCATCTACACTGCTTCAAGACAGCTACGGTAATCTGATGTAGTAGGAGGCTAGAGTCAAGAGAAGCAGGCTTTACAAATAGGTGTTATAACTACTTACATTCTGTACAACAGAACTGTGTTATAGGATAAGACAACAACTATGTCTCTGTTTCACAGGTTTTGTATGTAACGACAGTAGAAAAAGACATCAATAGCAGATAATCTTAGACAACCACCATGCTCCTTCAATAAGAGTATGGAAAGTACAGCTGAAGAATTCCTCGCACTGAGTTTTCTGTGTGTCATAGAACTACAAGAGTTGGGTAAAAGACAAATCTGCTACAGTGGGAGGCACGTGATAGAGATCTGACATTTCTAGTCTCCTGGAAGGATAAACAACATCCAACCCTTCATCTCCCCTGCAACCATGAAGTACTCACCTTTGCATACAGAAAGGCTTCATCCACTGGGGATTTGCTGGCAAACATGGTCTCCATGAAAGCCTATGAAAAAGAAGGACCTTTCAGTTAGTAAAGGAACCTGAACTTGAGGGAACTTTTTTTTTTTTTTACCTGCTGCCTTTTGAGAAAGGCCTAAAAACAGCTGGGTCAGAACACAGGAACCAGAGGCAGCTGAAAATGCAGAGTGCAGTCAAGACTAGAACTAATTAAGCTCTGTTCCCTGTGAAACTGTATTTAGGGGCTGACTGACTCTGGTTTTTGAAAAAAGGATTAGATGATTGAAGCTGATCCCATAGGTTGGCATTTTACAAGTTGTCTCACCTATGGATTTCCTCACATATAATAGGAGTGCCTTATGGAGCTTTTCTTTCAGAGAAGGACAAGCTGTGCCTCTCTCTTCTATTCGGCTATTTTAATAATACTTACAAACATAATTGCATTTCAGGTAACTGTCAGATTTGTTTAAAACTGGTCAATGAGTTCAAATGGCATTTGAGAGAAAAGTGGGAATACAGAGACATACACAGGCAATGTGTTCACAAAAATCCCGTTTCCTCAAAATCAACAGGATAAATGGGAAAGAAAATGGCGTAGGGAAGGAGAGGAGAAGCTGGGAAGAGAGTGAAGAGGCTACCCCTATTCCTGAATAGATATTGCTCTTAAACAAAGTTGAACAGCTGCTGGCTTGTCTTTGCTAGAGTTACAATAATTGAGAGAAGCTGGTAGTCCAAGCAGTCTTCCTGTTTCTCTTTGTCATGGGGAGGGAGCTGAGCCCAGCCGATGGTTGAGATACAGCAGTTCAGTAACAGATTAGATCAAAGCTATCCTTCCAACCCATGCCACCCCACCAACAGCCCTCTTCCCTTTCTTCTTTAAAGGAATGCACTGGTTCATTTGGAGAGCACACGACCCCATACCTCTGCTGTCACCCGTCCAGCTATCTTCATCCTTTCAATCTCTGCAGGAGATTTGATCAACCGAAGGTTTTGCACCAGATGTCGGATACCCTGGATGTGGTTTTTGTTCCGAGCTTTTATCTCAGCCAGGGGCTGCATGTAGTCAGAGTGCAGCTCTGTATGCACTGGTTTCGTCAAGTCGTACCAAACAATGTTTGACTCACCTGGAATACAAACCAAAAGCTGACACAGATTAAAATAAAGGTAGAAATATCCTCCCCATACTGAACAAACCTTGCTTCTCCTAAACGAGACCTGTTGGCATATTTGAGAAATTAATTTCCTCTGAATTTGCACTTACAGACCACATAGACACTTCCACTGTTACATGATACTAGCAATCTCTTCAAAATCTGGAAGATTACCAATTCATAGCACGTAGATTGAATACACGTGTCTTGCACAGATCTATTCAGATTTTGCAGATCAAAGTTGCGCTCGTGTAAGCTAAGTAGCCATTGCACTGCAGCGGTGCATGTTCTGAACTGTTCTCTCATTTAGCCTGTCCCACCTGACGCTGTAAGACAATTTCCCTTTAACCCATCACATGGAATTGGGCTCATTATCAACTATGCTTCAGAATATCTTTGGGGAACAACTGGTTATTTCAGCCATTCAGAGAAGATGAACTTACTGAGGACAAACATATTTACCTATGTGGAAATTTATTTAGAACATCAGACTTAGCACCCACATCCTCCCCACACAGCATTTTAAATGGGCATGAGTAGAAAATCCATGCTGAGTCACAGCTAATGTCCACCTAGGCCCTCCTCCTTGGGTGACAGTAGCCATCAGCAGATGCTTACAAAGAGTCTCTAAGAAACAAGGCATTTATGAAAGAGTATTTCCTTTAGCACATCCTCCCCACTTCTGGTTTCTTCATTTCAAGGCTGCATCTTCATAACAGCAACTAACTGCTTTTCATGGACCTTTCCCCCACACAACTAAAACCTTTTGAATCCATTTATACTTTTGACATTCCAAACTTTCCATGAATGATTTACAACTTAAAAGATGTAAAAACCTGCCATGTGATTATTTCATTCACTGTTCCATTTGTTTGTAAATTATGAAAAATAGCAATCATTCTTACTCATCCTCTCTGTGCTTTCCATAACCACATACATCTCTCATACCTTACTTTCTGTTTTTCCTTTTTCAAACTGAGCAAGTTTTGTTCAGCATGTATCTCACACACACACTCCATACTTTTGAACATCCTTGTTGACCTTTCTGTGACTTTTCTACTTTCAATATATCCTTGTTTGAAACAAAATAACTAGAATATGACATGGTATTTAAGACTCCTGATTTCACTCTATTTATTTGTGTGATCCGCCAAGCACCTGCCCTTTTTATATTGTCATAAGCCTTCGGTTTCATTTTATAATGCATTCAAGTTCACCCTGGATTATAAATATTGAGGCTACATGGTGATACTAGGTGCAGAAGAACAAGTCTAAAGGACAGCAGTGTTCATATTTCAAGAGTAAGTCAACATCTAGCTAAAAAAGGTGAGGGGACTAACAGTCTCCCTGTGTGGATCATTTTCCATGTCTATTATGAATAAAATACCTTCAAGTTTCCTATACTTCATCTGGTTCTGGCTCTGTCTGCGAAAAGATACTAGAACAGTAATGTTTTGTGATGCTCTCGCTGCTTATCCTGTTCGTTACACTTCACAGATATGCATGCTGGCATTCACATGGGTACACAAGAAATTCAGAGGGGAGGAAATACTATTACTTTCAAAACTACAATTCCATTGGTGGCCCTCAAGAAGCTAACAGAATTTCCAACTGTCTCTGTCATACCGTCATACCCCCTGCAACTCCCCAGGTTCATGATAGTCTTGAACTGGTGTCACAGACCACCTTCCAAACCCATACCATTCAGACCTTGCAAACCGCCTCTCATCTCATTTCCCCTCCATCTTTTGTTACCTTTCAGCTTGGCCACCAAGGGTCTGAACTCCTCGATAGTGTAAGCTTCATCTACTCCTGTGAGAGCAATTGCCCCATCCGTGCCTGATCTGGGCCCATCCCACAGCTCTCGGCTTGGATCTCTCCGGGGCACAAAAAGTATGGATTTATGAGAGGGTAGCGCTTTTCCAGGAATGCTCTGGAGCACCAGGATGCTGTCAGGCTCCTGGAACCCACAGAGATACAGGAAGTTAGTGTCCTGGTGGAAAACATAGGGGATGTCATTGCTCATGTAGTACGTGGGGTTGGACAGCAGAATCACTGTGTGGTCCAATCCATTCCAGCCATGGGCTTCCTTCTGGATCAGTGCCATCAGTTTGTGTCGGCGAAGGGCATATTCCACCTGTGACAGTCCTGGAGTTACCTCTCCTACAAATACAAAACAAATCAGATTGAGAAATTCGAGGCGCCTGTGATATTTTACTAGTCACATGCCCGATTTCCGCCTACTCCTTGATGCTTTCATATGCATGGCTTCATTGTGGTCCCTCATTAGCCTTTCCAGTGCTCTCTCATGCACCACTTCAGCTTCCATCCCTATAGCAGCACATCCTTACGCAATCTGCTCCTCCATCGTGCAAAGACAGAAATTTAACAAATTGGATTTTCTGTTACGTATTTCTGCGCAAAAACAGAAATCACAAAACCTGGTAGAATTAGACAAACATCCAAACCAGATGGATGTTTTCAGAAAGACACGTAAAAAAAAGGGTAAGGGGCAACGCAAACTGGACTTTGACTGCTGAAAACTGATGAGTTTTACAGCATGTGGACATTGAACAGAAGATTACCTCCTGAGGCTGAGCATTAATTTCCTCAGATAAAGCTAGAATGTCTATTCAAATACACACTAAGTCAACTCATAAAGTAAGCAGTTCTAAACCATAAGGGGCGGATTGAGTGTTACACTACTAGGAGATCAGGCAGAAATGCAGAGGTCTGAGAGTCTAACCAGTCACAAGATTCCAGGCAGAAACAAACTATGAACTGCACGCTGGCATCAGATTCTGAGTAAAAGAAGGAATCTTCTGCAGGGCAGATGTAGCTTTTCTCAATAATTTACAACACAGAATTTTCCAAAGTTAAATACTATAATGACTCTAACTAAACAAACGATCTCTTAGATGAAAGTACATTTTAAACCACTCCAGTCACGGATATGAAGTACAGCAATCGAGATACTCATGAAAACCAGACTGAAGTTGAAAGAACAACCAACAACAGGTTAAGTATGTATTTTTAAAAATATGAGACTCTTTAACTTTGATTTAAAGTAATACATAAACCTTAACCAGTACTTTACATAATAACCCTAATTTAACATAGATTGCATCTTCATACTGTTAACCTTCTGCTTTCATAATCTTTTCTTCCTCTTTAATGCAGTGACAATTCTAGAATAAAAACTGAAATTTTACTTGTACTGTAAGTGGATTCTCGCATGGGTGGGGTGGGAGGGTTAAGTTCTATCCAGAATGTTTCTCCTTGACAAAAGACAGTTTAAGAAAATCACATATGTTCTATTTGCATTAAACTTTATGCCTTTTCAACATCATACATCCCCAACACCTATTTGGTGTAAAAGTTGGGGTTTTTTTTAAGAAAAAAACAAACCTACCAAATTTGTTTTACTCTGTAGATCTTGCAATGACAGAGAACGCATAAACTGTTTTAATGTAATCTGGCCCCACATTTCTGCAGTATTATACTGCAAATCTCCTATGCTTCTCTGCATTCCAGTCAACTTTCTAACTACCACAAACAGTCCACTGAAGTTTAGAAGCTGCAGTAGGGTGGAACATGGGAATCCCATTTGTCTCCTGACTACAAGGCCTGGAAATTCTCTTTGCCTTAAAGGCATTTACTTTTTAAAACAATAATCACAATTAAAAAAAAGTTGTATTATTTTAAGGAAAACACCACTCCTTCATTAAACTGAAAATTGATACAGGCAGCTAGAATCAATCTCCAGTTTCAGCTGTGAGTACTTTTAAAAGTGTCAGCCTCATTGACCGTGAGCTGTTAATCGGTGCCCTGAGCAACCTCGGCTAGTATTGAAGTTAGCTCACCTTTGAGCAGGGCTGGACCTAATAACTTCCTGAGGTCCCTTCTGACCCAAGCTATTTTATAGTTAAATATGTAAGTGCATGGTTATATAGTCATCTGTTCTCTTTGTATATCCATCTATGGAAAAAGAACACAGAACCAGAATGTCTTCCTGGACAAATTCTTGAACATATTTTTACTACTTTTTTTTTTAATTTAGATTTAATCAAGGTCATCTCATTCATACATGCTCATTTTCATTAATGTCATAACACTGCACAACCTCAGCGCTTCTTTCATTGGTGCCTTCTAGCTTTAGAGTCTCAAGTCTGTTCTTCTTTTCCTCACAGTTTGAATACTCTCCAGAAGAGATCATGTTCTTCAGATGAGTGGCATCCAACTCTCAGTAAGCCTCTCCCTGATCTTCTTTTCTGAATGACACCTTTATTTTGTGGCCCACAAGACACTGGATATAAAACATTCTAGCAGCTTGCACAAAGGACTCCCCCTTCATATAAACTGTATTGTATCTGCAGGACAGTGAGCTCCCAAAGATGCTCATGAAAGGTCTACAGTACCCAAGGGTGACCAAGCACTCCATGAGAAAAAGGTAAAAATCTTACATGTAAAGCCTATTTTTTGAATCAGTATAATCTCAGACAAGGAAATTAACTACTAAATATAATTACTGCCATTACTGCCTAATGAAGTTAATCATAAACATCTGAAATCATGGACATCTATATGATGCAGCAACTCAATACTCTGTCCTAAACAGCTTAGAAAAACAGGCAAGAAAGAATACCAATGATCAGCTCATACAGGACCTGAACCTAACCTGGTTTGAGAAGGTGTGGGTGTGTGAAGGGGCTGGGCTGGCCCAAATACCGGTTTGGAATCTTCTTCTGCTGGGCAGGCTGGATGGAATATCTTCGGAGAGCACATGACTTGCAAACTAGAGGAAAAGAAATGCACCATGTCAAGGCAAAAGACCTTTCCAGTTAGCAAATGGCAGAATTATACTCCAGTCATCTGACTCTTAGTAGTATTCACCCAGCTTATATGACATAAATATCCCTCCTTAACTTCTCAATTAGTTGTGTACCATATTAGTTTATGAAACAACGTGCACACAACTCGACTAATCATCAAATATTAATAAAACAGATGGAAAGAAATGAACATATGCTAAACCTGACAATACAGCAAGAAAACCTAGAAAGCTATGTTGGTTTGCACATGCCTGATTCCTACACTTGGTGCTCTCCCTCCCTGTCTTCCCTCACTGCAGGGCTTAAAGCACAATACCTGTATATTGTTTTTTCTTAACTATGTCTTCAAAATTACCACTCATATGGAACAATTATACAGTTTTCAAGTCCTTTCCAGTTCTTTTCTTTTACTAATAATGCCACAAAGACGACCTAAAACACCACAGATGTTTGCAGTGGTGCAATTTTTTTTTCTGTATGAGATACTTAAAGAGTCCCTGTTTATGTATTTAACTTACCTGACAGTAGCATTAGCTAAATTGAAAACAGTTCCACAAAAGTATACAGTTATGTATCCCTCTTCCAAATCCACACACAGCCAAAGCAGACAAATTTTAAAGAGAATTACAAGTGTGCATTTGGGAGCTGGGGTGTACATGTTAATTCAAAATCTAAAATTAAATATCATTGTTGCGCACTTTACCAACTGCGGTAAAGGCAGTCAGCCTTTCGCAGCTGAAGAATTAATTACATGTGCCTAGATACAAATCATCAGACACAGGGAAGTAGATGGTAATCAGTTTCCCAACATTCACCAGCTGATGTTTTAGAAACTGGTTCTTTTATGTCGCTTACTATGTGCCTACTACAAAATCAATTCATGCTACTATAGCATGGCACTGGATTCCTTAGAACAAATGATAATCAAATCTCCACTAGCATAAGCAAACACAACACAAGCACAACAGCTACCTGTCTTTCAGGGATCCGAGACTCAGAGACTTACAGCAAAACAAATGGACCATGGATTTTCTGTGGGAGCCAGTATGATAAGCCACTAATTGAAGGTTACTTATGCATGGTAACTGATAGTTGTTAACATAAAGCATTCACTGTGTGATGACTGACTGGATTAACAGGCTGGAGACGCAAGCAGTGAGATATAAATACAGCTTTTTGTGCAGTTTAAAAGGAGTGTTTTCACTGTTTTTCTCCACCTACACATAAGACAAACAGGATAGCTTGCAACGAGACGAGAGAACACAACAGGCATTAAATAAAGCAGTATTTCGAAGACAGCAAGGAGCTTTCCACATCGTTAGCTTTATTTTTCAAACAAGCCGTTCATTCCCTCGGATTCGGCTATGATTGAGGCTCCAGTTTCGCTGCCGGAGAGTCGCCTTCCCACGACCCTCGCACACGCAGCTAAACCGACGCGCGCGGGGGGGCGGCTACCTCACTACTCGCCCACCCCTGAGCGCCGCCACGGTGCCGGGGGAGAGGGAAAGGCTCCAAGCGGCGAGAAGGCTGAGCGCGCCCCAAGCTGCCGGTTACTCGAGCCGGGGCCCAGCGGCCCCAAGCGGGGCTGCGCCGCTTTGGGGAAACGAGGCGCGTGGGGGGAGGAGTCTCTGACCTGAAAAGCCGCGCCAGCCCCTCACCGCCGCGACAAGCCTCCGGCTCGGAAGGCGCAACATGTCCGAGCGACACGGCTAGCGCGGGGCCCAGCGGCCCGCACCCCCCCACTGCGGCCCGCACATGGACGGGCCTTCCCCCGCTGCGGCGCCCGGCGCTGACACCATCAGC
>NW_020799092.1:2864214-2870158 GCF_003259725.1 Athene cunicularia | reverse complement strand
TTTTTTTTTGTTGTTTTTTAAATTCTGGCTGTTCCCGTTGTAAAAGCCTGCCCCCTGGCCATCTCAGTGGCTCGGCTTTCCACGCTGGAAAGCCCCAGAGTAATACTTACCGAGTTAATTCTCCTATTATGCAGCAGAGTTGGCTAGCCTGTCTTAAAAGGAGCCGAGTTTGTGGGGAGGTGAGTGGCGTTGATTTACATCCTGGTACCCGAAAACATAAAACACCTGATAGTTTTCACACGCGGAATGGTTCCTGCCCCTTGAAGCTTCACGTATCAAGTAGTTGAGATCTTGCTCCTCTGTGAGGGCGCTTCAAACATTTGCTGTTTACGCTGTATATAGTATTCTGTACGCCTGTAGTCTATCATAGCAGATGCTTCTCAATATAAAAACACCTCTGGGTTCCACCTTGAGCATCCAGAAGCGTCAGGTTGGAAGGGTTGAGGTCCTTTACTGCTGGCACAGACCCCTCCAGAGCCCCTGTGTTCAGTTGGGGTACCTCTGGCTTTTGTAGCTATAACCCTCGATGTACTAAAGAACTCTTGTGAAGTGAGCAAAGCCCTTGCAGATACACGTTTTATGAAAGGGGGACTTAAATCCCAGTTTGTCACTAGATAAAAATATTTTGTTTCAGAAAATTTGCTTTAATCTGCAAGTATTTTAACTGTCTTTTGCTGCATAGTACTTATAATTAGTTGAAAAGCTAGTGAGACTTTGTGTGCATACGTATACAAGTAAATATTGCGTTTCACAGTATGTCATAATAAAAGTGGCTGCAATGAACTGTTTGGATTTTTTTACAGTGATGTCTAAAATTTTTTATGTGTCTGAATATTAGTGTGGCTGTAAAACCACTCCTATTTAACTTCACTTGATTTTGCGTTACTGATAGCTGCCTAGGAAAGAAATGATTGTCTAGTTTATTCCACCGCAGATCTTTAGTTCCTTTAGCTACTGTAAAAGACTTCAGTGCCTCACCCAGATTACTTCCATTGTGTAATTCTTAAGGTGTGAGCAGAGTATTTTGGGAGGGAGAGGAAGAACACTGACTTCTTTTGGCCAAAGAAAGAGTTAGGGACTGGAACGGTTATGATCTGATTTCTAACTTTCCCCATGTTAATGGGGAGGGCTCCAACTTCCAGATTAATTTTTAGAGTTTGTATTTGGGTAATAGGTGCTTGTATTATGAGTATAAAAATTAAGTTTTGAACTGGGGAATGTGTTTTCCATGTGAAATCTTTACTGGATATCTTTATCTCAGAAGTTAAAAAGTATTTTAAAGTACAATCTCCTATAGCTTTCTTAAATTTACTGGGGTTTTTTTTCACATATTCGAGTAAGTTACACACTTGGGTATTTGGAGGGGTAGCAAAATTACTTTTCATGTCAAACTGTCTGGAAGTCTGGTGGGTTGCCCTCTGCCCTTCCATAATAGCGCTATTTGCAGTAGGACTATTAAGTGTATTTATAGGGTCTTCTAATTTTTTGGAAACTGTTTGAAACTTTGCACAGTCTGGCTTCAGGTGGAAATAAACTCAGTGAGTCTTATTTCTGTCAGGTTTACCTGTATTAATCTGAGAAACAGGTTTAGTCACCAGTGTTGTGAGTGATTACAGTATAATGACTAAATAAATGATACTGAAATCCATCATTAAATCTTTAAGCTAAAATTCTGATGATTGATTTTTTTTTTCCCCCTTAAAGCTAATGATTCTAACTTAAATTATACTAACTGCTTGTAAAGCCAGAATGGGATGCTTTATTTCTGACTAACTGTTAATATTGCATCAGAAACCTTAAGTCTTACCTGTTTTCATGCACTTGTTATCTTCTAACATCTGTCTAGCTGTTGCATTTAATATAGATGCTGTCTGTGTAGAAGGTGTACACTAGTGTATGATTATGTTTGGAAAGTGTTTTGACATCCCTTTTAGTCATGCCTGCTTTTTCATAATTGCATAAAAATGCTAATATTTCTACTTGAATTGTTATGAAGTGAGTCATTAAAGGGGACATGTTTCAAAAACCTGCAATTGAGCAAAGAAACAATAGCAAACCTTAAAAGTAAAAGCACAGAATCCCTAACTGATGAACAGGGATTTTTGCCTTTTTTGTTGTTGTTGTTTTGTTCAAATAGATTTTTGACCCTCTTGAATTCATGGTAATCCAGTTTAAAGATAATTTTGCTGTCAGTGATGAAAGCATATGCAGAAATAACAGTTGCAGTTCTTCCAACAAATTACAAAAGCAGCACTTCATCACTGTGATGAGTGGAAGTAAGGAGTCATTCTTGCAGTGGAGTCCTGACTGCTCCCAAGAGTTGTTACTGGAATTGCACAACTCTGTTTTAGCACAAAGGTTTAATTTAAAATATTTGTGTGTGTGTGTGCTATTTATACGGCTCAGTACCTGCCTTTTCTTACAAGTCTGTCTCAAATCTGTGTATACCATTGAGGTTACATACACTGCAAACTTTGCATGTGTCCTTGCTGTGGTTACTTATTAGTTTAAGCGATTTTAGGGTAACTTGCTTTCGAATTGTTCTGGGAATGTAACCCTAGTTTAAATGGAGGATAACTGGATAGTAAAAACTTTCAGGGAATAGGAGTGAAACTGTTTAGCCCTGGCAGTTCATGAAGTAATACATTTTAAAAAGTTTGTACATATATATTAGTTAAATGTATCTTATAGACTGTTCTAAGCATGGAGAGCTTTCAGAGAGATGTGAAGAGGGCAAAGATGATCAGGTTGTTTCAGCCTTGAGATGATGCAAGGTGTCAGACTTAAAACCAGCTGATCTTGAGATGGATAATTTGGAATTACTCAGTAATTTGATTTCTGTGGGGGTTTTTTAGCTTGAGCTGTTCTTAAATACATGATTGAAAGGTGGGAATGTTATTGACCTTTTTGAGTTAGAGGGTTCTCAGTCTTTTTCTAGTAAGCAAGGCTTTGAAAGAGTCTTACTGTTTAAAAAAAAAAAAAAAAAGTGTAGCCAGAAAGCTTGAGATGGATCTTAACTTGTGAGTATTGTGTTACTCTGGATATTAGCTGTTAGCACCATTAAAATGCTTCACAATTTGTTGTTTCCTTTGTCTGGAAGATGAGAAGTTCCAAGGCTTCCCTACAGTCTAGAGAGAACTCTGATTTTTACAGACTGGTAGAGAATTATGTGCCCTATTGTCAGCCTACAAGGGTAAAAATTTAGGAGGAATAATTACTGCATTTCTTGTCTAGCTCTATAATGATTTATCAGACTACAGTTGTTTAGTCCTTGCAGTATAACTTCGATTAAGTAACATGAATGTTCTAGGGACACATCTAGATTTTTGCAATAGCTTCAAAAGATGCTGGGTTTTGTAACTTGTGGTATTTTTTCTTGACGGTTTATCCTTGTAAACTAGAGGTAGCATAGTGCTGTTTGCTTGCCTTTTGCTACAGGGCCTCATGTCTGGATCTGTCAGTCCTGCCACCTCCTCTTCCCTCTTCTACCTTCTCTCCCCCAATTCATCCCTACCCTGTACTGTCTCACCCCATCCAGGTTTGTTTTCAGCCAGTTTGGGGCCTGACTGTGAGATGGTGCGGGTGACAGGAGGGAGGACAAAGGGGAAAAAGACCACAGCAGCCTGACTTAAGAAGCTGTAGGATCTCATCCTTAGGATATATGTTTATGTGGTATTAATTCCTGAAAGAAGATAGTCCTGCACCCTTCCGGGTCCTCCTGCTGTCGTGGTTTAAATCTGGCTGGCAGCCAACCACCTCATTGTTGCTTGCTCACCCTCCCCCACCCGGGGGATGGGGGATAGAATTGGAGGGGTGAAAATAAAATAATAACAATAGAAAGTACAAATGGCTAACGCACAATGCAGTTGCTCACCCCCTGTTGATCAATACCCAGCTTGTTCCTGGCTAGCAATACTGAAATAGCAAGATCCTGCAATCGCAGTCCTGGAAGTGAGAAGGAACCTGCCTCCTTGTTGGCCAACCCTCCTTTACAGACAGAACATGATGTTATATGATATTTTTCACTGGTTAGTTTGGGTCTGGTGCTCTAGCTCTGCTCCCTCCCAGTTTCTTATACACCTGCCTGTGGACAGGACATGGTGAGTTGGAGAGTCCTTGATCTCTTAGCAACAATTAAAAACATCAGTGTATTCTCAGCATCTTCTCATACCAAATCCCATACTGAACCCAAAACACAGCACTATTCTAGCTACTAAGAAGAAAAGTTAACCTGCCCACTCCTGTTTGTGCGTTTCCTTCTCCTCTCCCTTGCATCATATCTAACCAGTTGTGTGGTGCCCCAAGGAGTGGGTTGAGTGTGTTGAGTTCATAGAAATGTTTTTTCCCTTTGGAGTGTGTATGACCAGGGCAGCTGACAACTATCAGTAGGTGGGAATGTGGGGCAGGGGGTGGATAGGAGTGATAGTTGTGGCAGCCGGCCATTAGATGTGATTAGATGTTGGAGAATTCAGCTTATGCTTATTTCTGGCTGCTAACCAGAGTCGGTATAATATAGAAGTGTGTTCTATATTGAAAGCATGTTGTCTATACATAGAATGCTCCTTAACTTGTAGCTAAGGAAAGACATGAATATTGCAATACATAAGAGAAATGACATTTTTTCTAGGCAGCAATTTCCTAATTGCATAAGCATTTTAAGCCGTTATGCTTCTCTTAAGTTCTTTGAACTCTGTTCCAAACATAATTCTAATTTTAATAAAAATACTTAGTTTTGACTTTAAACATAAGTTACATTTTAAGGAGAAAATCCATTTGAGCCAAGGAAGCAGCTTTTACTTGGGAGAAAGGATGGGTGAGTGATGTGTGATGTGCATGAATACAAGTCACAGTGGAGTTCTAGGTGAAAGAGCCAACAGACACAGCGTGCATTATGTTGAACTGAGAAAAGAATGGTGGATGTGTGCTTTTTATTTGCTGGTTTTACAGTGAATTGGATCATGGTCTTTTGTGTCGCAACAAAAAGCTGAGATTGTCAGCAGGATTATAAAATACATGTCACTATTTTGATAATCTTACTGTTTTGTTTTTTCTCTTTTCTATTTTGCTGAAAAGTATGGGAGGCACAATACCACCTGCTCCAGCCAATGCCTCCACAGAGGAGACAAGTAAGGTGAGATACAAAAAATTTATCTTTGAAAAATAACCTTTGGATTCTGCAAAAATTACTGAGCAGGAAGAGGGGAAAAATTGCTGTCAATTTTCACGCAAATAGGGTGGGTGAATACGCTAGGGTGAGTGAGTGTGGCAGTTCAGTCTGAAGCCTGCCCGTTGCATGTTGTAGATGACTTCTTACGGATGGCTTCCTAGTTATTTCAAGTGTTATCATGCTCCATTTCCCTAATCCTGAATGCCTGATGTTCTGTGCAGTGCACATGCCTGAGTCTTGATTTCTTTATTTTATATATTCACATTCTTTTCACAAAAATATATTTATTTGTTTATATATTCACTGAATATATAAATATATTTATATATTTAGTGAATATATACATTCTATAGTCATTAGTGGATTAAGTTATAATCTTTGCATGAGAAGTATTGTTGAGCATCGGTAGGTAATGAAGTGAACAGTTGAATCATCAACTTTTAAGGCAGTGTTGTGGAAGAGTTTTTCATTGTTCTTTGTTCATTTCTTTAAGGAAGATAATAAATTTGGCCTGTAGATATTTATGGCAGGATTTTCACAGAATCATCTAGGTTGGAAAAGACCTTGGAGATCACCTAGTTCAACCATTACCCTAACACTGACTGTTCTCAACTACACCGTATCCCTAAGTGCTATGTCAACCTGACTCTTGAACACCTCCAGGGATGGGGACTCCACCACCTCCCTGGGCAGCCCATTCCAATGCCTCACAACCTGTTCTGTAAAGAAATGCTTCCTAATATCCAGTCTAAACCTTCCCTGGCACAACTTGAGGCC
>NW_020799092.1:2857802-2864164 GCF_003259725.1 Athene cunicularia | reverse complement strand
AGAGGTTTCCAGTTTAGTCAAGGATAGCAGCTGAGGGGGGATGAGTACTAAATCAGCTAGGTAGCCAGCTGTTGCTTTGGGTCTTTTTCTCTTAAATAGAGAACTTACTGGCTTAAAACCACAGTCTTAGTCAAGGTTAGAGTCTATCCAAAAGTTAAGTGAGGATTATCAGGTCAGAAAACACCAAAATAATTTATCAAAACACCTGTGAAAACTGGCTGTGTAGAAATCTGCCATTATTCAACTTACCTTTTGAGCATTTTCTAGCTCAGAATAATGGTGGCTAATTCTCCAAGCTGAAAGCAAAGTTTGTTTTGTTGGTTTTTTTAACTGTGATTACAAAGCAAATTAGAAACAAGATACTGGGATGAGAAAACCAAAGGCCCTTTCTTTGGCACTATATTAGCATAGTAATTCTGGCCTGGACTCTACAGCTTTTGGTTTTTGCGTGTTTTTTTCTTTATTTTCCTAGGTTACTGAAGAGATGATGGATCAAGCTAATGAGAAGAAGATCGAAGCGATAAATGCTCTAAGTGAAGGTGATAAATTGTTTTTTGCTGCGTATTCAAGGCATTAGGTACTGTCTTCCCAATGTAGTTATAATTTTGGGCAGAGCAAGGGGAAATGAGGTACTGCAGCATCTAAATTACAAATTGATCATTTTAGTACTTCCCTACATACTATGTTTAGTGTCTCCAGTGGTTTGTCTTAATGCAGTGAAAAGCTGTGTAATAGAAGTGACTTCTGATTTGATTGCATAGAAAGTTAAATGTACAAATTTAACTGGGAAAAGTCTCTCCTCTTCTCCAGCATTAATTTTGGAGCTTGTACTTCAGTAACATACCAAGGAGAAATTGATTTTCCTTTGTTGATAGTGTTTCATTTAAGAAGTGCCTAGGGACATAACATCCTGTAAGGCAGGTTTAGCAATTTGGATGCAATTTAATTGCGTTATGATTGAAACTTTACTGGTACTCATATGTAGGTGAACTTCAGAAGGCTGTTGACTTGTTCACGGATGCTATCAAGCTGAATCCTTGTTTGGCCATCTTGTATGCCAAGAGGGCAAGGTGAGTCATTATAAACTAGTGATTTATGTTTCTGCCTGTTATATTATTTTCCTTAAGGAACCTAAATACAATGGCAACTTGAGAATCTATGTAAACTTAAACTGCATGAAGGAAAGGGAAAAGTACACTTCATACATTTTCTTAACCAGATTTACTGAAGCAGCCCTATAAAGAGTCTTGATAATAGTGTAAGTAACAGAATGGTGTTCCAAAATGCATTGTGGTAATACAGCTTTTGGTATGTTGAGTTAGAATAGCGCTGGATAACAAACACTAGTAAAATCTGAAGTTTTATTCTGGGATTAAGATGATGATTGAAATCATGTCCTGTTTAGATGCAAAGTTAATTGTGGATCATGTGAATTCTCTCCCTGTTGTACCCAATAAATTAATTCTTTCGCTATGAAGTAGACTGGTTTCTGTTCAACAGTCCTATGATTGAACAGGACACATGTATTTCTCAACCCATTCAATACCTACCTCACTGGTAATTAAATCTACCTAATTCTTGAGGAAGGCCAGAGAAGTCTGGGTTGCAGAAGCAGAAATTCCCAAATTTTCTTTTTTTCCTCCTTTTACACAAAAACCCCCACTAATAGTTTAGTGAATTTTTTCCATAGCAAGATATAATTCAAAAGAGTATTCAATTTCTGATTACTTTCATATGATTAGTGTCCTGTAATTGTTCCATTCTAGTACATCTTAACTGGTACATACCTTGCTCATTTTTCCTTTACATATTAGAGTTTTTGCACCACTTTTAACACCACTTGTGTGCTTTAATACACTGTTGTTGTTGCTGTTATAGGACTGTTTTCAAAACCTCTTAGTGCCATATCTTTTTGGGACTTGGATTAGTAATGAAAACTAAGATTGTTAGGAAAAGTTTAAAAGTTACCTCAATTTAGCCTATGGTAGAAATAGGCAGAGAATATATTGTAAAACCTGCAGTGTAGCAGCAGTGCTGATCAAGTGCTGTGAGTAATCAACCTCTCTGGTGTACTTGGATTTTGGTTTGGGTAGGGGGGTGGGAGGGGCTGTTTGGGAGACTAGGTTTTTTTGCAGACAGCAGCGTTGGAATGTGTCTCATTGGTGAGGTATAGCTTTGAGACAGTTTGCTGACACGGAGAGAATGTGTGACTAAGTTCCTCATTAAGGCTGTTATAAAGCAAGCACACTTGCAGGCACTCATTAATTGCTGATAAATTGTTTTCAAGTAGATGTAAAAGGGCTGAAATTCTGACTTGAAGTATCTTGAATATCAAATACTTTTGTCAGTTCAGGGATGTTTTTTTAGTGTTTCCTTCAGAGATTTTTCATATGAAATTCCTGAAGCTCCTAAAGTACTGCCCTACTAGTTAATTTGATATGCTTGTGTATTGTAACATTTGCAGTTATTTCACTTAACTGACAAAAGATTGGGGCTACTTTCTGTGTTTGTTTTGTTTTACCTCTTAATTTTGATGACTCATCTCATGTCTCCTTTTGTAGTTCCTGCTGATTCTAGCCATTGATCCTTGTAGCTTGTATGATAACTCGTGCTTTGTCTTACTGTTCTAAAGACTATATAATATAGCATGCATAATGATATTGTTGTTTTGTTCAAACTGCTAGTTGCCATTGGCTGTCGATGCCAAACACCTTGGAATTGAACTGTCCTTTGCATGCACTAAAGTTACTATTGCTGGCAAGGCTTGAGTCGGAACAATGAATGCTTTTGCTTCTTGCTAATGATTCACCTACGGGGGGTGGGGTGGAACTAAATTTCAGTGACTTCATTGTCACTATGAAATCTTTTTGAACTCAGCTCATCAAATGTATTATCTCATTATCATGCCTGTTAGTCATCCAAAATTATTTCCAGCTTAAGTTAGTAACTTGGTATTTCAATATGTACAATAAATGTTCTTGTTCCCACAGTGTTTTTGTGAAACTGCAGAAGCCAAATGCTGCCATTAGAGATTGTGACAGAGCCATCAAGATCAATCCTGACTCGGCACAGACCTACAAATGGAGAGGAAAAGCGCATAGGTAGTGAACTGCACTTGTGCTTGATACTCTCTTTACTTACTTGGGGGGAGGAGTTTAGTTTATGCATTCTTTCCTTCTCTTATGTCTCTAAACTGTCTGTCATGTACCTGAAAGCGGTAGGCATGAGCCAAGAAACCATTGTTTGAGTGTATGACTTACAGGAAAGAAAGGATGATGATGATTTTTTTTATGGCAGTTTATGAGTAGTCCTTCTGGCATTTTTTTTAAACATATCTTCTAATGGCTTAGTGCTGTTCTGAGTAGCATTTTCTAATCATTTGCTAAAAATTGTGAGTTCTAGGACTGTGGGCTTGATTTTTTTAGAGGTCTTTTTTCACTTAATTCAGTTTTTATTTCCTAACCTGTAATTCTTAAACTTTTCTTTGCTGCCCTTACTCCATTAGATCCTAGAGCTCTTTCACATAGTAAATTGCCTAGGGAGCCATTAGCTGCAGTGAAGAGTGGTATTAAGCAAACAGTGTAATCACTTAAAATGGTATTGGGCCAGTGTGCATCCCCCCCAACTACAGTTAAACTTTTTTTAAATGACAATAAATCGGGGAAAAAAAAAGTAAGGTGACACTTCTTTCGGTCTGTATAAAAGTGGAAGGAGTAAATGCTAATAGAACTTACAAAAAAAAGGCATTTTAAACAATGTTAAGAGTGGTTTGTTAATGTCTACAGTTTTAATAAACACTGTGTACCCTAAGAGTGAGAAAACTGTAGCTTTGTCTGTAAGCAGAAGTGCTTTGACCATTGAAGAATACCACTGTTTTCTTAAATTTTAAATTATCAAGAGTTTGTATAAATGGTTAAGGATTGCACGCAGTAACTTGTATGACCTCTTCAACTAAGATAGTTATGCAGGATGTTTAAACCCTCTTTGCTTAGTACTCACTTAAGCTTGAGGTAGTAGTGGTGTAGACATACAGAGAACACATAATGTGTAGTTTTACACTGAACCACATGCCTACTGGTACAGAGTATTTTTATTAGTGTGCTTCACATGTTTAGGTAGGGTATGTCCTCCTTGTTAGACCCTTCTTGTTTATAGCAAACAATGACACTGGCTGATTGAGGGTTTTTTTTTCTCATTGTTCCTTCAAGCAAAAGTTCATGTAAGGGTATGAAGCAAGCAGGTATCCTCTTAATGGCATTGTATTGTGCAGGTTACAGAAAACACCATGATTATTAAACTTCTGTAAGTCCATATAGCTGCATGTAAAAGTACTGAATGCCACGTGGTTGTAAATATTTTGTAAAACTGTAAGAGTTCAGTTTACTTTTTCCTTCTGAATGTTGGTGTCATCTGAATTCCAGACTCCTGGGTCACTGGGAGGAGGCTGCTCATGATCTTGCGTTAGCTTGTAAACTGGATTATGATGAAGATGCTAGCGCTATGCTGAAGGAGGTGCAACCAAGAGTAAGTGAGGAGGCATAATGGGGATCCCTCCTCTATTTGTTTGGGTGACATGGCTGCCTTCAAATTCTTGCTATATGCATTGTCTTGTGGGAATGTGTTCATCTGTCATCTGGTGCTTCACACTGAGTTTATAAATACTTTTGTCTTCAATCACAGCTGTTTATGGCTCTGTGTAGAGAAACTGAGTCTCTGGGGCTGGACATGTAAGTGAACTACGAAATAGTATGTTCCGTTTTAAAAATCTTAACAGAAGAATTTGAAGCAGTTGAAGTTTGCCAGGCATTTTAGAATCTAGATTAAAATTCAGAAGAACAAGAGGACATTGATAATAGATATTTTTCAAGACGTTTCTGAATTTAATCAAAGCTTTATCCTAAACACGTTTTACAAGGGAAGGTTTCTTTGATGTAATTTGTACTTTCATTAGTCTACCCCATGAGGGCAGCATAAACTCTGTAAGACTGATTTTCAATTTTTCTCAAGTGGTTGACCCCAGCATTCTTCTAAAGAACTTTTCTGTAACAAATGTAATACTGTTGATAGCAGGTTTTCTTTTTCATCTGTTTTGCATATTCCTTTAAAATGGTTGACAGTCCACAGATTGCAGCTGTTTCATTGTATTGGGTTTATGTGACAAGGTTGGGGGTGAGTGGAGACTGCAGGGCTGGCCTCTTGAAAGAAGAGACAAGGGGCTGCCCATGTGTCAGATGGAGCCAAGTTCCAGCTGACTCCAAAACAGACCCACTGCTGGCCAAAGCTGAGCCAGTCAGCAATGCTGATTGTACTTCTGTGATAACCCTTTCTTAAATATGTTTAAAAAATGCAGCACAACAGCTGAGAGAGAGGGAGGAGTACAGGGAAAAAAAAATGAGAAGTAACCCTGCAGACACCAAGATCAGTGAAGGAAGGGGAAGCAGGTGTGCTAGGCATGGGAGCAGAATTCCTCTGCAGCCCATGGAGAAGATCATGCTTAAGCTGGTTATCTCCCTTGAGCCCATGGAGGTCCACAGTGGAGCAGGTACCCACACTGCAGCCCATGGAGGACCCCATGCCAGAGCAAGTGGGTGTGCCCTGAAGGAAGCTGCAGCCCCTGGAGAGTCCACGCTGGAGTAGGCTCCTGGCAGAAACTGTAGCCTGCAGAGAGGAGCCCTCACAGAAACTGGTTTTCTGGCAGGAGGTGCAGCCCATGGGGGACCCATGCTGGGACAGTTGTTTGCTTAAGGACCATACCCTGTGGGGAGGACCCACACTGGAGCAGTTTGGGAAGGACTGTATCCTATGGGGGGACCGATAGTGGAGGAGTTTGGGAAGGACTGTATCTTGTGGGTGGACCCAACACTGAAGCAGGAAAAAAGTGTGAGGAGGAAGGAGTGGCAAAAGTGCAGTGTTGTGAACTGATCACAGCCCCAGTCCCCATGTGCCATTTGGGGTAGAGGGAGGACGTAGAAGAGTGGGGAATGAAGTTGTGAAGTTGAGTTTTGGGAAGAAGGGGATGGGGGGAAAGTGGTTTTGGTTTTGTCTTTGTTTCTCATCATCCTGTGCTACTTTTAATTGGCAATAAATTAATTTAATATTCCTGATGTTGAGTCTGTTTTGCCCAGGATGGTAGTGGATGTGTGATCTCCCTGTCTTTGTTTCAAGTCAGGAGCTTCTTCATCTTTTCTCTCTGCCCTTTTGAGGAGGGGGAGTGAGAGAGTGGCTTAGTGAGCATCTGGCAGCCAGCCAGGCTTAACCCATTCACATGCATAAATGTTCCTTTGTGTAAGAACTTCAGCTTTCAGTTTTTTTACCATGTCTTTGTAGACAGCAAAACAACAGTGGAAACCATCTTACAACCT
>NW_020799092.1:2855048-2857752 GCF_003259725.1 Athene cunicularia | reverse complement strand
AACTTGAGGCCATTCCCTCTTGTCCTATCACTTTTTACTTGGTTAAAGAGACTCACCCCCAGCGCTCTGCACCCTCCTTTCAGGGAGCTGTAGAGGGCGATGAGGTCTCCCCTCAGCCTCCTCTTCTCCAGACTAAACAATCCCAGTTCCCTCAGCTGTTCCTTGTATGACATGTGCTCCAGACCCTGCATCAGCTTTGCCCTTCTCTGGACACACTCGAGTAATTCAATGTCCTTTTTGTAGTGAGGGGCCCAAAACTGAACACAGTCATCGAGGTGCGGCCTCATCAGTGCTGAGTACAGGGGTCAGATCCATTCCCTGTCCCTGCTGGCCACACTATTGCTGACACAAGCCAGGATGCCATTGGCCTTCTTGGCCCCCTGGGTACACTGCTGGCTCCTGTTCAGCTGGCTGTCAATCACACCCCACACCCCCCCCCAGGTCTCTCTCTGACTGGCAGCTCTCCAGCTGGGGGTTGTTGTAGCCCAAGTGCAGCCCCCGGCATTTGGCCTTATTGAAACTCCTGCAGTTGGCCTCAGCCCATGGCTCCAGCCTGTCCAGGTCTCTCTGCAGAGCCTCCCTACCCTCGAGCAGATCAACACTCCCACCCAACTTGGTGTCATTTGCAAACTGACTGAGGGTGCACTCAATCCCCTCGTCTAGATCATCAATAAAGATGTTAAACAGGAGTGGCCCCAAAACCAAGCCGTGGGGGACACCACCCGTGACCAGCCGCCAGCTGGATTTCACTCCGTTCACCACAACTCTATGGGCCCGGCCATCCAGTTTTTTACCTAGTGATTTTTTTTTTTTCCCCAAGCTTGAAATTCTTTTGGAAAAAGTAGAATTCTTTTTTGTATTTAACAAGACAGTGGATGCTGGAATTACTGGCTAGTTAGAACTGTATGGAGCGATTGTGTGTATCTAGTGAGTATTGTTTGTGACACTGAATATGAAGACAAGCATCATGTCAGTGACAAAGATGTGCTAAGTTAGGAGATTCAGAGGAAATTAGTAATGTAGTTAGAAGTTGATAGAAAAACATTCTAAGTATGTGTAAGTGGCAAAGAGCTTTGACCTTGGCAAATGGAAACAATATTTTAATTATTGATACCTGCTTATTGTTCACTGCTAAAGGACCTTAGTTTAATAGTATTAGATTGAGAGAATTTTTCATCCAGAGAATATGTGAGGGAAGTCAGGAAGAGTAATCATTGCAAAACTGGTTCTGAATTGGGTATTATCTGGATTACTTGTTTTGATGATCGAATTACACAGTTTGAAGGATGGGCTTTACCAATAATAGAAGTTCATGAGTCCAAATTTGGGCTCTGAATTATTTGCATGCATGATAGACTTAATCTGAGAGGTGAAAAAAGGAGATTTGTATCTTAAAATAAAACAGTTTAGCTGTAGAGCAATCTGATGCTTTGGAGATTAATTTTAATTTTTCTGATGCATTGTTATTTATTAGAGTAGGAATACAATATCAGTCAGAAGTAATGTATGCTTACAAATACATTTCTCTTTCAGGGCAAAGCAGAGGAACAGCCAGAGGAGCCAGTTAAATCGCCTGAACCAGAAAGTGAAGAGAGTGACTTAGGTGTGGAAAATAAATTACTTTACCACAGTTGACCAATTTGGATATGATTCTGGAAATACTCTCTGTTTGCAGATGGAGCTTAATCTTGCTTTTTGTTTTTCCCCCAGAAATTGACAATGAGGGAGTGATTGAACCAGACAATGATGACCCTCAGGAAATGGGAGATGAAAATGTTGAGGTAAGCACAATATTTTCAATGTCTGTGACAGGAGAAAAGATAGAGGTTTCCAGTTTAGTCAAGGATAGCAGCTGAGGGGGGATGAGTACTAAATCAGCTAGGTAGCCAGCTGTTGCTTTGGGTCTTTTTCTCTTAAATAGAGAACTTACTGGCTTAAAACCACAGTCTTTTCTTAGTCAAGGTTAGAGTTCATCCAAAAGTTAAGTGAGGATTATCAGGTCAGAAAACACCAAAATAATTTATCAAAACACCTGTGAAAACTGGCTGTGTAGAAATCTGCCATTATTCAACTTACCTTTTGAGCATTTTCTAGCTCAGAATAATGGTGGCTAATTCTCCCAAGCTGAAAGCAAAGTTTGTTTTGTTGGTTTTTTTAACTGTGATTACAAAGCAAATTAGAAACAAGATACTGGGATGAGAAAACCAAAGGCCCTTTCTTTGGCACTATATTAGCATAGTAATTCTGGCCTGGACTCTACAGCTTTTGGTTTTTGCGTGTGTTTTTCTTTATTTTCCTAGGTTACTGAAGAGATGATGGATCAAGCTAATGAGAAGAAGATCGAAGCGATAAATGCTCTAAGTGAAGGTGATAAATTGTTTTTTGCTGCGTATTCAAGGCATTAGGTACTGTCTTCCCAATGTAGTTATAATTTTGGGCAGAGCAAGGGGAAATGAGGTACTGCAGCATCTAAATTACAAATTGATCATTTTAGCACTTCCCTACATATTATGTTTAGTGTCTCCAGTGGTTTGTCTTAATGCAGTGAAAAGCTGTGTAATAGAAGTGACTTCTGATTTGATTGCATAGAAAGTTAAATGTACAAATTTAACTGGGAAAAGTCTCTCCTCTTCTCCAGCATTAATTTTGGAGCTTGTACTTCAGTAACATACCAAGGAGAAATTGATTTTCCTTTGTTGATAGT
>NW_020799092.1:2834118-2854998 GCF_003259725.1 Athene cunicularia | reverse complement strand
GAGCCCATGGAGGTCCACAGTGGAGCAGGTACCCACACTGCAGCCCATGGAGGACCCCATGCCAGAGCAAGTGGGTGTGCCCTGAAGGAAGCTGCAGCCCCTGGAGAGTCCACGCTGGAGTAGGCTCCTGGCAGAAACTGTAGCCTGCAGAGAGGAGCCCTCACAGAAACTGGTTTTCTGGCAGGAGGTGCAGCCCATGGGGGACCCATGCTGGGACAGTTGTTTGCTTAAGGACCATACCCTGTGGGGAGGACCCACACTGGAGCAGTTTGGGAAGGACTGTATCCTATGGGGGGACCGATAGTGGAGGAGTTTGGGAAGGACTGTATCTTGTGGGTGGACCCAACACTGAAGCAGGAAAAAAGTGTGAGGAGGAAGGAGTGGCAGAAGTGCAGTGTTGTGAACTGATCACAGCCCCAGTCCCCATGTGCCATTTGGGGTAGAGGGAGGACGTAGAAGAGTGGGGAATGAAGTTGTGAAGTTGAGTTTTGGGAAGAAGGGGATGGGGGGAAAGTGGTTTTGGTTTTGTCTTTGTTTCTCATCATCCTGTGCTACTTTTAATTGGCAATAAATTAATTTAATATTCCTGATGTTGAGTCTGTTTTGCCCAGGATGGTAGTGGATGTGTGATCTCCCTGTCTTTGTTTCAAGTCAGGAGCTTCTTCATCTTTTCTCTCTGCCCTTTTGAGGAGGGGGAGTGAGAGAGTGGCTTAGTGAGCATCTGGCAGCCAGCCAGGCTTAACCCATTCACATGCATAAATGTTCCTTTGTGTAAGAACTTCAGCTTTCAGTTTTTTTACCATGTCTTTGTAGACAGCAAAACAACAGTGGAAACCATCTTACAACCTATTAGCCTTCTGTGTTGGACTGATCTGTGGTGAACATAATTAGGTTGTAGGTCTCAACCTTTATAAGAGTTATACTTAATGTTTGGCTGAGGGGGAACCTTCTATTTCCCAGTTAATCTGCCCATGCACAGAAACAGCAGAGTATGTCTGTGATACATTGATGTGTAGTTGCCAGCTGTATAGGGATTTGTGTATGTAGCTCAAGGAAAAATGTATGATCTTCTCATGGGTGATTTTTTTATCCTTAAGTGAAGATTATACATTCACTTACTTTATTCACTTCCAGCTTTCCTAGCACTACTTAGTTTGTAGCACTTTCAGCTGAAAGTCTAACTCATTTTAAAAATTCTTAGTTCATTTTAAGAAATACTTAGAAACAATGAAAATCAGAACTTGGAAACTCTTTATTTAATTAAAAAAAGCAACCACAAAACACTTACCTCTCTCTTAATGAACTACTGAATGGCTGTAACATCAGGTTCCTATAACATGTACTGCATTCACTATCAGTCAGTCCTGCTGCCTGCAGCGTGCTTTCTCTGGCAGATGTACTTCAAGAATGAGATGGTAGGGAATGAGTATCTCCTAGCTAAAATAAGTTGTATTGAAACTTCACTACTTAAAATTTCTTTTTAAAGAGTATTCTGAAAGAAAAGTATCCTTTGTTGTAGTAGTTAGTATCTCCCTTCTTGAACCTTGATTTTGCTGGTTTTTAGTTACAGAAGTGTCACTGGGTAATAATCATCATACACAATTAGTGAAATCATGAACTATTTTTTTGCAATGCTATATAAGGATACATTCTGATTTCAGGAAAGCAGTGCTACAGTTAGTGTTCTGTTGTGTGTAGTGAATGTCAGTTCCCTTGAGTGAGGGGCCTCAGGGAGTTCACTGCTAACTACCCTCTTCTGCTGGGGCTGTAGATTTGATAGACTTGAGAAAAAGTGAGTAATAAGAAGCAAACTTTGTCCCCACCAGCCCTTTCTTGATTTGGTTCAGAAATTCTTTGGTTTGCTTATGTGTAGCTATATATGCCGCAGAGGCATCTGAAACAGCAATAACACTATCTAAATATGTGTGTGTGCAGAGGGGAATTATACTTCCTGTTGTTGTACCAGTGAAAATTCCCTTTTCTGGGGCAGTTGCTGGTTTTAGCCTGGGAGAAATTAATATTTTAGCATAAAAGCACAAAGGGACATGGAATGATAATATTAACTATGGTGCAAGTCCCAGAGCTTTGCAGCAAAAAAGTATACTATAGTACATGTTCTGGTGGATCCAGTTAGGGCTATAGAGAGGAAATGGCAAATGGCTCCTAAAACAAAGGGGCTTTTAGGATGTGCAGTCAGATCATATTATTAAGAATTGGTAAAAGCAGATGGTTATGTTTACATGTATTTTGTATTGAAATATTTTGTGTGATATGCTAGAAATGTATAAGAAATCTTGGTATTCTATTGTAACAGGCACAGAAAATTGCAGAACATCGCCGAAAATATGAGCGGAAGCGTGAAGAAAAGGAAATCAAGGAAAGAATGGAAAGAGTGAAGAAGGCACGGGAGGAGCATGAGAGAGCACAAAGGGTGAATACCTGGGCTTTAACATTTCTTAACAATTTGGAGAGCGTCATAGTTATTTTTGTTAAAATGAATTGCAGAGAAGAATTACTTTCATTTTAAGTCTTAGAATTACATTTTGGAGAATTGATTTCTGTCTTGGTTACTTGACCAATAGTGAAATCTGGAGAAGAGGCCATTGTACTGCATCTGCTTTTATTGCTTGTGACAAACTCAGGCTCTGGAATCTCTACTAATCCTGTATTTCAAGAAATCAGTTATTGTATGACTATACCAGAATAGTTTTCACTTAAGGTACTTTTGTCTCCCCAAGTGGGAGGTTTTAAATTCAGGATAATGCCTTGTTCTCTTCCTCGCTTCCTGACATGGTTTGCTTGCTTTCTCTTCATGCTTTACTGATATATTTTAATATATTGCAGGTAGGAGTTAGTTCTAAAAATGTAAGTTGAGAGCTAAAACAAATGCAGTTCATATTCACTAAAACCATACTCTGCATAACTTATCTGCAAAATCATACTAAAGTAAGAGTAGACATAGCTGTTTCTTGTTAGTGGTTTTGTACATAGTGAAGTGCTTTGTTTATTGTGATAGCCTACCTGCCTGAAACAGTCTCAGTTATTTTTTTTCTCCTAAAACCAGTTGAGCAGTAGAAAACAGGCTGCAGTTCCATTGCTTTGTGTGGAATTATGTGCTTTCATCTGCAGGAGGAAGAAGCAAGACGACAGGCAGGAGGGGCTCAGTTTGGTGGTTTCCCAGGTGGCTTCCCAGGTATTTTATTTTTAAGCACCGATACTTGAGGTAGAGGTGACTTGTTTCTGTGTAGAATATTATAGCCATGGTTTTTGTAGCATTTTTTTTCTCAAGACAGAGAAAAAAAAATTATGTAGTTTGGAATTTATCTACTAATAACAGCACTAATGGGAAGAGGGATGGGATACTCTCTCTTAAAGAGGATTGATGCTGGGCAGCAAGCAGAGGGAAGACAGAAATCAATAATGATGAATAACAGAATGAAGGGATTTAGGTCTGGGAAAACAAAGGTGAAGTATTTGTTTAATAATATGTGTTGAAAAACTAGTAAAAAACATTTTCTAAATTACCCAGGGTGCCTCGGACCCATTCTGCTTAAGAACAGTTGTTTTAAAGTTGAAAATTTGGATTGAATGACTATTAGGGGAATCTGCTGGTTGTAAGCTGTTGAACAGAATAGTTTCTCAGAGGAGGTAGTGTAGTTTACCTTACAGAAAAGCTGTTACTGGACAATTCGACAAAAATTGGGCTTTCCATGTTATTTTGGACACAATAAACTGGGGATAATCAAGAGTAAGTACTAATGAAGTAAGTACTCCTGAAGATTGAGAGGTAGTTGAGGTAGGCTGTGTGCATCCTCCAGATGGATCAGCTTGTCAGGGGAACCAAAGAGACCGTATCTACCCTGCTCACTCAGCACAGCTGGGGTAGCTGCTGATCAAGAATTTGAAAACAACCTCAAGCGTTTTGCTTCAGGGATTTTTTTTTTCTTTGTTAGTACAATTTTTTTCAACCCTAAGGTTCTTGACAAATGTAGAATGTGCCTGGGACATACTACTGCTGATCTGCTTTTGCCTTGAATTGTTCACCTCATGTGTTCAAATTCCTTACATTCCTGGGCTTGAGACCTACTTCATTTAAGTTAACCAGAAAAGTAACTGCATCTGTGTACAAGGTGCTAGAACCTGACAGTCATTACAAGCCTCCTGTTCATTTGGGTTAAAAACATGGATGAAATAAGATGTAGGTCTTCGCAGAAAGAGAAGGTAAAGACTACTTTCCATTCAGTGGACCAGCTGTAGCCTTATGGAAGATGTGGCTTTAGAGGTGTGGCAAAGGAAGTCTGTCTTAGTCTCTCTCAGCGAGTCTCCTGTATACATGAATTAAATGTTTCTCATTATGCATTCTTCTTGTATTGGATTTTCAGGTGGATTTCCTGGGGCTATGCCTGGAGGTATGCCAGGAATGGCAGGTATGCCAGGTCTCAATGAGATTCTCAGTGATCCAGAAGTCCTTGCGGCCATGCAGGTTAGTATTTGTTAAAATCAAAGCTAAATGTTCTAAATAAGGGAAGAACAGTGCCTGTGAGCTAGGGGAACAAAGAAAGATATGACCCTCTGGATAGCAATGAGATGCTTGCTTATTTCTGTTGTGAAATTCTCTCCTTGTGTGTGGCACCAGACTGCCTGGAATCAATGTTAGCTATTTTTCCAACGGATGGGAGCTTAATTGTAGATGCCCCCCCCGCCTAATACACATTTATGATAGACAAAACTGTGTGCAATATAGAGTTCTCATCTCTTTTGAGTGTCTTTACTGGTTATTTTCCACATGGTATAATTCATTTGCTCCTTTTTTTGAGTGCACACACATTGTGGCTAGATAATTATGCACAATCAAAAAATGATTGTTAATATTGTTGCAACACAATACATTACAATAATATTGAGATGATAATTGTCTTTCGCTTAGGGGATTAAGTGTTTGGTTTTTCCAGAGGCAAAGTAGTATCAGAATAGTTCTGCATCTGGCATTTTTTTAAATTGATGTTCAGAAAGCTTATTTCTCCAGTGGGCTTGATTAATTGATTGGTTAATTGCTCAATGTCATGACTACTTTTACACAAGAAAAGTATTTCAGCAGATTAAACATAACATATTTGACAACATCAATTTTGGGGACTGGTGGGCTAAGAAAAATTTGAGCTGTATAGCTCATATTTGAATACTAGTATGATCAAGTGTAAAAGTGTCGTTACTTTTTCTGGATTGCTGTGGTTATACTAGAGTTATGTGGTGGTCTCAGCTCATTGAACAACTATGATCCCCATCCAAATAAAAGCATCACAAGGGACCGTTATTTGGTATGCCCTGAAATCACAAAAAGGCATCACTTTCCGTGGAAAAGCTCATTGGTACCCTTAATGGTTGCTGGTGTTTGGAAGCAAACCTTTACTTGGTCTGTCCCAGTTAGCAATGTTGACTTTCATGCAAACCATCCAAAAAAAGTCCATGACTTGCAGTTGTATTCATTGCCTGGCTAACTTATGCTGTGATACAGGAGTTTGAAATTAGAGTTGCTGAAAAGAGAACTTTGAGATGCAGCTAAATATTAAGTGCTTGCCACATGCTTTAAGACTGTTGCATGCTGATTATATATACCCCAATATACTGTAGGACCCTGTTGCAAGAATGTGTGTTGATGGTGTTTTCTGATAATGCAGGCAGGCTTTAAGATGTAGAATCTGTCAGCAAAGCCTTGACTGACCTCTTTGCTGACCTCTTGCTGGTCTCTTGCAGAGAGAGACAAGCTTTACATCTAGATATGATTTATTCAGCATTTCATCTATGTCTGCACTGCTACCTCTTCCCAGTGTCCAGCTGACTATGTTCTGGTCCTCTCTGAATAGGCAGTGTAAGCTCTAGTCTTAAGACAGTAGTTTCTGCTGCTTGGCTTCTGCTCATGGCAGCTGTGCAATATGTTGATGGATAATGGTAGCTGGCAGCTATTACACAGGGTATCTGAGGTGTTATGAAAAAGTCTGGAGATACTGAATCACATGTTTCCCCCAAATCGCTAATCTTAAGATACTATTTTAACTGACAGTATAGTAGAAGCTTTTCATGGTGAGGAGTTTTTGCTGAAACTGGAGTATTCGGAGAGTAAAGACTACCTTCTCAATCTCTTTAGACTTAGTGACTATTGTCTCATTATCTTTGAGACTATTCTCCATGAGCTAACAGTGAAATATGCCCGAGTCTGTTAACATCTTGGGAAACCTTACAACTGTGTGTGCCTGAACATGAGCTAGGCTAAACCGTTTATGCTGTCAACTTGACCTTGTCATCTGTGGAAGCAACCAATGAACCAGATATGGCTGCCTATGGATTGTTTATAAAGTTATTGCTCATCATTGGCATAAAGATAAGAATCTCTGCAAACTTGTGTAAAAACTTTTCTTAATGAAGATTTATAGTTCCATTAGCTGAAGATTTATTATCTTCAGGGTATTTCCTTTTTTCTTTTTTCTTTTTGTTTTTAATTGTGGCTGCATTAGTCTTTTATGCACAGAAGACTCAGTGGCAAAACTTCTGTTGCATTTCTTTTCATAGCTTCTTAATGGTATTAGTTGTGACCTTTTGCAATGACTTCTAATACATACTATTTTAAGCTTATTTGCCCTGAGCTTTTTACTCTTCAGAAGAATTGGCTGAAATTTTTGTGTGTGTTTCTCTTATTTTACTATTTTGGCTGTCTGGAGGGTTCTGTAGTACTTCCTGTCTTGGATGTGCAATTGCTTTCTCTGGACACAAAATGATAACTTTGTTTTGGAGAGCTGTCATGGGTCAAATACAAGTTCTTTTCAAAAGGAGTGAGGCATTAAGATGAATTTATGGATTCTTTTTGACATGTAGTCATGTGTTAGACCCAGACTTCCACCAAAATGTGTAAGATTGAAAAAATAATAGTGATAACTTTTTCCTTGGAAGTATTTTTCATCCTTCTGCAACTGAGGACTAGAGTATTAGAAAATTGAATGTTTCACTAATGCCATTTTATACAATGGTTCCTATTCCACCTGTGTAAATATTTCCTTATGGAAACGTTATCTTCAGCCTTAAACTTAATTCTGATAATGGGGGAGTCCATACCTTTCAGTACACCACACTGCTCATCAGTGTGGAAACCCTGGATGTGGTAAACATTTTTATAAACACAGTCCAAGGTTGAAGGCTTCTGGGGAGTTGCACAAGTACAGAATAATTTACTTGCTGTGAATTTACATGACCATAGAACACGTAGCATAAAATTGGATATTTAACATTCATTTAGGTGTGCTTGGACACAAATCAGTGAATAAGCTTACTCAGCTTTTTGTTCCACATTCATATACAGGTGAAAACACACATTTAACAACATGACACAATCTTTATAGTCATATGCCCTATTTTGAAGTTGGAAATTCAGGAAGTTTGAGGTTGTGAAAGTCATCTTTTTTTCTTTGCATAGGAATCCTGTAAAGTGGAGAAAATATCTCCAGTGTCTGTTTTCTGAACTTCAGCATCCTATTTTTCATAGAGTTTGCAGATTCCCTTTTGTGAGGGAGACAAAACACTTGTAAATCCTTCTAACAAAGGGTAAGACTTGACTCTTGGTTCCCAACATGTATAAGACATGACTGAACCATGTAGGTGATTTCAGTGGAGTCTACGCCTACCAGGTGCAATTTCGGATCAGACTTGTTAAACAGCTTTTGTCTGAGTCTGATGCTAGAATAGATACAGGATGGTGTTATTGTAGCACAGACAGCATTAAGGACACCAGTTGGTTTTTGGTGTCCAAAGACTATATCTGTGGTAGAAATGGGTGAGAAGTCTAGGGAAGAATGTATCTTTACGGTGAAACTACTTCAGTGTGCTAGAAAGAAGAGCAAGTGAAATTACAGCTAATGCAGATGACTTGTATTGGACATAATAAACTGCTTGCACTTTAGATGAATTAAAGAAAACTTAAATCTTTGCGGAAGTTGCTTATAATGGAAACCATTTTTCCAGGCTGAGATGTGAAATTAGTCTATACAGAGTTATTAAAGGGTGCTGTTGAAAACATACACATGTAAAATGAGTAAAACTGATTCTAGTTCAGTGGAGGCTAAAGGTGTATTACAAGTACAGAAAAATAGTTTAATGCATCTCATATTAAATAGAGAAGATTAAGTTGTTATTTTTTTTGACCACTAACTTTAATGTGTATGTGAATGTATTTATCAATTGCAACAAACAGTAGTGTGATGAGAGATAGCAAGGTTCTCTTCCAAGTGTTAATTCTCAGAGGAGGTGGGAAGTGACTGAGAATTAGATGCATTTTAAAAAGCCAAACATTGCCACATCATCTGCTCACAGTCCAGGAGATTAAAGTTTCTTCTGCGAAAAGGAAAAGGGGTGAAAGGGATGAGTAGCAGCTGTTGCACAGAGGAGGGTTATCCTATCATGCATGCTACTCACATAGATCTCCTGCCTCCTTCAAAACGTATATGAAGATGTCAGAATAGAAATAATCCAGTAGGTGTGGCTCTGTTTGGCTCCTGTTTTGAGAAATAATTCTTATCCCCTTTTTCACACATTGAGCTATTACTGTAACAAGTTCAGTAGTGATTCTGGTGTTTACTGATGCAGCATTAACAATGTGCCTGAAACTCTAGTCTGGTCTTGTTATATTAGATGAGCAAGACTAGATTTGTGTTGGAACCATGCACCACTAACTTTTGTAGACTTGTTTTATAAATGCCCTAATTTTTTGCTCTTTGTCCTGCAGGATCCAGAAGTTATGGTTGCGTTTCAAGATGTTGCTCAGAACCCAGCAAATATGTCCAAGTACCAGAACAATCCCAAGGTCATGAATCTCATCAGTAAATTGTCTGCCAAATTTGGCAATAAGCCGTAAAATCCCTGGTTCTTAAAAATCATATCTGGGAAGAATTGGATTTGGCTAACCAGTGTCGCAATAAAACAAACCATTGTACCTCTGATCTTCTTAAGAAGAGAAACGGGGTGTTCTAAGAACTGCTCTCCAGCCCCAGGTGTTGAGTTTATTCAGTGATTGGTTTACAGCACTCAAATTATATTCAGATGACCTAGTTGACCATCCCTCCTTGTCCAAGAGTTGCAACCTTTTAAGTATTACAGAGTTTCCTTCTGAATGAACACTCCTGTAAGAAATGGTAATATTCTAGGAGTGTAAGATAAAAACCTGCTGTTGTGTTTTGGATTTTTTTAAATTACTCTTAGTGAGCAAAGAGAAAGGAACTTTAACAGTTGAAGTCTGTCTTAATTCCTTTAGGACAGAAAAGTTGGCCTAGTCACAAATAGCAAAAATGGGACAAGTCTGAAGAATTAACTGGATAAAGGAATTGTCTGCAAATACAAGTCCTTATTTTTATTTTAAATGGGTGACTGACTTTATATAGATATTAAAATTACCAATATAGTCATGCTAGCTAGTTACACACTGGAACTTCTGGCAGTACTGCAAGTAATGTAATATTTTGATCACCACAACTGCAGCAGAGGTACAGACCTATCCCTTGCACAACCTGTCATGAAGCAGGTATTGCAGACGCCACAGAGGTTTTGTTACTTGCTCAATTCTTGTCCGGCACCTTTATGTAACATTTTATTTATCAGTCTGGGTATGGGAGAGCATCTTACTGTCTGTACTTGCGCTCTTGTCCTTTCCCAGTTGGCAGGTCCTCCACTGGTTGCACTTGCCCTTTGTTGGGGCCATGCTTACCAGATTTCATTTATTTGGAAACTTTAGGGAAGGAATCTTGTTCCCATCACTACCTCTGTCCCACTGAATGCAAGCCATCCAGAACATGTAAATGCTTAGTTACAAATCAGTGAAGGGGAGAACACCCAACAAAATTGCAGCTCTGGGTTCCGAGTCGGTTTGAGTCCTTACATGCTTAATGATTAAAATTTCTTGGCCAAAGTCCTGCTGTCTCTTTAGAGGTGATGACTCTTCCTTCACCGCATACTGTAGTCTTCCATCTTTTCTTGTATCCTTTTCTTTAAAAAAAAAAAAGGCAAAAAACAAAAAACCCACCAAAAATCCGAACCAAAACAAAAAGCTGTTGTCATGATTTCATACTTCCATGTTTTTGAGGCTTGTGATATGGAGGAAAAGGTGAAGCAATTGGTGCAAACGGAACATTCATCTAACTTGCAGATGAACAGTGTGGGTATCCTTGAAGCAGTGTCTGTGCTGATGATGTTCAGTTGATTTGTCTACCAATAAAGGCAATTGTTGCTTCTGTTTGTCTTAGCTAAAACATTATCTTTGTGTGGAATAATAACCATAGTTACCTGTTTACCATTTGAATCTCAACGTTTATGTTACTCTTTTGTAATTCTGTATCTTAAGCCATAATGGATGTTACCATTTTAAAATAAATATAGATTGGTGTAGGACCTCACAACAGCTGCAAAAAATAAATCCCCAAATGCTTTTTCTCATACTAATGACCCTGCAGAATGAAATGTGAATCTTTTTTGCTTAAGAAATATAGTTCTGAATACTTCTCTTAGCCTTTAAAAATAAAGTATGGTTTTGAAAAATAAAGCTTTTTGGGTTTGTGTAACTTTCTGATAAAATCTAATTTGCTTAAATTAAATGTGGAAGTGCTTTAATGAAACTGTATATATAACTGCGGTTTAAATTGGAACTAAATGCTTAAGGGCTTGTCTTCATGACCAGATGAACTCAGTTTATGATTGAGTGTTGCTGTGTGCCTGGCTTTTGGTCATATTCTTGATCTTCTCTTCCCAAGAGGAGATGCTTGAAGTATGGGCGGAAACCCAGCTTCTTCATTCAGGCTGGTACGTGTGTGCTGTGCATGAACTAGAGTATCTTGAATATAGATTTATTCCCTACAGTTTCCTGTTACTTCATCTTAGCTGTTTGTGTTTGTCTACCCATTACTAGTCAAAAGTAAAAAGTTTCCCCTAACTAGTAGAAACAGTCATATCTGTGTCCTGCCTGCTTGCTTACACATCAGTTGCCCATATTCAGAGCTGAATAATTCAAGAAAAACGTTCTCCCTAATTTTGATGTTAGCATTGGCAATCTAGCTGAATTCTTGTTCTTGGGGAGTGCACATCCTCTAACTCCCTTGGTGTGTGGGGTTTTTGTTTTTAGTGTTACCTGATAAATTAATTGAGGAGCTGTCTGGACTGCATCTCAGTTCCTCAAGGTGGTATGTGGATGTCCAAACAGCTGAACTGGTTTGAACAAAAGGGCAATTGCAGAAAGTTAACTGCACAGGAGATGAGCAAAGGATTCTAAGTTCCAAATATGGGATACAAGTACCTGTGTGAGGAAGTTGTTATTTTCAGTGCTTGCTCCAGTATTTACTGGCAGCTCCTTCAGGTTATTTGTTTTCATTGTAGCACAGAGTAGGGGTGGTTGTTACAAGTACAGTGACAGCAATCAACTTGGCTGACAGTCTGAATCTCAAAGCTGCCAGTGTGTATGATGGTTCAGCTAGCACAGTGCGGTGTCGGCGGAGCTGACCCAGGCTTGGCTGTGCGTTTCTGCCATTTGAAGCAAGTTGTGTACTGTGCTCCTTGGCCAGTCCAGTGCCACAGATTAGATGACCTGGTCTGCCAGAGAACATGATGATACACCTGCAGCTGACTGGTAGTAGAGGGTCATAGCCTTGTTATTGTGTGTGTTTGCCTGAGTGACTTCTCTGTCCTCCGTGGCTCAACTGCTGCCCAAGAAAAAATAAATGATGGGTCAGATTCCACTTCTAGACTGTACTACAGAGTGAACCCTGTTGTATAGTAATGTTGAGACTGCAAGGCTTGGTGCATTTACCAGAATTTTTTTTTAGAATTTCTCTCATTTTGGTGTTGGGCTGTGAATAAAAGCTATTTGTCCAAGTGGCTTGGTTTGTCTTTGTTGGAAGGCCATGATCAGATGGGCAGGAGGCAGACTGTCAGAGTTGGCTGAAGGCAGGTGGGACAAGAGCTGTGATAGGCTAGAGGCAGAATGGTTCAATAAATAAGTATTAAAAAGCCATGTAAAGGTAAAACCATGTTGTAGAAACAGCTTGTTGCAAGCAGCCAGCAGTAGTATTGGTAGTCTAAAATAGCTGTCTTTAAATACCACTTTGTTCTTGTTTGTTACCTTCAGGGCCATCGCATAAAGGTTGTACAAGCCATGCTCTCTCATGTGCCTGTACATCCCTCTTCTGTGAGATGTAAGAGCAAGCGGTATTGTTACGGTTGCTTGTAGCAACTGCTGTCCAAGCAGAATCCTTCACCCAAAGGGATGGGAGGTTGTGCACCTAGCCAGGGTGAGTTGGATCCAGGTCAGCTTGGTATGTACCTTCCTGTGGATTGTGGCATGCTCTTGACTGGAAGCGTTTGGAGCCCCTTTGAAATCCCACAGTAAATCCAGGCTGGGGGATACTGCAGTGCTTTCAGGGTTATAGGGCAAGCGGGTTGTTGGAATAATGGTAGAGGTGAGAGGGTTGTTTCCTTTCATTGGCTGCAGGGTAGTCTGATAGTGGCTGGTACTGGTACAGAAGTGGACTGGCATCCTCAAACAGAAAGGTGATTCATTAAGGAAAATGGCAGCAGTATTTTCTTCTGATGTCTAGAGAAAGGTGTCTCATGAACCTTATTCAGAGCTTCGCAGATGTGGTCCTCAACCTTACTTCATACATGATGGAGTGAGGGCAGCACTGTAAAAGACTAATTCTGGATTACCAAAGAGCTGAAATGGAGTAAAAACCAGCAGCTTCCAATTGGATGCAGAGACCACTAGGTTGAGTACTACAGGACGAGGCATAGGAGGTCAGTAGTGTGATATAAGCAAATGCGAATACAGACAAAGCAGGAACAGTTTTAATGTGACAAAGAAATGAAGCAGATCAGGTGGTAGCTGGTGAATCTGTGCTATGGAGCAACAAAAAAGTTGAGGTGATTTTGGGCTACAAGTCATTCATCACCTTGTGAATTGGAGCTTAGGTAAGTCTCATTCTTCTGGTGTGGTCCTCACAAACCAGAACTTTATGTGAGACAAACCTTCCCCCACGCTCACTGACTGGAGGTCCTACTGAATGTACATACCAAGGACTTACTGTAAATCAGAATGATTGATGAGTTACCAAGATGTTAACTTGTAATCTTGTTAACAAAGTGTTATTACTGTACCTGTCTTTGATGTACAAATACGCTTCTGAAATGTATATTCTAGATGGATAGTCTCAGACAAGCTTGAGAGCTTGTCAATAAATAAATGTATTTGCAGAACGTGTTATGACTTTTTGTGAAGTGGATAACCAACTTTGCACCTTTGTTGTTGCACACATATCCTAAAACTGTATTTTTTAAATGTACAAACATTTCAGTGGCTACAAGGAATACAAGTTGCTACTACATGTAAAAAAAACTAAATGTGAAAGATTACAGGATTGGGGTAGGAGTTAGTCTTGGAATTTTTTCCTGAAGTAATTTTTTCCTGATTCCTGAAGCAGCTGAATCAGTCAGATGGTAAGCATAATCTGCATGGAACAAAGATATTCTGAAAGACGAGGCACTTGTTACTCAGCTGTAAAGTAAATAACAAGGTGGTGAGGTCTAAATCAGTTAATAGTAAAGGGAATTCCATTACTGAAAGCTTTACCTTTCTAAATCTAATGTTCTCACTCTGGAGGGTGAGAGTTTCTAGAAGTTAGTTTGCATTTTGCATTTCAAAAAGAAAAGTATTACAGCAGAAAATCAGAGCAGTCACATAGCAATCAGTGCAGCGTTTAATTAAATTACCTTTTAAAACAGGCTGAAGGTACAAGTTATCAGTAAGTCATCAGAATTAGATGGAAAACTACCAAGGTATTGCACTGAGAATGAAGTGGCTGCGCTGTTGCCAACTGCCCTGCCTCTCATTAGAGAAAATTCATGCGGAAGCTCAGCCACTAGTGTCTAGTTCATAACTGGAAAAGAACCAAGTGCCACCTGTGCTTTTGTATTTCAGATTCTTAAAAATCAATCCAAAAAATGGCTTATTGCTAACAGTTTATAAGGAAAAATGAACACAACTGTTCTAAAAAGATTTGCTCTAGCTTTTTTGTATGTTATCCTTCAATAAGGAAAACTGCTTGAGAAAACAGATTTTCAGAAGCCTTTTTGTAATCCTTGGTATTTTTTCTTTAGTCTCTTGTGTGAAAACTTTTCAAACCAGAAGAAATAAAAATCAGAACTGGAATGAACTACTAGCCTTTTGGAAAAAAAAAAACCAAAACAGAAGACCACAAAAATGTGCATTTAAAACACATATCAGACATTTATCAAGTGCCTGGGAAAAACATACAACACACCATGGCACCATAATTTGTGTTTGACAAATTACTTAGTCTATGTAAAACTAAAGGTGGCTAAGGAACATTTGGTTTGAACTAGTAAAGCTGTTGAACAAGTAGCATAATAGGAGATTGAATTTAATAATGGCAAGTGTGAGTAATTTAAACTGAAAAGCATTTCAACTTTTCTGATGTCCCTGAGCCTAGATGGAGTGAGTAGGGAAAACTCAGCAGCATTCCAGAGGTTCATTCAAAATCTGTTCAGTTGAAGTGCACACACTCAGGTATTTAAGAAATGGGCTGTTGAATCCATTTGTGATTATAATGCTTGCTTCTGGAATAGGCTGGTCTTTCCACAGTCTTATGCTTAAGCCTGATCTTGCCAAGTTTGTGTGATCAAACATTGTGCTATTTAGGCAGATGTTGTAGTAGGAGTCTACTATAGGCCACCCACCCAGGACAGAGAGGTGGATGAAATATTCTATAGGCATTTACGAGAAATCTCACAATTGCTTGCCCTTGTTTTTGTGGGAGACTTTAACTTCATAGACATCCGCTGGAAATATAACACAGCACAGTGGGACCAGTCCCGGAGATTCCTGGAATGTGTGGGAGATAACTTCCTGATGCAGCTGGTGAGCGAACTGACCAGAGAAGGTGCCCCCTGCTGGATCTCCTTTATGTGAACAGAGAAGGACTGGTGGATGATGTGGCGGTTGGAGGCTGACTAGGGCACAGTGATCATGAAATAATAGTGTTCTCTGTTCTTAGAGAGGCCAGGAGAGGGGGAAGCAGAACTGACATCCTGGACTTCCAAAGGACTGACTTTGTCTTGTTTGGGCACGTGCTTGAAAGGATCCCCTGGGAGACTCTCCTGAAGGGTACAGGGGCCCAGGAAGGCTGGGCGCTCTGTAAGAAAGAAGTGTTAATGGCTCAGGACCAGGCGGTCCCCAGGTGCTCTAAGAGAAGCTGACGCCAGAGATGACCACCCTGGCTGAACAGGGAGCTTTGGCTGCAACTCAGGGAGAGAGTTTACAGCCTTTGGAAGAAGGGGCTAGCCACACACAGTGATTACAAAGGGGCTGTGAGGCTATGCAGGGTGGAAATCAGGAGGTCTATAGTCCAGTTGGAAATTAATCTGGCTTCAGCAATCAAGGACAACAAGAAATGTTTCTATATGTATGTAAACAGCAGAAGAAAGTCTAGGGAGAGCCTCCATCACCTGCTAGACACAGGAGGAAACATGGTAACAAGTGATAAGGAAAAGGCTGAGGTGTTTAATGCCTTCTTTGCCTTCTTTTCTCAGTCTTTATTAACAAGACTAGCTGTATTGAGGGAATCCAGCCTCCTCAGCCAGAAGAGAGACTGGGAGGACAACCCCCCCGCATTCCAGGAGGAGACAGTCAGTGACCTGCTGCATCACACAGATATACACAAATCTATGGGACCAGATGGGATACACCCGAGGGTGCTGAAGGAGCTGGCTGGGGTGCTCGCCAAGCCACTTTCCATCATTTACCAGCAGTCCTGGCTGACCGGGGAGGTCCCGACAGATTGGAAATTGGCCAATGTGATACCCATCTATAAGAAGGGTCGGAAGGATGATCCCAGAAATTACAGACCTATCAGCTTGGCTTCGGTACCTGGGAAGCTGATGGAGCAGCTCATCCTGAGTGCCATCACACAACACATGCGGGACAACCAGATGATCAGGCCCAGTCAGCAGGGGTTTGTGAAAGGCAGGTCCTGCTTGACAAACCTGATCTCCTTCTGCAACAGGACGACCTGCTTACTGGATGAGGGGAAGGCTGTGGATGTTGACTTTAGCAAGGTGTTTGACACTGTTTCCCAGCATTCTCTTGGTGAAACTGGCTGCTCGTGGCTTGGATGGGCACATGCTTTGCTGGGTAAAAACCTGACTGGATGGTTGGCCCCAAAGAGTTGTGGTGAACGGAGTGAAATCCAGTTGGCAGCAGGTCGTGAGTGGAGTCCCCCAGGGCTCGGTTTTGGGGCCACTCCTGTTTAACATCTTTATTGATGATCTAGACAAGGGGATCGAGGGCACCCTCAGTCAGTTTGCAGAGGACACCCAGCTGGGTGGGAGTGTTGATCTGCTCGAGGGCAGGGAGGCTCTGCAGAGAGACCTGGACAGGCTGGAGCCATGGGCTGAGGCCAACTGCAGGAGTTTCAATAAGGCCAAATGCCGGGGGCTGCACTTGGGCCACAACAACCCCCAGCAGCGCTACAGGCTTGGGGAGGAGTGGCTGGAGAGCTGCCAGTCAGAGAGGTACCTGGGGGTGTTGATTGACAGCCAGCTGAACAGGAGCCAGCAGTGTGCCCAGGTGGCCAAGAAGGCCAATGGCATCCTGGCTTGTGTCAGCAGTAGCGTGGCCAGCAGGGACAGGGAAGGGATCTTGCCCCTGTACTCAGCACTGGTGAGGGCACAACTCGATGACTGTGTTCAGTTTTGGGCCCCTCACTACAAAAAGGACATTGAATGACTCGAGTGTGTCCAGAGAAGGGCAACAAAGCTGGTGAAGGGTCTGGAGCACATGTCGTATGAGGAGCGGCTGAGGGAACTGGGATTGTTTAGTCTGGAGAAGAGGAGGCTGAGGGGAGACCTCATCGCCCTCCACAGCTACCTGAAAGGAGGTTGCAGAGAGCTGGGGATGAGTCTCTTTAACCAAGTAACAAGCGATAGAACAAGAGAGAATGGCCTCAAGTTGTGCCAGGGAAGGTTTAGACTGGATATTAGGAAGCATTTCTTTCCAGAACAGGTTGTTGGGCGTTGGAATGGGCTGCCCAGGGAGGTGAGTCCCCATCCCTGGAGGTGTTTAAGAGTCGGGTCAACTTAGTGCTGAGGGATCTGGTGTAGTTGGGAACTGTTAATGTTGGGTTGATGGTTGGACTAGATTATCTTCAAAGTCTTTTCCAATCTAGACAATTCTGTGATTCTGTGAATTCAAATTGTCAGCACATGCAGTTTCATTTGTTAATCTCTAGTTGCTTTAATCTATGATGTAATGGGAGTATGATCCAGTTTATCAACCTTTTCTGAAAGATAAGGTTTTGCGACAGATTCAGAAAGTCCTTCTGAAAGTAGTAATTAAATCTGTCTTAACATGTTTTCACCCTCCAGTGAATTGAATTTCTAAGTGAAAAAATGTGATGTGCACTTCTAAATTTTTTTTTGGTAAACATTAGATTAAAGAGAGTAGTAGGGTAAAATTGGCTTAAGGTCAGAGTTCATCCTTTATTTCCTAAGGTAAGACAGAGCACAGAGGCAGTCAGTTTGACCTCTGGAATCACTATCAGTATCCTCATTCTTTGTCTTGAATCAGAAACAAAGCTGTGGGCCAGCCAAAGAAAATCTGTCAAGGTTAAAGTTTCTCAAGATCTATTACCTCTTTATACAGGAATCTTCAGTATTAAAATTATGCAGACATGAAATTGCTGCAATGCAGTTCATGTACAGAGAATGTGTTTGTATTTGTGGTTGCTTAACTTGGTTCTCTTCTTCTAGGCTTTCTAGTAGAATTGACAAATTTGAGAAAAAGGAGGTAACTTTGGCTTTCTTGTTCTTCAGGAAGCTCCACCTGCACATATTATGTGTTTGCCTGGAAACCTTGAATTTGCAGCATTTCCATGAAGACCTAAGGCCACGTCTTCATGACTTTTTATAGATAGGTTCAATTTTTTTTCCTCCAGAACATACTGGCACATCTTGTTTAACTTGATCTGTAGCATTTCCATTGTTTTTTTGGACAGCTTCACTAGGTCTCTATGTTCCAGCAGTAAAGTAAGTCGCTTTTGGAATATTGTAATTCTTGCATTACCTGTTAATATTCTGTTTCACAATATATACAGGGCATAATGTTGTATTAAAATTGTTGCTGAACAGTAATGGTATAGAACAATTTGGGTGCAGATTTATGATGGAAGTCCAATCTGCAGTACAAAGTGACTCTTGGTGAAAGCTTTCCTCCGCACAAGAGGAACAGAATCACAAAGAACAGCAGTAATGTGAGTTTGTGTCCTTCTTGAAGTGTTTCTTCCACAAGCACATGTACCTGGTTGTGCAAAGTTACTTTGTGTGATTGTTCCCTGGTTTTATAAAAACCTAAGTTTCTCCTGGCTGCTTTAGTGACAGTGATAGTCAGTGAATTGTGTACACCTTAATTCTAGTTTAAGGTTTGAGTCTTTTGCATGTAGGGGGGTGTCACAGGTGAATTATTAAGTGAAGTCATCATTGTGGGGTTAACTAAAAGGGTTTTATTAATGATTAAATGATGATCAGTTGATGATTGGCTGAATATTAAATGGTTATTGAATGGTTATTAAGCAATAATTGAATGGTAATTAAACAATTATATGACAATGATTTAAATTAGAATTTAAAGAATAATTTAGACAGTGGTCAAACACTCTTCTACTTACTATGCTTCTAATAATTAAGCTGGATATATATAAAAATGCCACTAGCATACAATATACTTTTAGGCCTAATGTAAAATGTCACTTGCCTCATTATAGATATAAGATGCTGGCTAAGGAGGTCTCTCAACCTCCAGGAGTGACCTTGAGAGGCAGCCTGCTCAAGGGAGGAGATCAATGCCAAGCAGGAAAACTCAGTGGGCTCACAGGGGCTACAGGTATTTAGAGTGTAAAGTGACTGACTTGTAGTCAAACTCCTTTTTGGTGTATGTGCAGCTGTAGCAATTTCAGTTTTGTCTAGGCCCAGCTCAGGCTGGTACTGTTAGCCCCTGATAAAACACGGCCTAAACTCGTTACTCCCCGAGAAGATATGGCCAAGCCCAATTCTCAGGGTTTGCATTGCAGGGCTTTCAGTCAGGCCTGCTTGTCAGTGATGCTGGCACTGGGAGAATATTTTTCTCAAAGTGAAATGCTTGCCTTAGGCAGAGTAGCCTGCATTCTTTACAGCCTCCTCCACAGAAGGATAAATAAAGGCAAGGGGTCTGTTATTAGGCCACCTGGTGACGGAATGTCTTCCCAAAAGGAGATGGCTTACACAGCTGTGTGGTAGTGAAATTCTTGAGAAGTGTGTAATGTGCTAACTGCCCTGTCCGTGTTTAGATAATGGATGGTATGGTGATTCCTACCACGAGTGTAAACTCTAGAAGCTCTTGCAGCTCAAGCAAGAGGCAGTTGGAGAATAACTAAGATTAGCTGCAGACATGAAGAAGTTATGACTTTTTTTTCTGTTCAGAGAGAACAAAAGATTAATAGAGTAACAATAGAAACAAAAGAGCCCAGGAGTAACATGATACAAAGTTAAGGTGAATATGCATTCTTATCTTTAATTGTAGTTTTTTTCTGAAGCATAGGTGAAGCTAAGAAGAAGGAAAGAATTGTTAACACAGGCAAAACCTTGAAACTACCCAGAAACCAGTGTATGATAGCATAAGAGGATTCTTGACATTTTCCAAACTGTGTAGTTAACAGTCTTGTCACTGTGTGCCGTAACTGCTGTGAACAGTGGCTACCCTGTCCTTTGACCTGTGCCTTGTTCTGTCTTTGTAGCATTTCTCATTCCATCCCCAGCCAGCAAAGGGAGCTATAAGCCTGAGATGCTGTTTGTGATGGGGTGCTCTAGCCACAGATGCTGGGCAGTCTCTCAGGTGTGAAGGCAGAGGAGGAGTAAGGGCCTACAGACCAGGAAAGAGAGCAAACACAACAGAAAAAGCAACAGGCTTGACTGGTCCACACAGAGTAAGAAGTAAGAAATGACCAGCTTGAAAAACTGTTGTTTTAAAGATACTGGACTTTTGGTAGAAGGGAAAGGCGCTGCAGTTAGAAAAAGTAGAAACAGAAAGTTAAATTTGTCTCCTCTCCGTAATTAGATGCTTATGTTAAATGTTTGGGAAAGGGAAGCGGGTGGTGGAGAGAAAAGATACTAGTGTAGTTTGTGAGGAAGGAACAATGATTTCCTCAGTATTCCCAGTATCTACCCTAATTCTGTTGGGGGAGGCAGCGGGTCTGCCACCAGCCTGATTGAAGAAGTTCTGCCTTGCTAAGATTCCAGTGTACCCTTGAAAAGAAGGAATGTCTGCTGAATAATCAAGGTAAGAGGAACAATGAGCAAGGAAGCAGGATGCAAGAGCTGCAGTCTCACACCTGTGGGGGAGCAGATGAGAAGAGCACAGATTAACCCATAGCAATGCTAATGTGAAACGACAACTATGTAACCAATCAAATGAACACACGGTTTGGTAAAGCAGATATAAAAGAAGGGTTTGGAAAATAAAGATGATTAGACATTCTGCCTGCAACATTCGTTTGTCGTGTCCGTCTCTACCGCGACAAATGGCTTCTTCAATCAGGCTGGTGGCAGACCCGCTGCCTCCCCCAGCATAATCCTGTATTTTTCTTAAGGCCATGAAGTAAAGTCTACTTGGTGTAGAGAAAAAACCTGATGTACAAAACTAGGTATCTAAAGAGCACCTCAGATCTGTTCTCCCAACCTGTTTTTCGGTGCCCAGGGATTCCAGTAACGCCCGGCGGACTCTCCCACACCCAGGCGCGGCCTCACCGCCCCGCT
>NW_020799092.1:2781221-2834068 GCF_003259725.1 Athene cunicularia | reverse complement strand
GGAAAGCGGGGAGGGCGGGCGGAGCCGCCATGGGAGCCCTGAGGACGACGCGGGCCGCCCTAAGTCTTTGTTTGCCTGAGGGGCGCGGAGCGGGTGAGGCGGTGCGGGCGGGCGGGCAGGCCCGGCAGCCCTGGGGTAACCTGGCTGTGGGGCGGAGCTGACACCTGTGGGTGGCCGTGCCCCAGCCCTCACGGTCACGAGGGGGTTTTGGGGAGAGAGCATCTTGACTCGGAGTCTCAGCTCCGCCGCCCGTCCCGTGCGACCCCGCTGGCAAAGCCCTCGTTTTGCTTGTCACTAGTTTTGAATGTGGGATGGATAAGCCTTGAGGCTTGCTCTTGTTCCGAACAGCTAGAGCTTCCCCTGAGCTGCAGGGGTGCTCTCTTACAAAGCGAGCATGTAAGCATCTGAAGTTGGGCATCAAACTATGGAAATTTAAGCCTCCCAGAAGATAAGGTAGAGGGACAACACTTCAGCCGTGTTAAGAGTTGTATTAAGCATCTGCATTCTCCGATTGTCTTATAAATACTTAAAAAGTTGTAAACCATGTGTAGGCGTTAATCAAAACATAAAGCAAGCGCAGTGCAGCTAGAGGAGTTTTGTATATGTTGTTGAATTAAGTTTTTCATATGACACTTGTAAATTAAAAAGCATTTAGTTTCTGTAGATTTTCTAGTATGCCCAGCCCTTGAATGAATGAGTGCTAGCTCTGTAAATCGCAAATCAGCCTTGTACTTCCAACAGATTAAAGAATTCTAGCACAATGTAGTATGCTGGACTGGACATACTGATGGATTGCAAGCAAGCTGATGCAGCTCTACTCTTGCGTTATTCCAGACTGGCAAGAACAACTAAATGTGTATTTTAGCAATTGCTGATCTAATGTTCTGGCAAAACTTCCTCTTCTAATTTGAGTCCTTTAAAAGAACTTCCAATGTCTTCTATAGGATGGAAGTCACTAAATGTTAATGAACAATAAAGGGTGATTCTAGAAGGAAGACTCTGAAGAGTGTTTTGTCTTCATCATAAATAAACATGGGATTAGTCTGCTTGCTTAAGCATCAAAGGCAATGGGGATTTTGTTTCCGCTGTCAAGAAATGGAACTCTCTCAAATGATGTCGTTATTGAAATACTGCTTGCTCTCCTCTTGCTGGCTTGTGCAGAAGTTAGTGATACTTTATAGCCATCACTGTTAGCTTCTCCCTCTTATAAACAGATCATTCTGATCAGGCTGTGCTTCTGAACAAAGTGTGTGGTAAGAACCAAACTTAAAAATCCAGCCAGAAACATAAAACTTGTAAAGAAATGGTTTCTCGGGTCCCTTGGTGGTATTAATTAAGATAATGGAAATTGACTATTTTATTTTAAGATGCTTATATGTTGGCATGAAGGACAGAACTTCCTGGAGCTGTTGGACACTTATGTACCCTTGTGACTTCCACTTGCTGTCACTAATATTCATATAAAATTTAAAGCTCAGGAGCAAGATTTTTTTTTCTTTTTAATTTCTTACTGCTTTATGCTGGAAACTTTATGTTTTTTGTTACAGTAAAGATGCACTCATCGTTTCAGAGATCTCTGTTTGCTTCTGTAACACATACTTTTTGGCAAGATCTTTGACATGGGTACCAGCTATTCTGATATTGTTTCACCATTTGTTTAAATTATTGTAAAGCACACTGATGTGTGGATATATTTCATGAATTTAAAAAAAAAAAAAAAGCAACCCACAGAACTGTGCTGAGATAATTAGTCAAAAGAATGTGCTAGATCACAACATGATAATTTCCATTTCTGTTCTAATATGGTGAAAGTTTGTATCTTCTAGGTTACTTGGTCAAACCTGAGATAAATGAATACTCTTGTGAGCAGCAGAAAAATCAGTGCTTGATTTCCTGTGAACTTTAATTGAATTACATAAGTGTTCTCTAACTCTGTAGCTATATAAAGTAATCTTTCTATTAAAAAAGCTGTAGGAATGAGAATTTTATGAGTGTTATGGCAGTAGTCAAGCTTCTTTGTTGATTTTCAATGTCAGCTGACAACATAATTTTAAAATTTATTTATATTTTAAATTTTTAAATTTTTTTAGAAAAAACAAACTTTAGGCTGTCATCCTGCATACCTCCTCTTGGCAGCAGTCATCTCAGGCCATTTGTTCTGGCCACTTACTGTCACCTCTTGGCTACTGCACAGTTGTTTATGTGGTTCTGTTGGCTGATCAAGGAACTGATCTGATTGAAAAAGTAGCCCAGTGGAAAAAGTTATTTTCCAGAGAGATTAGTTTCCTTGTCTGCGTTGTCATGTAGGGGCCCAAAAAGTTATGCCACCAGAATGGAGGAGGCGGGGATGCAAATACAGTTGACCAAGAGCTGGGATGGTTTAAGCCAGTTCGTACCTGTTCTAGTGATTATTCAGCAATAGCATGACTTGGCAAAATGCTGAGATTCAGTGCCAGCAGGGAGGTGGTTGGAAGGCAGAGTGTGAAGCATCACCCTTTCATCAGTAGAGGGTCATACATTTCAGCATATGTTCCTGCTGTCAGTAATATGAATTACTTTCCCTGCTGCTCTCAAGTGCAAATCAGTAAGGAATCTGAGCCCATCTCAAGGGCTTAATGTTGCTGGGGAAAGGGCTAATCCTGCTCGTCCCTCTCCTTTCCCTTACTTCTGGCTATGAAACCCTGTCTCCTTCATATGATGCTTCTGGCACTCTCTTTGCCGTGTAGTTAAATTGTTCTATTTGTAAACCTCGGAGAAAAGTAACTCTGCTTTTCTGAGTTTATCTCCCTCAATTTAGTGAAAGGAGAGGAGAGGGTACAAATTATCTTTTATTGGCTTTTTATTAATCTATTATATCAGCTAAGTTAGCTCATGACATTCTCTTGAGCTGTGGCTTCATATATGTTTTAAGCCAGTTTGAGTCATTAAGGCTCATCGTGTGGAAATGGTTCAAAGCTGAGCCAGGGGAGGTTTAGTCTGGACATTAGGAAGCATTTCTTTACTAAGAGGGTAGTCAAACACTGGAGCAAACTTCCTAGAGAGGTGATTGATGCCTCATCACTGTTTGAGGCATTTGGATGGACAATAAATACCCTTAATAATATGCTTCTACTTTTGGTCTGCCCTGAAGTGGTCACACAGTTGGACCAGATGAGCATCGTAGATCCAGCTGAAACATTCTATTCTGTACCTTGTGTTCACCCATTTGTCCTGTGTGCTGCTACCCCAACTATTTCCCCATTTCCATTTTCTGATTTTGAGTGCAGGTGTGTGTAGTGTTGTGGTGGATTGCACTGAGAGAAGGATTCAGGATAAATCTCACTTTGGAAGGATGGAAGCAGGATAATTTGAACAAGGGAAGGTTGGAACTTGTAGTGACTGCAGTCTTGTGGCTGTTCTGTGCATAGGTGTCTGTAACTGATTTGAGGTTGGCTTCAGAGTTGCTATAAGGCAGCTGTTATTAGAAGGTATATTTTGGCTCTTTCTGGTACTTCTTTTTGTGCTGGCAGTAGCCTTCTAACTGAAATTTATTTTTTGAAAATTTTAGTCAGATGGGTTCATGAATCCTACTTTGTGTCCAGCTGTGTGCACAGTAGGTATGAGCAGACACAGGACAAGTAAGTACCTGAGAGAGCAGAACCAACCTGTTTGGCTAGAGCCCAAACTAAATGGGTTAAAATAACTAGGTAACTAGGACCAAGTGTTTCCTTTCGTCTGCTACTTGGTGTTGTGAAAATTAGAGAAACTTAAGTCTTGTTAAGACTTCAGCCAAGAGTTGTCTTACGAAACACCACCTGCAAAACAATCCTCTGTTGCTGGGTGTAGAGAAAGGCCCAAGCAGCCTGCTCAGGAGCTGGAGTGTTTCCAGAGGCAAAGCTTGCTTAAATGTATGGCATAGCATAGCTCTAGAAAAGTTCAAGTCAGACCATGTAGCGTACTTTAAACACAGTGCTTGTGTGACGCGATATCCCAGACCTTCCTACCATTTAAACAGTTTGCTTGGCTACTAATGGAAGAGTACTGCAGCTTTAGCAGCCATTTAATGTATTTAATACTACCATACGCTGTTAGCAGGTCTGCACCAAGCTAGAGTCTTTCTGAGTTGGATACCAACTAGGTGGAGAGGTAACAGCCGCCTGATAAGGACATTTACAAATACAGTATTTAACCCTGCTGTAAAGAAGAGTGACTGCTGACTTTTCCATGTAGAAGCTTTAATGGTTGGATTGCACAAGAAGTGAATAGAGTGTTGGATTCACAGGAAGTGAATCTGGTGACATCTGGGTCATGGTTTAATTCATCATATGTAATTCATGCCATGGGGTGTCTTGGTAGGCAGATCTTTATTGCCTGAATTAGAATTTAGTACAATGCTAGATTAAGTCTTGAGAAACCTGTTATCCGTTTTTTAATGAACAAAAATTTGCTTTTTTTCTTGTCAAAACAAGGTTATTATAACACAATGGTTGCTTGTGTCATAGTAATTTTTTTTTTAAACTAAAAATTGGATACTGAGGCTAATGGAAGTTAGAGAAAGTGCAATATATTTGTCTCCCGACACCCAATTTATCAGCTTTCAGACTTTATCTTTGGGCAAAAAGCTTCTAATGGTTTTAATTTTAGCTTAATATAATACAAGACATAAAAACTCTTTTGTAAGCATGGGACCAAAAATCACTCTAAAATTGACATTGTTATTTATGGAGTTTATCACCTTTTCAAACTTAGTCAGTAGACTGGCTTCTGGGTGAGAAGTGAAGGGCAACAAAGAGTCTGGCAGGCATCTGTACAAGCAACTGATACACTATATAGCCAGTTTATTTTGTTTTTCAGGGCAGTATGACTGCAATGACTGTATTTTTTCCTTTGGATACAGCTAGGCTTAGACTTCAGGGTAAGTGTCAAACTCTAGTTTTATTGTACGATGCTGTTTCTGTTCATCTTGGTTTGGGCACTTCTAAGGGTGGTTGTAGGGGGAACTATCTTGCATGAATATGAATCTTACCCATGTAACACTAACACCATTTAATCACTAACACCATTTTTCCAGCTGAAGGTAATTCTCCCTTTTGAAAGTATTGAGCAACATTTTAATTAGCTGTGTGATCTGTGGCCAGGTGTGGCTTTTAAATGGTTATCTAAGACCAAGAAGAAAAATAAAGATGCGAGATTACACAGGATTACATTTGTGTGTTACTGCTTTTGGCTGCTGAGAACACTTCAAAATGCAGGGGCAGTGTCATGAAAAACTAGCCAAGAATTATTCCTGAGAATGGTTTAAAGGGAAAAGTCAGGGTTAGAACTGGGAGTAGGAACATCCCATATTTACAAAAATGCATCTGGGTATAAATTATTTTGTTCTAACTCTGTCTTCTAATCAAAAGTCACAGAATCAACATGTATTTTAGCGCTGTGATTAAAGTGCTGTTAAGAACTAGAGGGAGATCATCAGCTAGGTCGTCAGAAATATGTGGTTGAAAAATGAGCACCATATCACTGTTGAGCAGCTTTCAATGCAGGAAGAGACAGTGTTTTGCTAAGGTTTAGCTGTTTGCAGATTAACTGATTGCTCTGCTAGTGGTGCTAGTCTGGAGTCCAAGGAACAATTTTGAGAGCAGTTAGGCTCAATTCTAGTCTCTTACCTAATGGAAAAACCTACCTTCAGTTCATGTCACAACTATCAGGTTAGGAATTGGTAACTACAGATACTCTGGTGCGCAACAGAACCTGCTACTCTGGGGAAGAATAAAAAAAGGAAGTATCCTTACCTAGCAAATGAAAATAAGGTAATGCTTTCTGGAATTGCTGCAGAAATAGGGAACGTCTGTCCTTTACGAGGAAGAAGAAATATGTTGTTCTGGAGTATGTTCAGAACAGGAAGGATAAGGACTTGAAAACTGGAATAATCTAAAAGTTTGATTCTTTTGTTTTCCAGTTGATGAGAAGCGGAAGTCTAAGACAACACCAGCAGTCCTATTGGAAATAATCAAAGAAGAAGGCTTGTGAGTAGATATTAATTTTCTGCTTGTCTTCATTTAGTCAAGCTCTAACACTAATCTGAATTTGCTTTTAAAGTGGAACAGTTAGCTCACATCTGTCTGGACAGGTTTTTACTCTGAATTAAAATGCCTCCATACAAGTGTGATATGACTTGCATAATCTTATGTGTTTGTCTTTAGCTAATTGGGATTAACTTTCTTGAGCATTTTATGCAGTCAGTCTGTTCAGTAATGTAACTGTGTGCCTCCATTAGTGAGGTAGCTGTGCCACCTTAGAAATGCAGGTTTGTATGCAAATTTACCTTTGTGTACCTGATAAACCAGCTTTGTCTGTCTGGATTCTTGGGTGTGTCCGTTTCTTATAACCAAGATGAAACTTTTAGGCAGCTGAGCCACTTTCAGCAGAACTGAGACATGTTTCCCACTTGAAAGTTTTTTCTCCTCCTAAGCCTGTAGAAGTAATCAATTGACTCTTTATGCTGGTAAGATTCAAGATATATCTAAAAGCAATTAACTTTCAGCAATACTGTGCTTCAGTATTTGCCACACAGTCTGGTCTGAGCTGAACTGGCTGGGAAAAACAGTTGTATGCATGTCCTTGTTAAAAATATTTTCCTAAGTGAATGGAACTCCTGGAACTCTTACGTAGACCGGAACTTTCAGGACATTAAAAATTGACAGTTTAGCTTGGTAAATAATATTTTGCCACCTTTCAGTTTGAGCAGTTGGCAGTTGTATGCATGAGTTCTTGTCAGTCGGTGATCTCTTTTGGTGGCATCCCCGCATTACTTTTGTCACATGAGGGTGGCAGATAAACTTCAATTAAAAAAAGAAAGAAGTAAAAAAGAAAGTGGACACACTGCAAAAGTGATCATCTTACTTTTCCCGTGAAATGGAAAAATCTGTAATTCTGGCAAGAGGGGAACATTGTTTCTTCCAAAGATATTGGGAAAGCCTGGCTAAGCAATGATGCTAGTTTTAGAGATGTGTTTGGAATATCAAAAAGACTGCAAACAACAACAAATATGAGATCATAAACATCTTGTTCACATTAGTTTGTAGATTCTCGTCTTGTATTACACTTTTGTGAGACTGTTTTTCTCATCTAGATAAAGCAGGTTTAGTTAATGGACTTTCTGTAGAAGTTTATCAAACAGCTTTGCTTTCTTCCCTATGCTTTCATCCTTTTGTAGGTGATATAAAAGGTGTTCGCTGGTGTACACTTGAGTTCTTCTCAAGGTTGCAGTTTGGAACACAAACTTAGGTTTTAATTGTGTGCAGAAGTATTTAAGTGTGAATTATGGATGCTAGCACTGTAGCACTGACAACTTGAGTCATTAAAATAATGGGTTTTGTCTTAGTGTCATGTTTTGTCCTGCAAGATATTTCATTTGAAAATCATCAGAAGTTGTTCTTAATAAATCAAGCAAAACCAAATGCTCTCAGTTAGAGGACATGGTCCCCAGAGACTGTTTCTCCCTTTCTTTTCCAGCACTGAAAAGATAGGTGATGCAAAAATTGTTTTAATTCTACTTATGACCAACTGTATAGTCAGTTAATTTGCAATTGTAATGGTTATTTGCAGTTGTATGGTTAGCAGTTAACCCTGTAACTTCAGAAACAGTCTTAATAATGTGGTATATTCCCAGCTACCTGGGAGGGAGAAGCAGTTGATGCATCTAAGGTGAAAAACTAGCATTTATATCATGAGAACAGTTAGATGCTGCATTTACCAGCCTTGCAACTCTCCTCTTGGGAATCCCTATATTCTTTGTATTCCTAATATTTTAATGAATACTAAAGAGCCTTCATGATTACTGCTGGTTGTTGAGGAGATTTCTTATGCTCGTAACATGATACCAGTTCTATACCTGTCCTGTGCCACTTCAGTGAAAATGTGTATCATTATTTGGTTTTTGGATGTATTGTAGAACATACTGGGGATGGAGGACAACTGTTGAGGTGTCCCTCTTTTACAGGCTCGTCAGGCCTGTGAGAGAAGGGAGCTGTGTTAGTCAGCTGTTATGAAATAATTTGTAAATCAAGATAATTTAGTTGATACACAAACATTGATTGTTCACAGCACCTGAAAAATAAGATAACTGTGAATCATAAGGGGGTATTCAATTTTTCATCTGTGATTAATCTAGTTAAATTTAAATAGTGCCTTTTTCTCACTTACCTGACTGATTTGCTCTAGACTTTACTGCAAGGCATTTATTAGAAATTCCTCCTACCTGCATATCTGATGCCTCAGGTTGCATCCTTTGGAAAACTCTCCTTGGTGGAGTATATTAATTTCAGTAACTAGTCTTCCATTTTTAAATTTTATGTGAGAATCCAGACATACATTTTTTTTCTTCCTTACTCTATTTTTTAATTTTTTATTGAAGGAGTAGTTGTCTTTAATTTTTTTTCAGTTATGTTAAGCATTGCTTTGTTTCCTTGGAGATGTGAGCATCTCTTTACTGAGATGTTATCTTTTGTATTGGACTGACAGCCTCCGTTTCTCAACAACGATAAGAATTCTCCTTGTGCCTTGGTATGTTTTAGTATATGATTTGAACAGACTTACCAGTCTGTATGTTAACATACATACTTCAAACATATGCTCATCTCCTGGATGTTTGTAGTTCACTGCTGGCTGTTGGTAGAGAGCAAATACAGTGGTAATACTCACCTTTGGAGTGAGTGAGCCCCAAGCTTCTAATTGTAAATATATTGTACCTCTATAGCTCCTTTTCAATGGAATTCTTCCTGATCACTATAATTTATAAATACAAGTGCTTAATTTTTTTTATGGTACTGTCAGGAGTTTAGTATGGTTTGTTATCATTAATGATTAAGGCATATCTAGTTAGTATTGTAGGTAGGATATGGTTTTGTATCTCTAGGACCCTCCACCAATATGTAAAATCAACCAGATCATATAAATACATTGCTGATCTTTACCATTACTTTTTGCTCTTCATTAGGTTGGCACCATATCGAGGATGGTTCCCTGTTATTTCCAGCCTTTGCTGCTCCAATTTTGTTTACTTTTATACATTTAACAGTCTTAAAGCTCTCTGGGTCAAAGGTCAGCATTCAACCACTGGAAAAGACTTGGTTCTTGGTGTTGTTGCAGGTAATACTTAATACCTTTTTGATGAAATTGAGGGTTGTTTGGTTTTTTTTAGTATATTCTATCTAATGTTTTTCTTTACAAAGTCCACTGGAGGTTACACGGAGTGTTTACACCTCCCACTACATGCAGACCTGCTTTGTGTTACAGCTCTGCTCTTCTGTGTCCTCCCCACCTCATAAGTAGGTGCATAAACTGTCTTGTTGTGAATTCTGGCACAAAGCACAGTGCTCTAGTGTTCTAGTATTTTATTTGTCTGCTGTGTTGTTTACCATGGTATCTAAGCATCATCATTTAGATGTTGAAGACAAGTGGCAGGCAGAGGTGATATTTTTTCCAGAGGAAAAGATATATGCTAATTCTGAAATATTTCCAGTTAGAATAAAAGTTTTTAATGTCAGCATTTAGGTGTCAGTTTTCAAACTTGTTTTGTGTCATTACCTGAAAGTGACAGGAAGTCCCTAGATATATGCAGGTCCAGTGGGACTATATGTTCTTTTTCATCCCTTCCTCTCATGTGGATGCTACAGTGGCTTCTGTGAAGGGATGGTGACATTAGTGGCTTTTCTAGCAAATCCATTGTGAAAAATTACCACTGTGTGCCTGTTTGCCAGTAATACTCTGCAGGAACAATTGCTCATGCAACCACACTGAAACAAGCTGATTTTTAAAAAAGCTGGCAAAAAAGGCCTGTGATTATTTTGTTCGGGTTTTTTGGGTTTTTTTTGGGGGGAGGGAGGGGGATGGGTAGGGGAAAGCTTTTTTGTTTATTTTTTGCTAGTTTCTTGTACTTTCATTGTAGGCACAATGAATGGCTGAATAGTTGGGGGAAAGTAAGGAAAGAAAGTTGGCTTTATCACTGGGGTCAAATTCTATATAATTACATTCTGGATAAAAGGCTACAGGAATTAGGGTAACAGTGACTAGCTGTTCTTCAGTGTCAGTAGCTTATATCCTTGTAATGGAATAATATCTGGTGTAAAATGAAAAATTCTACTTGAGGTGTTTGCTAGTTCTCCTTACCCATATCTCATTCCTACTACTGGTAGCCAATATAGACTAGAGAAATGCAGTAAAATTCCCTTCCAGTCTGGAAAATAGCATTTTATGACTTTCCCTTTAACTGGATTTCCATGAAAAAATAAAAGTAGACTGCTCCTCTAACCTGTTGCTCCTTTAATGTAATCACGTTGACTTTGGTTGAGAGATTAATGTGGCTTGCCTTTTCTAAAGTGCTTGATTTTGTTCAAAACTTTTTTTGAGAGCTGACTGTAGCCCTTATGAAGGATACTGAAATATAGTTATGTTTACATTCTGCTTTTTTGAATCCTCTTAAAGGAAAGGAAAAAAGAACAAACAGGCACAAAAAAAATGTGGGTAGTAAAGTTTTACCTTGTTCAGATTTAATGTTCTTGATAGTGATGTAGTGTGTCCATCTCAATATAACTGAATAATTCAATCTGTCACTAAGAGTTCTACCAAAGCAACCAATGTAGAAGCAATTTCTAATTTCTGTGATACAGAAATATTATGAGAAAGATCAGAAGCTTGTTTTTTACATAGTTACTTCAGAGTAACTCCCTTGGTCATTACTAAACAGGAGGGACCTGTACTGTCCCTCCTGTTTAGTAATGTCACTTAATCCTTCTCCCTCTTAGTTTAGAACTGTATTTTACAATACCTCTTTGTATTGAGATAGCCTTATGTATGCTTGTCTATTTCTCTTCCTTAATTTCTGATACTCAACTTTCAAGCTTTACTGTTAGGGTTTGTTGTATAATCTCTTGCTGCTTCTAAGCCTTACTTAAAATACTTACAGAATCCTGTGTTTTCAACCCTAAGTGTACTTAGTGAATCTAGAAATTAGGTATTCTCATTCTTTTGGCAGTGTAGGAGCTCTATGCTGGTAATCAAGCTTCATGCATTTATCTGTTTTGATCTCTCCCTATAAAATAATTATTCTAACCTTGTCACTCTGTGTTTCTTTCTGAAAGTAGGCAGGCAGCAAGCCATCATGGAGTGAAGTAGGGCATGAAAAAAGTACAGTGTCTTGTGCTCCAGTGTGGTGTGGTGTAGTATGCAGCGAAGTAATAAGTTCACTAAAGAGTCCTTCAACACGTTCATATTTGGTGTGTTTTGTTGTTTGGGGTGGGGGTTCTTAGTTGTGTGTTTTTCTGGTGGGGGTTTTTTGGTGTTTGTTTTTTTTTTTAGTTTTGGGGAGGAGTAGCAGAAATGTCTTCCCACTGCATGTAGTCTGCTGACAACTAATTAACGGTGGCACTGTGGGGGGATACCTGAAGTATCTTGTTACAAATTAAAAGTTTACTTTCATCATATACCATGTTAATTTTTTTTCCCACCTACCTACCAGTAGTTACAGTAGCGTATGAATCAAGGTAAAAGGGGACAAGGAAACATTTAAAATCTTCAGTTTCTTTCTGATGTTCTTTGTGCTGTGTCTTGCAATAGGTGTAGTGAATGTACTCCTGACCACTCCTCTTTGGGTAGTGAACACACGTCTGAAGCTGCAGGGAGCAAAATTTAGGAATGAAGACATTGTACCAACCAATTATAAAGGCATAATAGGTAAGAACCTGTTGTCTTCAACCAAAGGGATATTAATTGAATGAAATATATCAAGGACTTTGAAGTCTGAAGACTATTATTCCTGTAACCAATTTCACCCTCCATTTCTGTGCTTCCCTATCACCTCACAGTCACTTGAGTTTTACGGGAAACTGGACTTGGCAGTTTCTGATGGTAATTAAGCTTATAGTATGCACACCTGTAACTAAAATAACTTTTGCAAAGGCAGGTGTCTTATCACACAATTATTGGAGTGGTACTGAGCCCAGTGAGGTGGTAGCTGACAGTCTGAGTGTAGACAGACAATCTGCAAATTAAACTTCACTTACATTAATCTTGTCACCCACGTGTTCAGGCTGTCTTCCTTTTAAAAATAAGTAAATAAATATTGTTGTAATTTTAAAAAAGGTTTAGAAGACCTGAATGTTGCTGCTGAGCTTGTACTAAAAAGAGCAGGGTGTCTGTGCAGATGAGAAGCTTTGTTTATGTTAATGGTGATGTGAGCAAGAATCTCCTTTGTCACTGTTTTTCTGTTAACTTCCAGATTAGAATGGAAGATTTAAAAAGTTGCATAAGACTGCAATGAATTTCTCTACGCTTTGCATATTATACTTAAGAAAAGTTAAGTTGCAGTTTATATTCTACAGTCAGAATTTTGTACTCAAAATTTTAATGATTTTTTTCTTTTCCACCTTCCTTCTCAGATGCCTTTCATCAGATAATAAGAGATGAAGGAGTCTTAGCTTTATGGAATGGGACTTTCCCCTCCTTGCTGCTGGTCTTCAACCCTGCCATACAGTTCATGTTTTATGAAGGCTTTAAACGGAAGCTTTTGAAAAAGCAGCTGCAAGTAAGTATGTTTTGAGGTCAGGCGATGGACATGCTCTGTTATAAGACAGGTTTTTTGATGTATGTTACTTGAGCAAATTCAGAAATGTAGGTTTGGTTTTGGTTCTCGCAGTTTTGTTCTGCACCCTGTCATTTTAATAACGCTTTTTTTTTCTGATGCCCTCAATTTTTCAATATCCTTTTTCCGATGATGGACACTAGAATTGCACATAAAACACTGCAACCATACCTACCTGATTCTCTAAATAGTGGTAGAATTGCTTTTATGTTTCTGCTTTATAATCCACTTTTTCTTTATTCTTTTTCTTTTTTCTCTGTATCAGATATAGCATCTCATATAAACTCATGTTGCTTTTATGTTCTAGCAAGCTGAAAAGCATTTGTGCTGCATTTTAGGATAATACAACATACATGTTTAAGCTGCAGTCATTTGTGACTTTAGAATGCATTTGCCTGTATTAAAATGTTAGATCATATCAATATGTTACAAAGCCGTCTTGTTTATCCTCAAGACATAGTGAAATTACTTTTGCATGAGATTTTGCATCATAAATGAAGCTTGGGGTTTTTTACCATCTTTAGTCAATACTGCAGCTGTAGCACTGTGTCTGACAGATCTATGCACTTTCATTATAGACAGTACATTCTTTTGAGTGACAAACTTAGCTTCCCTCTGCATTGTTATTTGCCTGTTGACTAATTGCTATATTTACTACTCGTGTTTCTTTTAAATTATTAGTTTTACCTTAAATAAGAGCACGTTTTGAGCATGATCAGTGGAGAGAGAAAATACTCTTCCCCCCCCGCAATGGTTATTTTTATTTTGGCCAACGTTTTTCTTATCTGATCTTTTTCTGATTGTCTTAACAGATTGACTTTGAGATATGCATGTGTGTGCATATTTCTGATTACAGTCAACATTTTACAAATTTGAGCACGTTTTGGTATGGGCACCTACTTATTTTCAGTGATTAATTTACACTATTATACAGAGAGGCACTGTAATCAGCTTAGACTTTAGCAGTGCATTTGGTGCATTGTGGAACACTGTGGGCTTTGGGGGAGAGGATGGGCTTCCAGCAGGTGTTCTTAACAAATACAGGATGAAATTTTTAGCCTGTGTCATCAAGTCTAAAATTCTGCCTGACAGCGTAGTGATCATGTCTCAGGATTAAAGTTATGTTCAAGGAGTCTTTCACTGTCACATTTTCACAAGTGCCATGTGACTTTTTAGTTTAACTGTTGCAAAAACCTGAAATGCTCATTGACTGATGGTTTAAATGCTTCTTCTCTATCTTGTCTGCTCTTGGTGCTTTAAATCTGTTTAGTTGTATGACTTTATCTCCACTATGTTTTAGTAACCTAGTTATAGTGAGAAATGCAAAAGCTTGTGAGCAGTTAGAAGTTATAAATAAACTTTAGTTGTGGGAAAGTAAATTGGTTGAACTATAACTATTGAAAATGAGAAGACCCAGAGACTTTGTGAAATCTTTATGCCAAAGATATTTAGATAACCTGGTAGCAGGTACCAGTGCAGAATCCCCAAACACATAGAGGTAACTGGCTGTTTTGGTACTATGTGGAAGTAATATGTTCTTTATCTATTGAACAGCTCACATCTTTGGATGCTTTTGTCATTGGTGCAATAGCCAAAGCAGTTGCTACCACCCTCACTTATCCTCTGCAGACAGTACAGTCAATTCTGCGGGTAAGTAATAATTTAATTTCAGGGTAATTGCCTCTGACTTGTTCTGTGTTAATGACTTGTTTTTGTGTTAATGAACCCATCATTTTGGGAGCTCCTTTTGCACGATGCAAGTCACTGATAATGATGCCTCTCTTTGATCCTGTACTGACAGATTCTTATAAAACTTGGTGTTACTGGTGCACATTTGTTTCAAATAGCTGGTAGGATTGGCAACATAATGCATTGGTACGGTGTCTTACAGAAGTTGATGCACCATACTGCTTTCAGGCACTACAAAAATGTAGATTTACTTCTTTGAATATAAATAGAAAATGTGTCAAGTGGGAAGCTAAAATTAAATCCTCTAAACCCAGTTTATTTCCAGATGACCTAGGGTAATCAAAAAAAAAGTTCTATTCATAGGTTTTGTTTTATTCGGATGATGACCTGACCTTGTCAGTAACTAGAATATGATTCATCAGGGGAAGCTGAGCTCTCATAAAGAATATCTTTAACAATTTTCCCAGCCTTGTGTGCTGATTGTAGTGGTAATGGAAACACTTGCATTTATTCTTACTTGCAATTTGTATGTATGCTGGATAATGCTGCTACCTTTAGTACGTACCAATATTGTTTTAATACTGAAACAAGACAAATTGGGGGGGGGCGGGCAGCAGGGAAGAGACCTGGCCATACATAAGAAAGTGTATTGTACTTTAATTTCTGTGCTTTTTAATTTGTTTTTGTAAGCTGTTTCTTGATTATTTTTGTAACATTTAAATATTAATAAATGTTTCCACATGAAATATAATGGTATTTTCCTAAGAGAAGCCCTAACTTGCGTGTATGGTAGAACCATTATATGTGTTCTAAACCTTGGATAAATTTGGAGAATCAGTTGAATTATTGAATGTGAGCCCTCCATGCTAACAATAATCACTTTTCAGACTTGTATAATGGGATTTTTCTTGTTAATTGTCATCTGGAAAAAGTGATTTTCATGCAAGTTTTCTAATTATTTTAGCTTCTCTCTAGAGTGGACTAAATGTATGTTGATTTTTTGATAGTCTGCAAAAAGATAGTTTGCATGCTATATTTCAAACCAACAGTACTTGAATATATTTACTGTGTGGTTGCTGCTGTCCTGAAGAGACAGTGGATGGAAGCTGTGCAGACAGAGAAGTTTTTACTTCACCACCCTATAGTGCATAAAATGGCATCTGCACTGTAGATGTGTCAGCCACATTGTGGTTGTGCCAGCAGTCATCTTTCTAAAGTTTTCATAACTTTTGATGATCAACTGAGCTAGTGCCTTTATTCAATGTCTCACCTTGTTTTAACACCCTGGATACATTTCAGGATTTAAACTAGCAACACAGACTTCTATTACTGAAATGACAGATACAGGAAAAGATTGTAAGCAAATACAGCTTTGTATGGATAAGTTGTAACATGACATGGTTCAACCCCAGTCTGCAACTAAGCCCCACACAGATGCTCCCTCCCCGCACCCCCACCACCCCCAAGTGGGATGGGAGGAGAATCAAAAGAATAAAAATGAGAAAACTCGTGGGTTGAGATGAAGACAGTTTAATAGGTAAAGCAAAAGCCACATGCACAAGCAGAGCAAAACAAGGAATTCATTCACTGCTTCCCATCGGCAAGCAGTTGCTCAGCCATCTCCAGGAAAGCAGGGCTCCATCACACATAACAGTGAATTGGGTAGACAAATTCCATCTCTCTGAATGTCCTCCTCCTTCCTCTAGCTTTATATACTGAGTATGACATGTGGTATGGAATATCCCTTTGGTCAGCTGGGAAACAGCCAGGGCAAGTGACGCCTTCCTAATTTCTTGCACACCCTCAGCCTGCTCACTGTTGGGGTGGTGTGAGAAGCAGAAAAGGCCTTGAGTCTGTAAGCACTGCTCAGCAATAATTAAAACATCCCTGTGTTATTAACACTGTTTTCAGCACAAGTCCAAAGCATAGCCCCACACTAGATACTATGAAGAAAATTAACTCTACCCCAGCCAAAGCCAACATACAACATCAGTCTGTTTTTAATTTGTGATGTGTTTTCTGCTGGCATGAAGGAAAACGAAGGAAAGCTGAAGTGCTCTATTTCACCCTTGGCATTGCACAGCAGTGCTATTTTCATGGAGCTACGTCAATATAAGAGCTTCAACCCTTGTTCCTTTCCATGGTTGTTGTAGAAATGGTTATGGTCTTGTGACTGTTACTTCATGTTTCGACTGTCTCCTTTTGGTTTTCTGAACAAAATAATTCTGTCTCTTGCTGACAGTGTCATTCTTTAAAAAAGGGACAGCTCTCTTAAGTTGTGCTGCCAGCTTGATGTACTAACCATCTCCTGCTTTTACTGTTTACCTCAGCTGAAGTCAGCTAGTTCACTGCTAGCGTGCCTGAGCAGTGATGAGCTGCCTTTCTGCTAGAGCACAGCTAACTATCAGTGGTAGTGGGATTTTTCTTAGTGGCTCACTGTGAAATAAGGCCTCTATGCTACTTCTCAATGCCAGTCCATCCTCTTCTGTGATGATGGAGAATACAGGGACCCTACCTCTAGTTCTGCAGTCACTAGGGGTGACTTCTTTCCCTTTGCTCTATGAAAGAAGTAATAGCCAGAAACTCTGCACACATCTGGTGAGAACAGCAGGAACATGCATCTGTGATAGGTGTACCGTCTGGTTCAAACTTGTACCACTACTTAATGTGCTTTCTAATCTAAAGCTAGTATTATTCTATTTGATGAAGTTTTTGTCACTCACACTAAGTTATGTTAAAAAAAAAAAGTTACGATGAATAAAGGTTTAGTATCTTCAGAAATAACGTTATGCTTGAAGTATACTTTGTTTCCAACCCTGCAACCATACAATTTTAGCAGATTTACACACAAGCTATACAAGCTCAATATAATTGATAAAAACACATCATAATTAAGTTCTATCATCAAAGTAGAAATACATGACTCTTTTCAACCTTAAACCTTTAGAATCTTACTATTGTTTGAAAGTTATTAGGGTTCTTTGTAATGAAGTCTCCACACCTTTGCTTTCAAATTTTTGGCAAAGTGCTCTTGTTTCCGTGTAATTGTTAGTGGTAAGCAGCTTCCAGCCTTGCCATTTAGTATGTCTGTCTCCTTCAGTCATTAAAAATACATGACATTGGTGTTACTCATTATGCAGTGAAACTATTCTTTAGCCTGTGTGTTGGTAAACAGTGGATAAATTGCATCTGGAGAAATAGCAATACTGTTAATGTTCTTAGTGATACTGGCTGAAAAAGTTCTTTAAAACTCAAGCCTGTTGCCTGTAGTGTAGAGAGTGCTAGTCCCTTTGGGGAATCTTCTGCAGTAATCAGTGAAATATTGACATCCTAGGGAGAAAGAAATGTGGGGTTTTTTTCCCCTCTTGATGAACCTTTGTTATCAGTACAACAATAGTCTGATACTGGAAAAAAAAAGAAGGAAGCACTTAATCCTGGTGTGGTTTGGAAGCCTATGAGTAATCTGGGCAGTGAGTGGCATTTACCTTGGAACATTGTTAGTATTTTTTGGGGGGTGTATCTCCGTCTTTGACAATAATCCTTAACACTGGTTTATCAGTATCAAATGAGTTGGTTGCTGATGAGAAGATCATGGATTGTAAGCATGCATTTTTCTAATAAATGGAGATTTCCAGTGGTGTTCTGTTACTGCTGTTTCCGTCTGAGTTCTTAAAACATACAGCAAAAGGACCTGTGTCATCCTGGAATTTTCTTGTAATTTCTGAACTACCTAAATCTTCTTGCATATTCTACATACTGTCAGTGGTAGTTTCTTATGCCTGAGTAGTAGCAGTTGCCTGAGTAAGTTCTGGGAGAAACTCACCCACAGGAAGTAGCTCAAGTTCACCTTTCTTAGCACAAAAACATAATACAGGCTTCAAAAGCTGTTTATGTTGTTAGAAATACAAGTGTGGTAACTCTTGTATATTAATAATTCATAGTTACAGCTTGCTAACAGTACTATTGACCTGTATCAGATAAGAGTCTCAATGAATGCTAGGAGTTGTTGAAATTGCTAGTTTAACTCTGAAACATGAAATTACAGCAGCAGCTATCATGCCTGCTGAAAAACAATTTGGGATAAGCAAATACAGTGAGTAAAAGAGAAATACTATTTAGGTCAGGTAGGTGGATCAGACAATTCTGGATTCTGTCACAGCAGTTCACTTGTAAATGTTTTGCTCCAAGACTGGCTGGGCAGATGAATTTTGGATTCAACTATGCAATCTCAATGTACGAATGGTTTGCAGATGTATGAGGCTCTGAATCTTTGTTGAATGAAAACTGAGCAAGCCAGAAGGAACTTGCTTTGAATGTCCTATTCTTACTAAGGCACTGCAGATCATGCTTTTCAGATCTTGAAAACAGTTTCTTCCAGAGCACCTGAAGGAGACCAACATGTAACACTATTTGAATCCAACTTAAAATCAAACCAGGTTGTTTGTAGCACATGCTGTTTTAATGATTGCTGTGTGAAGTTCAATAGTGTGGGCTTTGGACTCAGTTCTTCACTGATGACTAGTATAACCTGAAAACTGTTAAAGGAGGTTTAAGATAGGCTCTCCAGGTTTTATGCATATGTTGTGTTCTCCAACTAACACCATAGGGAAATAGTACAAACAAAATGTTCTTTTTTTTTCAGTTTGGACGCCACAGATTGAACCCAGAGAACCGAACACTAGGCAGTCTTAGAAATGTTCTTTACCTTCTTCAACAGAGAGTGAGGTGAGCTTTCTGGGATTTTTTTCTAACATGACATAGAAGACTTGAGTATTACTAATATGTTGAAAATGTTGCTGGATCAGACTTATTTCTTTTTGCCTCTCTTAAACTTGCCATCTGAGGCAACCTGGTTTTTGTAATATTTTGCAGAATAAGTACACAAAATTCTCTTGAATACCTGTACAGTAAGTGGTATCAAGGATATCTATGGATGCCAATTCAATCACCTCTTGTCTTGAAAAGAAGCAAGTTTTTTGCACAAAAGACTAAACTTTATTCAGAATGTTCTCTTTAATACATTATTCAGCATAGCTGACACTCGAGAGAATTTAAGATTCTTATGGTGTCATTAACTTGTGATATCAATTCTACTTTGTAATGTACTGATTTACTTATAGAAGTCTATTCACACTTGTTTTCTTGATATTTTTTTTTTCCTTCTTAGGCGTTTTGGATTAATGGGACTCTACAAAGGCCTTGAAGCAAAGCTCCTGCAGACAGTCCTTACTGCTGCTCTTATGTTTCTAGTGTATGAGAAACTGACTGCTGCAACCTTCACAGTCATGGGATTAAAGCGTTCGTGCAGACATTGAAAAAGGAACCTATGCCAAAGATTATGGGGTCTAGAAAACATGTTCTGAGACCAGGCTGGGTAACAAAAGGTCTTCACTTTCTCTGTTTCTTTTTCTTTCTAGCCACCTCCATCTCCGTTATTTGAGAAATTTGAAATACACTATAGGACCTGTTGCCATGAATTCAGGGATAGCCTATTCCCTGTTCTTCTGTGGATTCACTGTGTTAAGAAACAAAGCAGAGACCTTATTTAAGCACTTGACATGAAATTTTAACTACTATAAGATTTGGTTGCCTTTCTTGGCAAGCATGAGTATCTTTCACTATTCTTTCTTGTTTTCCCTCAGATCATCCTCAACTATTCTACATTTACCTTCTGTCAGCAGCTGGTGGTCTGTTTTCATGTTATTTTCCTTGACATGTGTTTGTCACTTTGTATTTGGTTTGTTAAAATAATTCGTAAAGAACAAAATTTTTGATGTAGTTTTTCTTCTAACTTCAAGTATGTTTTTGGCACAGAGTGACGGGATATTACCCCAAATATCTGAAGGTGAGATTTCTGAACTGCTAGAATATACGTTACCAGTGAGTAGGCACACTGCATTCTTGAATCCGCCTATTTTGAATCTTGAAAAATTTTGAGTACAGATACTGGCTAGATAGAAGGAGCATAGATCTTGCTTCTTCAAGCTGAGTACCTCAAACTGCTTCAAGAAAATGGATTTCTACACAGAAATACATGAAGTTCTGTAACCCTGTTCCTTGTGAGAATATGTGAATGTTCTCATGCAGATGGAGCCCTACCCTATGCTTCAGAAGTGGTATGCCCTCTCAAAAATGTGCTTTATTTTTCCACTGATCTTCCCAGATACTTTCCTGACCATAAAGCATAAAGGTTGTAACTGTTGTCCCAGTTAACATAAGTGTATATGTTCTTTTTGCATAGTTTTGTTCAGTAGTCCTAGGCATAAAATCCAAATACATCCTGCTGTGTCCATCATTAAGTTTTCAAGTAGGATTGTTCTGAAGAACAGTTTTATATTTGAAGTGTTGAGAAATTCTATAGTAGTTTAACACCAAGAATGTCTGGGAGAAGAATTAAGTGCTGCAGATGTTACTGAATTGATAAATGACACCCTTTTTTTGAATCTCAACAGTCGATTCTAAGTATGAAGTTGGAATGCAATTCTGCAGATAATGCTGTCTTTTGAACAAGAATAAAAACCTTTACACTGACTACTTTTTTTAAGAGTATTGATAGTATCTGTATACAAGAAAAAATGCTCTTAATTGAGTGCTGGGTGCTTTTCAGTCCAAGTTGGATTTACATATGACAGGTAAAAATGAAAAAGTGTAATAAGCTGTAATTATACTTTGATAGCTGACATGAAATTTAATGAAAGACTGTAGACCTTGCCGCTGGAAAAGAAACAATTGCAATTCTGAGAATTTCAGTGAAATATTCTTCTGACTGAAATGAATTATCCTGTGAAAAAAAGTCCGCTGGTGTTTTGGGTTTTTTTTAGTAAGAAATTCAGAATCAGTAGTATGGCTCTTAATAAGCTACCTCACTTTGAAATTCCTGCTGTCAGAATAACTGTGAGGAAGCTGAGAGGCTGTTGGCTTTATGCAAATGCAGAGTGATTCTTATGCCACTTTGGCTGAAATCTGTGTGGCTGCTAGAAGCTTTAGTTCAGTGTGTCTCAGATTTTTCTAGTCTCTGGCATGAAAGAGCAATTTCTGAAAATATAGAAATATTTTTCTTGTTGCTGTACCTGTCAGAAGAAAGGAAATGCTTTCTATCTAGCCAAAAAATACTTGTCTGCCAGCCAGTGTGGTTTCAAAAGGATAAAGAAGTATTTCATTTTAGCAAAAAAGCTGCATACAGCACAACTGTAGAGAAGAGTGCTGGCCTTGGCTGTGTCTGTGTTACCAATAAACCTGGAGCAGACATTTTGCACTAAACTCTCCACTTGGCTTTGCTGACCAGTTGTTAAAATGTACCAGTTTCATAAAGGGATGAAAACAAAAACTATTGAAGCCCTGAGCATCTTCAGTCTCCTTTTAGTGATAGACCTATGGTATTTAAAACTTTTTTTTTCTCCTGCATTCTGCAGTATTCATTTAGACATTAGACTGAATTAACTGAAAGACAACTAAACCTCATGTGACTGAGTCAAACTAGATTGAGGAATTATTCAGTCATTTGTTCAATCAGCTGGCAAACTTTTGTGCTACAGGTTGTCCCTCCACCCAAGTTTTCTTAGGCGTGTTTTGAACAGATGGTGACATTTCCATTAGAATTGCTAAAATTATTTCAGGCTTCAAAGGCATATGTATCTGAGATTTAAAAAAGAATAACTTACAATAATTTTCATAAATCTGTCCAAATTTATAATCTTGGTACTAAAGTTGTAAGTCACTCATGGTAGATAAATACTGTCCAGAATTAAAACCAAAATACAATAATTTTACTGAAATTTAAAATATATTTATATAAATTATTATTTGCTGATGTGCCCCTCACAAGCAAATGTATAGCTTCAGGAAGTTGGAAGACACAATTTGGCTAATTTGACTTTAATTAGGTCATTTAACTGAAGAAGAAATAAAAAATAGTTGTAGGAGAACTAATTATACATGTCTGTGACAAACAGTACATAAGGTACAAGTGTTCTTTTAGACAACAGTGACTCCGAATTGACACAGTTTAGGCATTTGAAGCTGGAAATCAACATGGAGACAAGAGCATGAGGTGATGTGGCACAAGAAGCTCTGTACATAAGTACTTGGACTGAGAGCCTCAACTCTGGGGAGTTTCTGCATTTCTGGGGAGTTTCTGCATCAACTCTGGGGAGTTTCTGCATTTCTGCTGTGTGGTCAGTATGTAACTGCGTGTTCCGGCCAAAAAAAATGTGTCAAGTTGCTTCTAGGGAACCTAACGGAAAATATTTTTACCTTGAAGTGAAAAAACAGATCTATCTTTTTTTTTTTTTTTTTTTTCCCCCCAAAAAAAAACCCGGCTATTTTCGAGGGAAGAAAGAAAGAAGAGATTATTACAAAAGACAGCAGCAGAGAGGATCATCTATTTTAGCCAGGTTCCATCATCAACAATTCTGTCCTTGATTCAGTTTAAGACATTTTAATTTAATCCTGCCCTACTCTTTGACTGAAGGTAGGAAACTCCTTTGGCACCTTAGAGATTGTGAAACAAGTGTCTCCTCAGGTACCTGATGTTTGGAATGAATTCTACTCCTATTTGTATTCTAGACCAGGTCTCTCACGATTACAGATTGTTTGCCTGTATAGTAGGACAATATTTAACACATGTTAGCTCATTTTAATGTTTTTCAGTAAGCCTCAGGTTAGAGGTCAAGAGCTGATAGGGTATAATGTATATTCTTTGTCCTAAATAACATTGTTGAGTTGCTGAATACTGCTGAATAGCTGTATCTGTTGCCACATGGTTGTGCTTTGCTGGAAGAGTGACTCCATCACGTGGTTTGCTTTCACTGGCTGCACCAAAGAAAGTTATTAAAACCTGAAAGCTGGCACATACCCTTGGTGGGAGGAAAAATGAGATTTACCTCCAGTCTGTCCAAGAGGAATAGAAGGCGCTGCACTACAAAGCTTCTCTTACAGATTAATCCTTCCATTATGCATCTTACTGCTCATCTGCTGAGGAAGGTAAAGGGGAGAACTTGCCCTGCTCCTTGCTGACCTTTTGTAGTAAAGGCAAACATGGTCCATCCAGAGGAAGAAAGGTGACCTTCAAGATAGGGATATTGCTGCACAAGGTTCTGTTGGAAAATGCAGTCATTGCTATTGATGGAATTATTTTTTCCATCACATGTGAAAAACATTTCTCAACTGATGAGCGTGGGGCAGGAGAGCAGAGAGCTGTGGGAGAGCAGGAGCTCTTTACGAGGCCAGTCTTTTTTTTTTTTTTTTAAATCAATATGATTTAAATCAGTGTTAAATGGGGAGGTGGGGGTTTCTTGTAATTGTTTGATCACCTGTTTCAAAAGCTCAATTCTGTGTCTGCAGTGGCTGTTTCACATGGAGTGGGGGAGAAGATGCTCTTTGCTTAACAGGCCTCTCTGGCTCTTACAGTTGTCTCTTGCAGCAGAACCCTCACCTGGTTTTGGGGCATGGTCTGATGGTGTAGGCTGCAGAAGCCTCATAAAGCAAATTTTCATGGTACAGAGAGGAGACAGGTCCATCTCTTGCACAAATGAAGCTGTACATGACCGCGTGATCTGCATGGGGCTGTTCATGCAGACCCACTGTAGACTCAGTGTAAAACTTTTACTAGTGGTGACATCAGGATATAATTTACTTAATATTTATAGCTTACAGGTTTTGGTAGTGTTAGATAAAATAGTTTAGCTTTAGGATTTGATCGACAATAGCAAAAGAGCTTGTTTTGAACTGGTGCTATGCTTTGCAATAAGCTGCCTGGTACAGAAGTATTTTAACTTATCTGTTCTTCTGGTTTGTTTGAAAGAATTGGACTCCAGAACTTTTTGGAAAATAATAACTAAAAAGAGGTCTAGCCACCTTTTTATTTGGCTATTTACAGTTTTCTCTGCTGTTTGTAGTAATGTAGTGAATCCTTCAAGACAGCTGGGAGGACAGCACAGCCACTGTAAGGTAAGGGGCAGAAGCTTGTGCAAATACAGTTTTATTTCTGCATCCCCTGCAGCTGGGAAGGTACCAGTGCAATTACTGTCACTGGAGGAGAGGGAAGACCTGTAATTTGGTGGTGGTCCAGATCAGAAAGCTCAGCAAGACAAGAGTCTGCCCCCATAGCTAGAAGTAATGGAGATGTACAAGTGATGGCAAGGACAAAACCTATCTGAGAGATCTTCCCAGATGTACATCTCCAGCATGTTAACAGATCCTGACATAGCGCTTGTGCAGTGGGGCCTGGCTCACAGGGGTGCTATCGCAGCAGCAATGAGCTGTGCAGTTCACATCATCCCCTCAGCTGTATGGGCAGTGAGTCTTCATTTTTACAATCACTGCCTGAAAAATTGGATGCATGTTCTTTTGGAGCTGGAATGGTCTGGATAGTTGGTTTTTTTTTTCAGAATACCCCATTACTCAGTGCTTTTCATTTGCAGTGTTGCTTGCTGTGATTTTTCAAAGCAGCTGAAGAAAGTAATAGGTGTGTCCAGGTTGCTGGTATTGTCTCTTGGATTTTAGCAGCCAAAATTGCATAAAGGCGTTTAGGAGGTCTCCCAAGTGTGCCGATATACTAGGTTTTAACTGAGTCGGAAACGACTTAAAAGGCACAGGGTTACTGGTTACCTTGGGAACAGCATCGCAGAGGAGCAGATTTTAACAACAGGGAAATCCTCTTCACAATGTTCTATTTGTAGCTTTACCACTAATGAATGCCAGCTGGATACATGCACACTGCGTTTGGGGATATCCATGCAGAAGGGGCCTGGGATCAAACCCCAGAAGCCTTGCTGCAGTGGAATTGGCCCCAGTTTATCCACAGGAAAACAACGTTTTTCTGACTTCATCCAGTGCTTGGCTCAGGCTGGAATTGCGATCGTTAGCACTTGTTATCCAGCTGTCGTCACAGTGCATGTTGGCCTTATTCTTAGTAACAGCTAATCTCTTCTGTACGTTTACATCCAGATATGGAGAACGTGGAGGTTTTTTTCCCCCCGATAGGATTTATTTGGAATTGGAGATAAATGCTGACTAGGCTTTGGCAGACTTCGCAGTGGCTTCCTTAACTGAAAATTGTCACTTCACAGTTCTTGGCTTGGCCTTTCTGATCTGAATCTGTGATGGACAGAAGATTTCAGCATGTCTGGGTGGATTAGAGATGTGATAGGGCCCTGCTAAATGTCCCGTTATCTCAGCTGAGTGATGGCACATTGAGAGGCCCAGAGTTACTGTTCTGAACAAAAAAATCTCTCCTGTCCTGTTGTTCTTAGGAAGCTTGTCATTCTTTTAATATCATTCAGGAGCTGTGGTGACTTGCTGATGTAAAGGTTTTATGAAGCACTGCCTTTTGTGAATGCTGATGTGAGAAAACTAATTTGACTGATTTTTCTCATCCTCTTTCCTTGTGTACATGTCCATGCCATCCTAAGCCTTGGAGTCACACGTTGCATACAAAATGAATGTCTTCCCTTCTGAATTATTTCTCCTAGGCTTACCTTGTGGCTGTGAATCAAAAACTACTTTGACATCACAGTTTTGAGATTGTAGCTTTGAGATTCCCCAGACTACAGCAGGCAATGTATGAGGTTTGTATATTTTTTTCACAAGAGCAGACACCCTATTATCTCCCTGTTGCATTTTTACTCTTGCATTTTGAAAGATACCATTTGGAGACTTCATATGCTGCTTTCAGAACCCTTAAAGGAATAAAACAGAATGTTCCAAGAAAACTGGAATATTGTGTTTAGTGTTAGAGGATAAAATTGGAAAATTTTCTTCTTTCCTCATAAGGAGGGAAGAGGACAAAGAAATGGAGAAAGAAGTAATAATTCTCATTTCCTCATTGCTTTACTCTGGAGCAGATACATCTAAGCTTTATCTATTGCTGAAAGAAAAGCATTTATGGAAGTCTTTTTGTAATGGGGTGGCATGTTGGCCTCACCTTTGAGAACGTGTATGTTTGACCTTTTAAAAATGAAAACTGACTCTGGAGACCTTGTAGCTCCTGTCTGCAAGACGTTAACTGCTCCTGTAGTGTACCACCAGTTTTCATAGCCAGGTCTAAAACTATTAATCTGTGAAGCTCTGCACCCTTAAGCTCAGCAACCCAACCACGCACCTCTTCTCCTTTTCTTGCTGAGTTAGAGGGGTGCCAGGGGGACAGTGCCTGTATTATTTGTATTTTTTGGTGTATTGTATTTTCGGTGGTTTTTTGGTGTGAGGCCGGACACCGGCAGGTGGCAGCCAAGTTCCGCTTCCCTGCCCAGCCCTGCTCTCGCTGCCAGGGACCCGGCAGGGCAGGAACCCAAGCAGAGGGACTTTTGCGTGATTCAAAAGAAATCAAATTACAGTCTGAAGATTCTGAACCTTAGCCTGGAGTAAGGGCACACCAGGAGCTGGAGATGAGGATAGGCTCAGTACATATCTTTTTGAGGGAGGATGCTCACTTTTGCACAGTGCTATCTGTATCACATGTACCAATTGGTGGGGTTAAATTTTTTCCTTGGTGTCATTATAGCGTTATAGTGATTTAAAATCCTAGATGAACTTAACACCTTTGTTTTAATATGGGCAAAATTGTTTGATGCTATGTCAGAACGTTAATGAACTGAATGTGCTGCTTATTGTGTTGAATGCTGCTGGGAAAAATATGTTCTAGTTGGATAAATGTTGAATCAAGTAAGGGACCATTTGGTGGGAAGAAAAATAAAGAGCCAAGTGGTGTGTTTCAGTGCAAGACATTTCAGAGGTGAGAGTGAAATTCATGGAGTTATGTGGAATGGGAAAATTAAGTTGCAAAAAGGAAGCATTTGTAGAGTGATTCTGGCAAAATGTTATGTCTAAATTCGGGACACCCCAGTGATGTGGTTGGATGATATTTTTATATTGCTGCCACCACTACCAAAACATGCTATGCCACTTCAGTGTAATCTTTATTTCACAGATTTGATGTGATTTTTGTGAGTCAATTATTTGGGCTGACAAGTGTTGATGATGTTGCTGCTTGTGATTGTTTACATTCTGGGCAGGTTTCTTGCTAGCATTTGGCTTAAAGATATCACCAAATAATTTCACAGTGCGACTGACAGTCATGATTTCCGTCTCTGCTTTCTGGTTTGTACAGCTGAGTCCCTTCTGGTGAACTGAATGATCCTTCATTCTGATGATCCTTCCTCTGTCCAACTATGACTTTACTGTAGTTCTTATCCTGCCTAAATATACTCTTTTTTTTTTTTCCCCCCTGAAGTTTCCTTTCTAGTTGCATTAGAAAGTCAGAGGTGGATGAAAAAATGTGGCCTGATAGCTGCAGAAACACACTTTTTCAGTTGTAAAAGCCTGTGTGGGTTGTAGGGTGGTTGTAATTGTGGACTTCCTTTGTTTGAGGCAACAAGTGAAGACTTCAAAGCATTCTGTTAAGAAAACTGACTCTTTGCAACAAGAACTGTCCCAGGCAGCCATCTCTCCAGTCTCTTTCCAAAAGCTAGAGGGATTTAGGTTAGCTGCCACAGGGCAGTTATCTAGTATTGCATACACTGGAAGAAATGTGAAGGGAAAGTCAAAATCATTTGTTAACTGGACAGCACAATGAACTTGAACTCCTTTATTCTCTCCTGGCAGATGTTAATGCTTTGTCATTTTCTGTTGATGGAAAGAAGTGTACAGTTCTGTTAGGCAAAGGAATGGAAAACTGATGTAGCCTCACCCTGCCAGGGCACATCAGCCAAGGAAGGATGTGCTTGTCGAAAGGCTCCTTGCAGCACTGCTCTACAAATGTAATTAATGTTAAAACCGCATTAATGAATCTTGACTGTCCTTTCCTGGCTGCTTGTGCAGTTAATGTGATATATGTTATCATACCTGAGCACGAAGCTCTTGGCTTTCTAATGCCACATGGCCTTGGCAGTGGGGTGGCAGCAGCAGGGCCATGGCAGAGCCTCTCCAGACCCTGCTTGCCAGCTGCCCTTAAGAGCAGAGGTGCCAGCTGTGGCCCACCAACTTCTGCCTGGGGTTTCCTCCTGGCCTCTCTCCTTCCCAGGCATCTCTCAGGCACAGGCTAGAGGAATTTCTTTCTGTTGTTTCCTCACCACAGCCCTCTTTGCTGAGGGATGCCCAAGCCCCTTGGCAACTATATAACCAAGCAAAGCTGTGGCCTGTGGTGTGAGGATGATGGGTCCCATTAAATGTCTGGTATCTGCATGCAAGCTGGGCCATGTGTTTAGTGGTACATGCTTTGCCCGACATCCAGCTGGCTCTACTGTATGATACAAACCAGAGCCCAGGGTATACAGTGCAGTTTGGTCCATGTGAAGAGACCCTCAGTAGCTCCTCAAGAAGGTCTGGGGGCTACCAAGCTCAACTGCATGGGCTCTGCAATCCTTCAGCCATCTTAGTTTGTTTCAGATCATGTATTTTTCCCAGGTGTCTCATGCTGTGTAGAAAAGGGAATATGTGCTTGATTTTACAACAAAATGTGGTCCTTTTTTCTCTCTCATGATTGGTAAAATGGGGATAATATCTGACCACACTTCCTGAGAGGAGAGGGCTTTATAAAAATAATGTCCCCGTTCAGTGCTTTGGGGTCAATGCAAATGCCATGTGGATGTGACCTGCTTTTAAGCTTGAGAAGTAAGCTAGTTCGGTGCTGACTTTTGCAGCAGTCACCATTCACACAGTACCCTCAGCTTGCAGAGATGCGGCCACATCAAGTTCAAGCCAGGTTACAGAAGTCCTCCGTCGGCTTACAAAGCGGGTATCACCCTGCTTTCATCACCCTGTCTACTTTGGTGGTGCTATTGATAAGATGAAGCAGGAATTGCAGCTTGATGCTCACTTACAATGCATTGCTCCAATCTAGACACAGCTGTAGAAAGTCTCCTTGTCCACTGAGCACATAGTGAGAGATGTGAACTCAACTTATCTCCTGCTTTTTCTAATCATAGGCAGAAGTGCTTAGAAAAGTTCAGTGTTACCACCAGGAGAGGCTTTGGATAACCTGGGATGGCAGTTTAACATCTTCCTTCTCTTGACCATGATGCAGCTTGTTGCTGGGGGAGTACACTGAGCCCTCTCAGCCAGTGGGGGACTTTTAGGAGACCTCCTGAACCTCAACAACTCTGCTCAGAGATGTTTTAAGCCCAGGAATTCCCGCTGTGATGGCTGCTTTGATGAGCCAGGTTGACTAGTTGTTTGTAATCGGTTGCTTCTGGACAGGAGTCTATGCTGTACCAGCACTGCTACAACTGATAATGATTTATTCCTGCCCTGTGTTCCAAGGAGTCTGGTAAGAGAAGCCAAAAATTGCAGGGACTATGAAAGCTGCCTTCCTCCTGGTCTCCTACTGATTGTCCTTTGTGCGATGCTGCATCTTATGGAGAGTTTGTATTTTCTGTCTGTCATTGCAGTGATCACTACTATGGAAGGTAGGTAGGAAATGCAAGTGTGGTTTGAACTCACTTACTGTTTTCAGTAGAGGAATCCCTGGCAAGGTGAGTTTGGTGTGCTGATTATGCAGAAAATATCAGGGATCTTCTTACTAGCTCTTTTACTGAGAAAAGATCTGTCATGAATGAGGATAGTATCAAGCCATTATGTTATAGTTCTGTTTTCTAGTGTTAATCATTTAAAAAGTTGCAAACAGAAAAGGAAGAGAGGGCCTCCTTTCCTCTTTCTGCCTTTACTGTACGAACTCCTTTTTGTCGTGGTAATAGGTGGAAAATTTAAGCTTTAAACACTTTCCAATGGAAAGCAGATGTGAAGTTCCTGGTTTAGTTTCCCTTGTGTCACTTTGCTAGGATAGGTACTTGGCAGAAAAGGAGAGAAAATGCACATAGTGGAAAAATAGTTTCCTTCTCAATGGCTGGAGTTATTTGGGCAAAATAGGGGCATATTTTTTCTCTTCGCTTTTCAGTCTTAGAATGCGAGGTTGGAATGTGGGGGAGTCAGCCGGCTGAACTAATTCTCCTCAGGAGAGAATTAGTAGTTTTACAGAGAATGTGTAATATTTCCCCTTATCCTTTTTCATAGTGGACCCAGAAAAAAAAAAAAAAAGTATGCAAGCTAAAAATACTTACACATTTTTCTTGTGGTTATCCTTATCTGGACTATTCAGCACTTGAGGGAGTTGCAGCATTGCAGATGGATCTTTCATAAACCAAATGGGATGGGTCAAGGGGTGACTTTGGCTGGAAGTGACCAGCAGCAGTGTCCCCTGCTGCTTTGTCCAAGGTGAGAGCATACGGTTCAGGATAGGAAACCAAAGACCCTGCTGCGTGCAGCCGGTGAATGAGTTTAGGCTGGCTTCTGCACATTCACATGAGCAGCTGATGAACAGTTTTCATCTGCCCACTCCATGCACTCACTGTTGATGTTTCATGTCTGACACTGCATCCATTTTCCCTTGCTCCCAGGCTTGCTACTTAGCTGGGGCTGGTGCCCTGAGGAGTCTGTGTAGGGCAGGACAGTTTGCCTGCAGATGGGAGTTTGAGCAGCTTCTTGTCCTGAAGGGTGGGGGACCATCACCTCTCCTGCCTCCTTCCGCTGCCGTTGGGCAAGCCTTACACCCAAAGGTGGGCTACAGCCAGAAATGTCTGAAAACTCTTAGCATGGGGTCAGTGGTCAACTTCTGTGCATCAGAAAACAAAAGGAAAATAAATCTGTGGCTTCTTCTAGAACACACAAAAGAGTTTGGCACTCTTACTGGACTGAGAACTAGTCTTGTGCAGTTTGGAGTGTTGAATGAAAAATACCAGATGGCTCCAATTTGTGATGCTGATTGAGAAAAGTTGTGGGATTTGGGTTGATTTTTTAAAGCAAGCACCTCTTGTTGGGGCTCAAACAGCAGCCACCCATTTTGTATTAAATAGTATGTCCAAGTTTTAAGTATTTTTTAAATATAAGATTAAACTTATAATTTCCCTGGCCAGTCACATACACACGATTTCAATCTCCCTTTGCAGTCTAGGCTACTTCTACAAGCATTCACAAGTTTAATTCTTAAATAGATCCGTTGTTTATTAAAGTGGATCTAAGCCTGAGGCAGGAGCCAGCATACTGGCATGGCAGTGCAGGGTGGATGGAGCCAGCACAGGCAGGGCTGGAGAAGCTGTCACTACATCCCCATGAGCTGAAGCACATCCAGACAGAGCAGTCCCTGGTGTTCCCAGGCAGGATGGGTGAGGAATCCAGTTCCCCTTATGCCAAGGTCTCTGCACCTCCCGGTAGTTTCTTAAAGCACCTTCAGAGCCTCTCAGTGTCCCCTTTGAGATTCCCCAGTGATAGCAGAGGAAAGCAATCCCTCCAGGTTTTGCTGCACAGGAAGGTATGAGAGAGCAGTTGATTAGAATTAATTTCCTGACTGTAATTGCAGGAACAGACGGCCCACATGTGCTGTTCAGGTAAAGCCACTTTATTCTTTGATTCTTGTCAGCTTTTGGAGGCAGGGGACTCCCACTGCCTGAAGGAGGTGATGCATCTGCCTTTTTTAGGCCCTTTCTTTTCACAGCCCCTACTTTCCCTACCCGTTTAAAAAAAAAAAACAAACCAAAACAAACAAAAAAAAAAAACCCAAAACAAAACCCAACCAACACAAAAGACTAAACAGCCCCAGAATGGAAGAAACCCCACCCAAATCTCCCTGGAAACATTCAAACATGCAGCAATAAGGTAAGTGAAAGGCAACAAAAGTAGCCTTTCTGGAGACTGATTTCTAATGCCACCAACAAAAAAATTGGCGGTGACACCTCCTCCTGCACAGGTAGGGATGCTGAACTTGCAGCTTTGCATTTCATTACAGCTGTGCTGCAGGTGGGAACCTCAGAGAAGGGTTGGGTAGAAGAGGCAAGTGCTGTTGCTAGTTGCCTGTAATGTGAGTGGGTAGCTAATCCACCTGCAGACCTGCTGCCATTTGTGTCCCCTGCTTGTACCACAGCCTGTGTGCTGCTGCTGGCTCCTGCCTCTCACCCTGGATGCTCTGTGGAGGCTGGCATCATTGTCATTGTCACTCTTTGCACAATGTCATTGTCATTGTCGCCCTTTGCACAATGCATGGCTCAAGGGACTTTCACACACCCACTTAGGGATATTGCAGAGTATCTGCTGCTAAAGTACAACTGGAAAAACAATAAACCCTTTCTCAAAAGCCCTCTGCACTTTTCCTTCCCCTGCACCTGGTCCATTAGCATCCCTTCCTCCTACAGCAGCTTTGTGATCTGCCCCAAAAAGCAATGTGTTTGAGTCATTAGGGACCAAGAGGGGCTCCGAGGCTTCCAGAAAAGGCTGTTTCTCATGAAGACTGTTCAGGCAGCTGTTTCTTCATGCTTGAAAGGAACCCTGGCCTTGTTGGTTCTGCTGTGCTCAAGAACTGCAGCAATGTGATGTAGCAAAAACCAAAGAAACTGAACCTGAAACCATGTAATGTGTCATAGGGTGAAACCAGCTTGTCTGATCCTCCACATATCTGGGAATGCAGTGTCCTTATGCACTCATGCCAAGGCAAACCTGGCTGAAACAGAAAATCTGCTGTATGGGTATGGGGGCACTATCTGCCCAAGGATGCCCACTGTCACCCTCCACAACATCCCGACTGTGTGGTGCAGGGCAGCCAGGACCCAGTGGCAGGCCACGGGAGCCTACACAACTCTGGTGATGTTTGTGGAGGAGCAGGTGTAGGTGGATCCTGGCAGCTGTTAGGAAGCTGTGATGAGGAAGGATCCTATGCAAGCATCCTTCCTTTTCTGCACCTGCTCCCAGTGGACTTCCTGCCTGTCTCATGCCTGCTTGGTCACCACTAATTCCCCATTCTTCTATGCTTGACAGCTTCCTGCCCCTTGCCCATAGCATTTCTTGCTGGCTGGCTACTCCCTCAGCACCCTGGGTGAGTTTTCTGGCCTTTCTGGAGGTGACAGCTGACCTGAAGGGCATAGGTTATTTTCAAGTTTGGAATCTGACACCATGGCTGTGCACATCCACCAGCGCCTCAGCAAGCACAGATTGGTTACAGGTGCAAACAGGTGGGCTCCCTCTTCCAGACTCTGAAGTTAAGGGACAGGTCAACCCCTCTCTTTTGGCTGTTCTTAATAATAAAAACACTTCTTCACCTATCCTAACCACCATCCAGTTCTTCCGGCATTTCATGCCCATACAGCTTTGCTTCCTCCTGCCTCCACCCCAACCCATCCTCCTACTAATTCTGCTTTGTGCCAAAACATTTGTCTCTTAGACAATTGGCAGCTTCATCCTCTCAGCATGCCATCAGTCCTGCAACCAGTGCAAGGGATGCACTTAGAGAGGCCGCCTCTGGTTTTAGCAGGTGTCAGACACCCTGTGTGCACAAAAGCTGCCAGTGAGGGAGGCGCCATGCCAAGGGTTAGTGATGGGAAAAAAGGGAACTAAGTCATGGTTTTGTACAACATATCACTTTTCATTGTACGTACATGTGTGAAGGTGGGTGGGTGAGAGCCTATGAAGACTTTCGGAGGAGGTGCTGTGGGGACCAGTGGCAGGGATTGCTGCTCTCCTGCTTTTCCTGTTCATCCCACCTCTGTTTTCCCACTCCCTTTCTCATTTTCTCTCCCTCAATTAATTTTGTGTCAGTTCAGCTCTTCTTGGCAGGAGCTCAGGCTGCAGTTTTAGCAGGACCTGCTAGTACTGGCAGGGAAATACTGATCTTTTCTGCAGCTGGTTTTCCCCTTTTCCCTCTTCATGGGTCAACTTGCCCAACGATACCCAATTATTGGAGACAATGCCTACATTTCTGGTGGTAGATCAGAGCTCCTGTCATCTCCCAGCCCATGGAGGCTGCTGGGACCTGTCAATACTTCAGCAAAGGCAAATTTAATCAGCAAGAGATGTTCAGGAGAGGCCTTCAGCAGTGCCAGGGGATTTGAGAACAGGGAGCTGCACGCAGGCTCTGGCCATGGTCCCAGCCTCATGCTGGTGACAATGTGGAGTTTGGGACTGAGCCGTGGCTTGGACGCAAGGGTTTTGCTGTGACTGAAGGGACTCCTGTCCTTGACCCATGCCTTGCAGTACTGGCTGTGCTTGCCCCCATGTTGGGATCCATTCCTGCTCTGGGGGACCCTATGGTAAGGGAGTACTGTCACCTTGTTTTCCCTGTGTGTGATTGAGTTCCCAAAAACCCCTGTGTTTTTCTCTCCTGACGATCCTGTAACAGGTGCATCCTGTGGGCACTACAGTGGGTGCTGCAGCCATGTCCCACAAGCTCTCTCCCTTCTCCCTCCTGTCCACAGCTTATGAGAGAGCTGTGTGCATTGCCCTGTTCATCATTCCCCAGACACTGGGAGTGGACCGGGGACATGTGGAGGTGTCTGTGTCAGTGAGGTGAGGTTTTGCACCTCCCTTCCTGAGACTGTAGAAAAAGGGTGCCAACCCAAACAGCTCAGGAGTTGCTGATGCAACCATCACAGAGGCAGCTGGTGTGAAACCTGGAGGTGTGGGGATGAAATCCTGCCTGCTCAAATGCAGGGCTGGGGTGGCCAAGGCACTCCAGGATCTGAACTGCTGCTCCTCAGTGTCCCTGACGGCCCCCTTGGCCAGGCCCCAGGTTGCCAGAGCGAAGCTGCTGGCCAAAAGCAATTTCTCTTCCACTATACCAGGGCAGCAGCTTGGAGCAGTTAGACAATAGCAGAGCAAGTTTGACAGGCTTTTAAATTTTATTTATTGGTTATTTTAGCTGTGACATCACTGATTAAGTTGAATACTTTAGTTTAAATCAAAACAATAGAAGTGAAGTTTATTTCCCACAGAATTTCTCTTTTGTTCTTTGCTTAAATACTCTTGATTAATTACATCCACAGTTTCCTAAACAACTTAATCTGGAAATTAGAGTTTGCAGGGAGGGCCAAGATCTATACATCTGAGAGCAATATTCCTGTCCCTTTTAAACATAATTAATTTTCATTGATTCTTGCAGCAATATGAAAACAAAATGAAAGCTGTACAGCAGAGGATAAAAGCATATGCCAGTGAAGCCAAGTAAATCAACTGCTGTAGGCTTTGTTCTTTCCCTGCCTTCTGGGAAGGTCTGGGTTGCAAGGCTTGTAAACATAGGTGTGGGCAGAAGGGCACAACAATAGTCCTCTGTATTTTAAAATCACACTGATTCACCACAGCATTAGATACTGTCACCAGCCATTAGAAAGGGGCTAAGTTACTATTTTGCTCTCAAGCCACTCTGCTTGGTGTATTTGCTTTCAATGCATTGAAGAGTCCTTCACGTCTGATGCAGGAGCAATCAAACAATCCGACTAACCCTCAAAATAGGGACAAACTCATTATATTATTAAGGAAATCTATTTAAAACTGAAGGGAAAGGTGATTGTTCACCTGTCTGAAAACACTGCTTTTTCAAATCAAGCATTGAAGATCTCCCCTAGGACAGCATGCAAGGCTGCTACTATTTAAGTTTACTTTTGCAACAGAAGTAGCAGTTTAGGTTTCTTCAAAGGAGGGAAATCAGCACCCCAGTTTCTCTGGGATATAGAAATCAGTACCTTATCCTGCAGAGCTACTGGTACTGTAGCAGGACAGTCCCCATCTGTATATTCTCTGGGCTTCAAAGATGTTTACAATGTTATGTTTGAGCAAAGCACTGAGGTTTTCAGCCCTCAGTCAGCGGCAGTGGCTCCAGCAGGCACGTAGCTGGTGTGGATGCTGTTGAAGGGGCCCATGTGGTTTTTTGGTGTCTTTACTTCATCTGCATCCCAGGGGGTACAAGCACATGTCCAGGGCTTTCAAGACACTCACCTATTTCAGTTTGGTTGCTTTCTTTTTTAGCTCCCTGATCATATCTCTGAGCTAAACAGGATGTTGGCTTTGTGATGTGTGAAAGCAGAAGGTCACCATGAAGGCTTTTCCCTTGAAATCTCTTGCTGCCCTCAAGGGCAAACTGTGTGGGCAGATTTGGGGTGTTAATGGCACCGATGCTCACAGCATCCACTCTGCAGCACGCAGCTAGCTGCGGTGCTCCACTGGGGACACAGGTCGCTGATGCTCTCCAAAGCCACCCATGCTTGGGTGCAGAGAAACTTGTCCTCAAGCTCTCTTCTCTTCCCATAAGGATTTGGCTGGCACAGGCAAGCTGGCTTCCCTGCCAAGCCCCATCCCATTTATCATGCCATATGGGACTGCTAACGGCAGCTGGTTGACACACAGCACTGGAAATAGTGTTTCCCATTGCCTGTCTTTCATTCCTGTGATCCCAAGTGGAGGCTTTTGCTATAATTTTGGTTTATTTTCCTCTTGAGGAAGAAATAAACACATTTCTTAGTTTTCTGCCTGGAGCAAAGTGGCTGAGTCAGGACCAAAACCACCTCTGGGCACCTGCTCGGAGTGAAGGTGGGGAGCGAGTGGAATGGGGTGACTGCAGAACATCACCTCAATTCCTTCTGCTCCTAAATCCACCTTCCTATGTGTTTCAGACAGGACTTTGCACTGTCAGTAGCCATCCCTGCTCTTAGGCTCCCTATCTTTTGGCAGTTTTTCCTTGAACACTTAAGTCTGGAACACTCTGTGTGTCTGCAGCCATTGCCAGCAGCTGGCCAGCCCCGTGAACATCACTTCCAACCAGCCCTCTGAAGTCCCTTTCTCCCTCTGAGCCCTTGTGCATCTCAATTTTTCCAGTAAAGCCTCCTCATCTCCTCAGCAGACCATGAGCTTTGCCTGGTTCCCAGTGTGGTGTAGGGCTGGCACCTTGTGGACCTTTCATCCTCTTGCTGGCTCCAGGGAAGGTGCCAGCTGCTGCAACTGGTGCCTTGGCCAGTGGGGATGTTGGCTGGCTTTGCAGGCAACCCAATTTCAGTCTGCTCCTTTCAGAAGGGCCTTAGCCAAGAGCCCATGGCTCTTCAACATCCTGGCCATGAGTATCACAGTGCACACCGAGTGCTGGTGTGGGTGATGTTGTGAAGGAGCTGCACCATCCATGGGAGCTCTCCTCACTGACAGTCTTTTAGCGTCACAAGGGAACACTGATGGCCTGAGGAGGCAGGGCATGATGGACAAACCATTGCAATTGCATACTGAAGAAACTTCAGGCTGAGATGAGTTGCTTCAGCCTGCAGAGGGACACAGGCAAGGTGTTGGAGAGAAATTGTACCTCATAACACTAACTTGCAGCGTTTCAGGAAAAAAGGGCAAACAAGCTCTCAGATCTCTGACCCTGGAGCTGCAGGCATCAATGTCTGTCCTGCAGCACATGAGAAATCCCCCAAACATCCCAGGGAAATTCTTGGGCAGATCTCGGGGAGCTGAGTTCAGCATCATCCCTCTTTCCTTGGTTATTCATGTCCCACTTCGAGTTGTCCCAAGTATTCATGTAGTCGAACAGCCCACAAAATCCTGCCTCCTAGATTTCACCTTGTTTATTTTGCATCTGGCTTCCCCTGCTCCAGGGTTTTGTGGCACTCAGCCAGCAGCTGGGCAGGGCCAGGGTAGGGACAATGCAAGGAGGGGAGTGACTGGGGCCACCCTCACCTTGGTATAATCTTCAGTGAAGCCTTCAATGAGCAGTGCAGGGAGCAGATCTGACAAAAAAAAAAAAAAAAAAAAAAAAAAAAAAAAAGCTTTTATGTTTGTTCTTTTAAATTTCTGCTTAATTTTATTTTATAGTTTTTGAAATCCTACCTACTCAGACTGGTTTTCCATTGGATCAGACAGAAGTCTTGCTATGGGTGGCACAAGGGTGGTCAGTGGGTGGCCTCTCTCAGTGGCCAAGAGGGAGAGGCCAGGGGACCATAACACCATGTGGAGAGCCAGTTTACAAATGAGAGAGTAATATTTTCATCACCAACCAAACTTCCTACCTGTAGACCAATGGACAGCAGCGCTGTCAAGCCTTTGCAGCTTCATTTTCACTTGTCCCCATCCAACAGAAATGGCCTAGCAAATGCAATTCTTTGAGTGGTGCTAATGTAATAAAACATGCAAGTCCTCAAATGCAAGGACAGAGGACATGGGATGGGGAGGATGGACAGCAACAGCCTGGAGGTATTTCCTGGCCACGAGTGAACTTAGTCCCTTCCCAAACAACAAGTGACTGGGACCAGCTCTTCCTGGGCTTTGCTTGATGCAGTCATGCCTAGAAACCAGAAACAGCTGGGGTCATGTGAACTGAACTTTATTAGGGCCTCTTGGAGAGGTTCTGACTCAAACAAGGCATGTAGGCAAAGGCCAGCTGAGTCATGGCTGCAGGAGAGACTACAGCCAGCAGATGAAAGGTCTGCATCACCAGGAGCTGTCAGAATGAGTGTTAAATTAAGTGTAAGAGAGACGTGTTTTGCTTAAGGCTTAATTTACTGTTTCTTTTCACCATGAAAGCTCACACATGCTTTTACTATGTCCTCTGCTTTTTTAACTGATCTCTGACTATGACCAGCTATTTAGCAGCAGTATCTGTCTGGGGTTCAGCCCATGTCCACATGTGGGCAGCTCTTTCAGGGCTGTGGTTGAAGCAAGTTGTGAACTTCAAAAGGACAACCACATGCAACAACCTTTTTCACCAACTGAGTAACCAGAGCTTGGGCTGCAGGAGGCTCTGAAGTAGGGGTAGCCATCAGCTATGGCATCAGTGGAAAGCCCAAAAGACATGTAGGAGGAAGCTGAACTGCAAGTAGAATTGGGGTCCATGGCTGTGATTTGAAGAAGAGGTTTTATTAGGGTGTAACACTGTGGGTGCCATTCACTTCTGGGAGTTTTTGTATTTGCGAAGCAAATTTACCAGTGGAATCCTGTCCAATGACTGTTTCCCTATTGCTCTTGGAAACTTTACTTTTCGCTGCTTCTTTCTGTCCGTTGCTCATCAGTCCCCTCAGTGGCACACAGAGCCACGTGGTCTTGGTGAACCCATTTCCTCTCCCTCAGATTTCCCCTGAATGTTGCTGCACCTGGTGGCTCACACAACTGCTCCTTACAGAATCATAGAATCATTTAGGCTGGAAAAGACTTTTAAGATCATTAAGTCCAACCTTCTTTATCACCAGAAGCTTTCAAGGGAACCAGCTTGCTAAGACCTGAATTTCTGACACAGAGGGAATATTTGAAGGTGAGGAAAGGCACTTTCCCAACCACTGCCATTTATCATTGAGTAGTGAAAAGAGTGGGGGCAGAAAGCCACCCCCCTTCTTTTTTTTTTTTTTCATGTGAAAATTATCTCTGAACACAGGAACAGACCTGGTCAGTGGAACAAAGTGGGGCAATCATGCAGCCAGATTTCCTTTGGCACATTTACTTTTCCCACCTCAAACAGTCATCCGAATGTCCTGTGGGTGTTTGTCTGGGGTTTCCAGCCCTGAGCAGGCTTCAGAACATCGGGAAACGCTGGTACAGCCACAGACTGTATGGTGCCTGGTGCCCAGCTGCCCTGCTGGAGAAAGGCAGGCAGGACCAGGGGAGCCCTGTGCTCACACATACAGGCAGGACAGGTCATGCTCACAGCTGGACATCTGAACCCCAGGGGCTGCATTTTCCTGAAGGACTTTTTGTGGCAACACCTGTTTAAAGAGATCCAGCCCTCTTCTCCCCCTACCATATTTGGGTTTTAGCCTGGACCAGTTCCTCGATGGGGTTCAACACTTGGCTCTATAAGCCATCATGCTGGAACTGCAGAGGTGATGGTGTGCTGAGATGCAGCTGAAGAAAGGAACAGCTGGAGATGTAAGGGGAAGCAGTGACTCCACGAGCATCAGCCTTGCTAGTGAGGACCTTGAATCAGGAGATGATGTTCTCAGACTTCTTTCCAGAGATCTACTTTACAGGCTTTACAAATAAAGCCCCAGAGCTAGATCTTTTTCCCCTGAGGACCAAGCCCTTCCCCAACACCACTTCAGGCAGCTCTGCTGCTGGGGACATCCTCCTGCAGAGTGAGGTGATGGAGCTCATGCTGCTGGGTCACGGAGCCCTGCTCACAGCAAATCCAAAACACAAATAAGCATTGACCAAGACAGTCTGATCTCGCTGACATCTGTGTTTTTCCCTCTTGATATCACTAATGAAACAGCTCTTGCACTGGCAAATATAAGAACACCTTGCCTGTTTTGGACAATGCCTGATTTTCTCAGGATATGGATGTTTGAACTGCAAGAAAAGACATGCAGCCACATTTGTTCCTGCTGTTTCTGACCTAGGCTTGTCCAGCTACTTCCATGGTCACATTTTCAGTGGCAAGAACAAATCCCATTGTTGATTCACTGGTGTTACAGACATATCACTACCAGCAATAAGAGAGGTGGGTGCTCAGAGAGGATGTAGATGTTCTTCCTCCACTGCACAAGCCATGCTGCTGGTTATCCTCTGTCCTTCTACATTGCTGCTTCTGCCACAAAACAAAAAGTATAGCTAAATATTACAGATTTCTGAAGGTACATGTGGCTCCTAGTTTTACACCTAGCTATAAAACTGCTGACCCAGCAAGATGAACAAGGCTAGATCTCATTATGAGAGGCACAGGGAGGAATACTAATAGCTGAGTTTACCTGACCCTTCCTCTTACCAAGTATTGTTTAACGCTGACCAGTGGTATGAGCAGACAGCCTCTATGTTAGGTGTCTGTCTGTGGCCTGTGTTTTCTCAGGAAAATTTCAGCTAAACCAACTCAGCCACTTCTTCAAATCTGACTAGAGGAATCAAGCTTTGTTAGTGTAAAAAGAAAACCACATCCTCTTTTATTAAGATTTTCTAACACAGCCCAGCCCTGAAGCAGTGAGTTCAGATGTGAGGCTAGTCTGTCTACTACCCTCTGCTCCACACCTGTTGAGGTTATAAACCTTTAAGTAAAAACACAGATCACTGTCGTCTTGGTTCCTATATCTCCCTCAGTGTGGGCAGGCAATGTCCCCAAAGAATGTGCCATCCTTGGATGGAGCAGAGCTTTCATGGGAATTGTTCCTCCCAACTGTAGGATACTGTTACATTACTGGCATTATTTTACCTGGTTTATATATGATTTTAATTATTACAATGTTATATTAATGATTAATGATAATAACAATATAATGATAATAGCAATAAACTTGAGAGAGACTGTCCCTGGTGTGTTTAGGGCTCCCAGTAGCTGTGTTCAAGTGTAGGAGCTGGGTATGTATTAGTAGAGGGGTTACAACAAAAATCAGGCGGTGTGGGAAGAAAATCAGTGGTAGAAATTCGAGGAGCAGTGATAATAAATGGGATCTGAAAAGAAGGAGGATTAAGGCTTGGGAGGGAGAGGATGGTGCAGGACTCGGTGGCAGAACAAGAGAGAGGATTTAAACTCGTCTCCATGTGCCTTGCCAATGGATGGGGCACTGGAGTTCATCTCCCCACCCTGTGTCAGCTGACGAAGTCCAGAGCCTTCCCCAGCTTATCAGCAGCACAGTCACCCGGGGGGCTGCTGTGTGGAGCAGAGAAAGAGCAGAGCACTGCTGGCACAGCACGTCTCCCCAGCTGCTGAGGGCTGCGATGGGGCTGCAGGCTCTGGCCCGGGGCCAGCCGTGGAGCCTCTTCTGCAAACAACACCCAGGCGCCGCTTTGAGCACCGATTTCTGCTGTCTTGGATGGGATGGCAAGCTCTGGGCCTGTGGGCTTTGTCCGAAGAACGATTGCAGACACTTGTGTGTGCTAGTAGTTCCTGGGCCTCATATGTCCCTCTTGCAAAACATGCCAAGGATTTTCCCAGATTAAAAAAAAGTCCCATCGTTTGGCAGCCAGTTACGTCTGCAGATACACGTAAATGAAAATATCCTCAGAGTGCTGCCCTTTAAACAAAAGGCCTGAGTGCTGTGCTGGTGGTGTGTTCCTATTGCCTGCCTCCTCCCTGCCAGCAACCATTAGCCATCGCTGGCCCCGAAGCCCTGCAGAGAGGTGAGCGCTAAGCCAGATGCCTTCAGCACAGAAATGGGGGAGCAGGAAGGAGCAGAATGATGTTCTGCATGGCCTGGCCCTGCTGGGACCAGGCAGAGTGGGGCTGTGCAGGGACTTGCTGCCCAGCACTACATTGTGCCCTTTTAAAATTGTCATCCTGCTTTCCAGCAGGAACCCCAGGCTTTTTCATCAAGGCATAAACACGGAGAAAGGTGTGCTTATTGTCTGCACATTTGTTTGTTTTAAGACCCAAAGTTTATATAGTTTAAAACTTCCATGTACTGCTTTTGGTGGTGCCTCTGCAACCCAGTAACTTGTATGTGACAGAGAGAAATAAGCAGCAGAGCACTTCAGCATGATCTAACAGTGGAGTTATTTGATCTGGGGCTTGGTATGTACCGAAAATACCAGCAGCTAATGTACTGTGAACATGGTGCAGCAGCAATTTGCCTCCCTGCTTGCGCAGGAGTCAGATTTATAAAGCTGACGAGGATGCTCCCCTTTGCAGCATTTGTCCCGCTGATCCAGTGACCAGCCTTGTTTTACACACTCATCCACCAAAGTGCAGCCATTAGTATACAGATATTTCTAGCCTTCATTTTAAAAATCCTTCACTGGAAAATAGAAGTCTGCCTGAGAAACTCAACTTTGATTTTTGAACATTAACCTGACTTTAAATTTCCACGTCTTTAAACATTTGGTTTAGCTACTGATACAATTTTCTAATACAGTGCATAAATTGAAAGACTAGTTCTGTTCTTGACTGAAGTTTTAACATTTCCTGCACTTGGACTGAAGATACTTCATCATATCATCTAAACCCCAGGGACAGTCTAGTGAAGAGAGAGTACTGTCAATGTTGTCAACCAGTGTTATTTTCTCAGTTTCATACCCCTCATCTGCACCAGACTCTTACACAGATCAGACACCTTTTTTTTTTTTTTTCTTTCTGCACTTAAAGCTTGCCAGAGAAAGGAGGAAACCAAAAAAAGAGAAAAAGAGTATTAATTCTGTAATAAGAAGACAAATCACTCTTGTCAAATTTATTTGCCTCCATAACTGGAAGAAGTACTTTTTATAGGCTTTTTATTTTAGACTCAGAAAATCATGATGTGTCTGTCCTCTATGTGCAATGCCCAACAGAAGATTGTGCCATTCACGATATGCGTCATTTACTATACGTGCCAGGTTTCTGTTCAATTTTAATTTACTGCTTCTGAGGCGTTTCAGCCTCTCCCTTTTGGGAATTATTCAAATCAAGCAGAGATTATTGTTGGCTCTTTCCATTTTAGGCAGCCACCATCACCAATAATTTTTTGAGCGGCTCCCATATAAAAACCCATAACAAGAGTGAAGCTCACAGAGAACTCAATGGAATATCTGGTACTTTTCCTCTTACAAAATAACAGCTTGGAGGAAAGGTTTTGTTTGGTTTCTTAGGCTTTTTACAGTTACTTATTTTAGGTCGCTTTATTTAGTTTATATTTTTGTTCCTTGCACTGAGCCAAAATTTTCCTTTTCTCAAATGCACTTGTCCTCCTGGCTATCATATTAGTATCACCATAACCACTCTTCCTTCCTTGACATTTATATCCTCCAAAGTTTTGTGAATTATTATCACCATTCTCTTCTATATATATAGTTGTAATTATACCAAATTATACATCTGATTTGTTTAAACATTTTAAAGCATGGATTCACCAGGGAAAATTAAACACACCTTTGAAGTCTTTCTGGACTCCAGGCATCTGTACGCAATATTCAATATCCTCTTTAGAATGAATACTTCTACTCTTTTGCTTGCTGTCTGCCTCCTGGGAAAAGCGTGATCATCCCTGCCGGTCCTGGGCCACTGACTTGACAGTGCAATCCAGCGACAGCTCTCACAACCCATCAAGTACAGGGAGGGATGAGCCAGCTCATTGCACAGCCCATGATGATGTGGACATTTCAGGTGCAAGAGCAGATGAGGATCAGAGGTTGTATGTATCGACGGCAGCAAAGTGATACTGTGCCCAGCAGATAAAGACCAGACATACAGCAACTGCAGTTTGTGTGGCTCACTTTGCTGGACAGCTGGGACAGAACATACTTAATCTTTTGAAGTATCTGCATGCAGGCAGCACCATGTGAGGGGTGAAGGTCACTCACTACAGGACACAGCCATAGTAGGGACAGTGAATGCCACAACCTCTGGTACCATCAGGGCCGAGATAAACCTGCCATGGAGCCAAACCAGGGTAGTGCTGATGGGGACATGCCCACAGGAGGCAAGTGATCGAGACAGCAAGAGGGGACTTCCAACACCTTAGGAAGAAGATTGGTGAATAGAGGCTAAATGTCAGTCTATGGAGCCAGCAGTGAGAATAGGGGTACTGAAGAACTCCTGACATCCATAGCAGGGGGAGTGAATATGGGGTGTCCCAGTGTGCAAGACCCCACTGCCCATACACTGACAGATCACAAAGATGAACCGCTGTGGAAACATTGAAGACATCTAGAACATGGTGGCACCAGAAAAGGTTGGATTTCTTCACTATACGAGAAACAGCAATAGAGATACAGACAATCTCCAGGAGATAGATGATGCCCAAGATACAAGGTTGGCCAATACTAGCCTAAGAGATGCTCTGAAGACTGTGAAAAAAAAGAAACACAGTCACAAAATACAGATTTAATATTTTGTTTTCTTATGTTTGGGATAGAATTGAGTGGTGGAAAAAAACATGTCAGTCAGTATACCTCCATTTACGTCTGTCACACTTTGTTTTTCTGCCAATGAAAGTGGCTTGGAAGCTGTCTTTGAAATTCCAGTTCATACCTTTACTAACACACCCCAGCAGTAACAAACATACTGAAGTGAATACCCCTGCAGGCTACTATCCTATCTATGACAGAAACCAGCAGAAGATTACTCCCAGAAAAGTTCAAGAGAAGAATAGGATAATTTGCCCACACAAAAAGTTATTTCTAGTCATGGGCTTTCTGAGGTTGCTCTATGCCCTGAAGCTAGTGGGATTTTATCCCTCAAACATGAAAGAGAGAATAAAAGTAGCAACCCCTAATCATTCTCTTTTTTCCCCTCTTCTAATCCTATTTAAGACTTAAGATGACTCTTGCTCTCCATGATGGTCTTGAAACCCTCACAAATAACATTATTTTGTAGTAAATACATTTCCTGTACACATGTAATATTGTTCTGTAATAAACACATCTCCTGTTAATCATTTTAAAATGTGTCACCTTTCGGGTTCACTGAGTCCTCATCCAGTATAGGAGCAATCAGCACCCAAAAGAGCACCTTTATAATTTTCAGTATTTTATGCTTTTCTATTATGCTCCCTTTTCTGTATGTCTCCCTGTAAACTACATAATGACAGGGGGCTTCAGCATAGCAGTCTCTCCCTCTCTTTTATCATATCTGTCCTTCAATTCCCAACTTACGGCCTATGACCAGTATCCAGTTTGTTGAAACGAGATCCCCTGGATATTTCAGGCAAAGCTGCCTCCTGACATTACATACTGGCACCATGCTCATTTCTGGAGAAATCAGCTCTGCAGAGAGTGCTTTATCATCAGGCCCTTTAACCAGATGTTTAACTCTGACTGACAAATGGCTCCCTGCAAACAGCAGTTGTGGAGTGTAGGCATCCAAGGTGCTGAGCAGTCCTTGGTGCTAACCAACCACCCACAGGCACTTCTCTCATTTACGTGGGCTCCATCAGGACTGCCCTGGTCAGGAGCCCATCACTCTTGCTATGTTGCCAGCAGCTGGAAGAGTCATTGGTGTCTGCCGGACAATTCTGCCACACAAGGATAGCTTTCTTTGGGAGCAAGTTCATCTGCTCAGTTTCAGTGTTGTGCTGCAACACGGGCAGGGGAAATTGGAAAGCAGCTCCACTTAAATTTCATTCCTACTTCCTTTGTTCATGTCTCTTTTTTTCTTCTGGGATGCTCATTCCTGGATTTGTTATTTTGTAGGAACATCAGGCCTGTCTGAGAGACTGCTGCTGTTCCCCAGATAGCATTAAGCACTCGTTCTTTTTTCTTTTCATTTGATTCCTCTTTTGTCAGACATAAATCAGAATACTCTAATTTCCCTCCAGAGGTTTCCCCTCCACTGCTTTTAATATATATATTTTGAATGACATTTAAAAATGTTTATTATCACAATTGTAAATCTTGTTATTAAGGCTGGAAGACTAAATGTTATGTTAACAAGCCCTACCCAGACTAGGGTTTTGGAAATACCAGGCCTGGTAGCTGGTTTGAGGTAAACAGATAAAGGTAAACTGAGGCAGAAAAGGAACCTGCAGTCAGATTGGTGAGTACTCAGTGTGCTCTGCCATGCCTCACAATTTCCCTGTGGACCTTGGCTGGGCACTGACAAATTCCTACTCCAGGGACTATTTAAATACGGCTAAGCTGTGTGAAGGTGATTGGTAAGATCAAAACACTGAAAACCCACTTTCCCAGTTGTTGGCAATTATTTTCCTCTACTAATTTCTGCCTTTGAGATCTGTTTGCTTTGAAGCCTGCTGGGTCATGTCAGTGTCCAGTTTTTACTGAGACTCTCAGACACTTTTGGACAGCACGTCTATGTCTAGCAGCTCTTCTGGAGAGCGGGACCCCGTGGTGCAGCTCTCCCAAGCTCTGAAAATAGTTCTGAACTTTCCCAGCCTCTGCATGTGTTCCTTGGAGCTGTAGCCCTGCTGGATGAGTCAGCTCTTTCGGGATTACATTGCAGCTGAAATCAGACCCAGACATTGCAAAGAGAAAACCAAAGATCCTCTTGTACTCACTTGCTCCACGGGAAACATCTAAACAAAGTAAAAATGTGAGTGTCACACACTTCCTCTCCCCATGCTGATTACTCACCACTCTGGGGAGTCCAAGGATTGTGTGGGGATCAAATCTCCTCTTTCCAAATTCTCCATCTGTGCCTTCTCTAGCAATGAAAGAAAGTTGGAGAACATAACTCTATGAAGAGCAGACTGGAGTCAGAGCAGCAGCTGGGAAATAATACAGTCCTGATGAGGATGTGCTAAACCAGAGTGGGCTCCAGCACCTCTTCCTTCTTCACAGCAAGACACTGGAAGAGGAGGCTTCATCCAAAAGACTGATCTGACACCAGAAGACCCTTCCCAGCTTCCTCAACTGTTTGATTGTCACAAGCTCTTGCTGCACCTCACATACTTCTGTGAAAGGGATAAAGTACAGTGACTACTATAAATGCAACTGTAGGCATAGAACCACAGGGATTTAAAAACGGATGCAGACCTCTTCTCCTGTTAGTCTCACATTTGTATCACCGACAAATTATTGACACATAGTCTTCATGTTTCAATTAATCTTTCATGATTCAGTCTGAACACTGAATAGCAGGATAACAAGACTAGCTCTTTAAATGTAGTGGTCTTTCGAGAAAATCATCTGCTTTTCAGTTGCTTAAAAACAAAAGGCTAGCAAAAGGGCACTCTGGTAAGTTGCCTCAGATGTTTCCACAACACTTTCAAGTCCAGTGTAATGAAACCTGTTGCTGGGTAAACAAAATCAGTGTGGAAGTATTTACTCTTGCTCCTTACTGGGACATGAGTGGCTTTGCACTGTTCTGAACACAGATGTGAAGATGCCTTCCTTGGTTCTTGAAGTGAGCAAAGAACTTTGAGTGGCTGTCAGGAAGGTAGCTATGATTTCTTACTCCCAAAGGCTGGAAACGCTTACCCCTTACCCTGTAATGCTCTTATCCTTGTTTGGCTGATAGTTGTGTATGTGTTCCTTATGCAGATCAAATTGCTGTAATTTAGGTGAAGATGCCACCTTCACAGGTGGCAGAGACTGTAGAATCCTCCTCTGTTCTCTGAAATTCCTAATTGGTATTACAAGCCATTTCATTATATCTGTAGATTCCAAACATTTTGCAGTGGAAGGCCAGATCAGAATTTTGCCCAGGATCACAGTGGAAGGAAGAAGCCCCCCAAACATGTTTCCTAAGAACTTTTCTAATGCCTTATCCATTCAGTATAAAGAAGAATAGACCAATAGCCAAAGCTGTGATATAAAATGTAGTTTGAAAGGTAATATATGTAACATCTGAGAAACATTTCCCCTCAAGCTGTATGGAAAGGCCAGTGTTGGATTAGTGCTTTTGTGTGTCATTGCCTGTTGCCACTGCACTGTGGGAACAGACCTGGGAGACGGTGAAAACAGTATTAGAGTCAGCCTACGGGAATGGGCAGGAAATGGGGCTTGGGGACACATGACAAACTCTCCTACTACACAGTTCCCTGTGATTTGGGGGAAGCCGCATTCATGGCTGGTGAGTCATACGCAGCTGGACGATGTGAGCTTGGCTCCATCTATGGGAAGAAGTAAAATACTACAATAATCCTAGAGCTGGTGTCCCAGTTCTTTCAGACCAACAGATTACAGTCAACCTTTAACTTTTCTCATAAACCACAACGTATTTTTATCACTGCACTTTTGAACCGATGAGTTTGTAAACTGTGTTGTTTACTATGATAAACACTTGCCTACCCCTGCAGATCACAACTTGGAAGCCAGAGTCTTAAGTTAATAATTTATGTATTCTTTGATAGAAGACAATGTAATTATTAAGATGGAACTCTGATACTAGTCCACACACTTTTCATATACACTTACTACTTCCCCAAAAAACTTCTTCATTGGAAATTCTTGTGCTTGCTTTTTGCCAGAAGGACATAGTTTTAAAAAGATTTCAGTTTCTTTTGCTCTCCCTTTCTATATGTTACTCTTTCTTTGAGCAGCTGAACACACAAAATCCTCTTTTCTTGAAAAGAACAGAAATGAAGGTAGATTGCTTGCCCAGCAAAGCAAAAGTTAATAGAAATATGTTGATGTTTACCAAATTGAAACCGATGACCCATTTCAAAACAGAAAATCCTTAGTAAGATAGGAAAATAGATTGTCTCTAATGCATTGAATGCAGCCATTGAACTACCTCTGTAAGATGTTTATGTCCTCTCCCAATTCCTTTCTCCAGAGGCACTTGTACTGTGGGGATTATAGGACAGCAACCAGCCACTGATGTGCACTACATGGAAAATAAGAATGAAACAATATAAAGAACATGATTCAATTAAAAAAGTGCAAGTGACTGGCCTCTCTGAAGGCCATGTTAGGCACTTCCTCCAGTCATCTCTTATTCCTGCTTGTCAGGACTTGATTAAATAAGGCTGAGAACATACCATCTCCTCCCAGTTTTACAACACAGCCCCATCTCAATCGCTGCCTTTAAAGGTCCCACAGCAGCTCCTAATATAGCAGGACTGCAGTACTGCCCCAGGTGGTTGCAGCAGCTGCCCACTCAGAGCTGGACCATGTGCAGAAAAGTGTCTTCACACCCATCTGCTCTCCATAAGGAGCACAGTCTTCAGTGTCTACAGCCCACTACTTCTCCTGTGTACTCAAGTACACATGCACGAAATCCAGTACCTGCTTTTGAACCCTGCTATTCCTTTCCCTGCCCATCCCTGCCGGGCACACCCTCCTTGTCAACCTCTACCCTGCAGCCTGAGAGGGAAGTGTAGGCTCTGGCTTGAGGCCATACATGGAAGCTGAGCTGATCAAGTGGCTGACAGTGCTCGGTCTGGTGGAAGAGCTCATTTATCTGCAATGCTGGCAATTATGGCCCAGCAGAAACCATCTACATTCAAGTGCTTGCTAGAGTTGCTGGGGCAGAGGTACCACAGAGGTGGCTTCCCTTGTAGCCTAGGTCAGTGTCCTGCAGGAACCTGGCCATGGCAGCTGGCATACAGGCCCTGCCTGAGCCCAGGACTGGCAATCACCCCTGTTTGGCCAAGTGCCTCTGGGAGGAGTTTCCCCAGGGTGCTGGAAAGTCCCTGCACACTCTTGCTTCTGCATGTGAGCATCTGCTGCTGTGGCCTGTGCAAACCACTGGAAAACCTGGGGTCTTGCTGAGCCACTAAAATGCATACAACTAGTCAGGAGCCAAGTTAGCAAAAAAAAAAAAAAAAAAAAAAAAAGCTGGAATAGTTAATTGTGCCAACCCAATTCTTTCTCCATCAGGAGATGATTTGTCCATCAGCCTAATGACAAGACAATAAACATTATTAGGCAAGTTCTGAGTTGTTGGGTCATTGAGGTTTCCTTAATAGCTTATGGTTTTAAGCAGAGTCATCTTTAGATGGCTGAAAGCCATCCAGCCTTTAAGGTTAAGCTTAGCATTGAGCCATTTTAAGAACTTCATCTTTAGAAACACTTTTAGCTTTGTTCTCTTTTGGTGAGTTTTCCCCATTCTTCCTGCTTTTCTTTAAAGAGAAAGGAAATCCAAATGTAAAACTGAATGTAATGCTAAATCAGTGATAAGACAGCAAGTTAGGAAAAATCAAATATTTCTGTACAAGATTCCAAGCTTAGTTGCCCATAGTAGGCACCCAAAAGTAACTTGATTTTGAAATTCTGCAGTAAAGTTCAGAATTACTCTGTGCTTAGAGTTAGTCCCACTGTAACTAGACTGAATTCTGCTGTATTCTGTTACACTCCACCAGTGTTTTCTTTGTTCAATATAAATCTTCATCTAACATTTATCAAATGGAAGTCATATACTTGATCTGCTGCCTTTACCAATACTGCAGACTGTTCTTACGCATCTATTAAGAAAATGTTTAGTTCATACTTTATAAGTCTTAAGGAAACTGAAATCTACTGAAAATATCGAAGAGGCCTTCAAAACTAAAACAAAAAATATAGTTTGCATGCAATATGTGTTCTTCACTTTTTATTATTCCTGGTGAATATGGAAAGCTGTTATGAGCAAGCAGATTTCTTGCTTTCTATTTTTCCCTACTGTATCTTTATCAAGGCCTGTAAATAAATACCTTTGGAGATTTAGAAAAATGTAGTAGTAGGTACTGAAAACAACTGGTAATATGTAGAGTATGTAAATCAGTAGACACATTAGCAAACCAATGAAACCTAAGCACAGATATGGAGGGAAAGGCTTTCGTCTCTTAAATGTTCATCTGTTTGAAGGAAGATTTAGCCTGGTGGGAAGGACTCTGGCTTGTGAATTGAAAATATGGGCATAGCTGTGAGCTTTGCCATCAGTTTGTGGTGTGCCCTTGGACACATCATCTCTCTGCCCACACTGTAAACAAATCTATTAACACATCTCCTAAGCAAATGGTTTCAAGAACAAGCCCTGCACCATTCTTGCTAAAACCAGCTACGTAAAACAGAAAGACATCCATGCTTTCTCATCCACTTGGGAGTGTTTCTCTCAGATCCCTAAAGAGCTATTCTTAGAAAACATGGGAGTAAAGGAAGGTAAATATTCCTGACTTGTCATTTAAACCTAAGACTCTCAGAATTACCATCATCCATGGGAGCACTTCATGTTTTTGACTTTACTGTTTCACTAAACTACCTCTGGAGGGCTAACCCTGTCAAAGAGCATGGAGAAGGATTACATTACATCAAGATTTATGTGCATGGCCAAAGCTGAACTGGATCCCTGGGAATGAAAAGCAAAATGCTGTAAATGTCAGGAAACCAGGGTGAGATAGCAGCTGAATGGCAGCCACTGGCTAAGTATTTGCTTCTTCTTAACATTCTTGTATCATCGAGCTTCTTATAATGAATTTCATAGGTTAATTGTACATGGCACAAACATTTTTTCCTAAATACTTCACATAAATTGCTTTGTATTTATATCATGTCCTCTCGTTCTTTGACTACATGAGAGAATAAGGAAAGGTCAGTCATGCCTTCTTTGTACCATTTATTATTGTATACCTTCTTCATGCCCCTTTTTCTTTATTTTGAAAGGTGATCCTAATTTTTTCAGCTTCACGGAGTGAGACCATCCTTCACTGAGCATTGTTACAGCCTCTGACATGATTCATGTCTGTATCTTTTGAGATACCCTAAGCAGGGGTAATAAAAGTATTGTAGGTAAAAGTGCACTGACTATAATGATAGTCTATGATGCTCTGTCCTGTTCTTTAGGTATGGCATATTTCCTCTATTTTCTTGACAATCCTTCCCCAGTTAACCAAAGTTGTCATTATGGGCATTTCACCTGTTTGCAATTTCTTTTCTCTGCTTCATATTAAATCAAGAAACAACGCACTTCTCCCAGAGACGCAGCACATCACCTGTCCAGACATTTGGAGGTTTCAGCCAGTGGACGGGCAGCTGAAACCTCCAGATCCATTGAAACTTCCAGTTCAGTCACAGGTCAGACAGCGATGGCAACAGGGCACCCGGCATCTCCTCACAACCTCTGGTGGGGACCTCCCATGCCCCCCCATCAGGGCACACACCCAGGCCCATCCTAAGGATTAGGGCTGCACTGGAAAGCTCCCAGGGCTGGGGGGGCAGGGAGAAGGGGGCAGCCAATGTCCGTGCCACGCTGCCCTCCCTCAGGGCTGCCCTGCTGGGCCTCGTCTGGCCCCACGGTGCTATCTCAGTGCCGCCCCGCCCGCTCACCCACTGGCATCAGCCATGCCTTTGCTGCACCATTCCCACAGCACCTTTTGGAAAATATCTCCTTGTCAAATAATAAAAACATAACACCAATAAATGTTAAACACCGGCATGCCCCACGACCGACCCGCCCCCCAACGCACATGAAGGCCACAAGGCCATCGCTATCCCTTTAAGGGAGAGGACCCGCCCCTCCCCGCGCCCGCCTCCACAAGGGTCGCCC
>NW_020799092.1:2768110-2781152 GCF_003259725.1 Athene cunicularia | reverse complement strand
CGGCTGGACAGCTCCGCTCCGCGGGGCCTCGGCCTCCCCCGAGGGGCCTCCCCTCGCCGGGGCGCACGGCCGCTCCCTCCGGCCGTGGGCTGGCTTCGCCCCGCCGAAGCCCCCGCGCGTGTTTCCTCTCGGCTTCTGGCTCGCTTTTGCCCCGCTCCGGCCTCTCCCCGCCCTCTCTCTCTGAGAGGGGCTCGGCGCGCCGTTTCCCCTCTCTTGTCCCAAGCGTCTCGCGTTTAGTAGGTCGGCGGTGGCTTTTTCCGGTGCGCTCTCACCGATTTTACAGGCCTGGTAGTGGTGACAGTAGTTTACAAGGGTTTGTGCGGCAGCAATCTCCTGCTATGCCCACTGCTCCGTGCACACACGTTAAGTGGAGTTAATTTTCCCCACGGAGAAGATGCTTGTTCGTGCTGTGCCTAGGTGCGTATTTAAGGTAACATCCGTGTCTCCAGCGGGAACTAGATCTCCCTCTGTGACTGTAATTTCACGTATCCCCCGATCAAGGATGACACCTCTGACCATTTGCTACGTGTGTAAGTGGAAATACCCTCTGGAGGCCTTTATGATCTGCCTCTCCGTACCCTTATACTGTATCATGCTAACTGTGTGGTTCTGTTTTACAAGATGAGTGGGCTGAATAAGGTTTCAGGTTTGCTACTGCTACTTACTTTCTTGTATCATGCTTGTCCAGGTAGTATCAGGGCCTCTGCCATGAAACTGCATCTTAGTCTACCATCAATAGAAAATACATTTTGAAGGCATTAAAAATGTTTCTGTTTAAGTCTGTAGCTTTGCTGCTGGACCATGGAAACCAAAATGTGCTTTTTATTTCTTGGTAGGATTTGAAGACACAGGTCTGAGTATTTGGAAAGTATAAAATGTAGCTATTCTGTGCTGAATGTGTCTATGCTAACATTTCCAGTGTGTTTGACATCAGGGCTAGTTAGCCATGGCATAACTGACTTACTGAAAGTGTGTTTTCTAATTGTGTGTTGGTTTTACTTTCAGGTAAATATACAAACAGCCTTTCAGCACTGATTTAAAAGGGCATTCTGCTGCTTGCACAAAACCCATCAGCAGAACCACTAAAAGTGTAATGCCTTTGGTCTTCATAAGTATTTCCAGAAATACTTCAATCACTTCCGAAAATGAAATGAGAGGGACACCCTTTTGTTCCCATTTACTGCAGTGATTAAATGAGTGATCTAATAGTTGTGATTAAATAGAATCTAATAATAGATTTTAAAATAAATGTATGATCTGAAGCTGACTGTGAACTCCTTTTCTGTTCTTTAGATTCATGCTTTCTGCTGAAAGGAGAAAGAGTCTCAGGGCTGAAAGCAAATGCCATAAGCTTTTCACAAGTAGGCAAATTTACCCTTCTTAATTACCAGATATTAACTTACTGCGCCCTTTTCAGTCCTTTCTTGCTTATAATTTAGATACCAAATGTGATTTCAGGAAAAGACTGAAATATTGCTAGTTATAGCTTCTTGGGCATCATATTGTTCTGTATAAAATGTTAAGTACTGCTGTGTTTGTTGGTTCCAATGATTGCAGAAGCAGCTTTAATTTCTATTTCATTTAGGCCATCCACTCTAACACCGTATTGGAGAGGACCCCCAAATCTTCAGGCAACAAGCAGGATAATGAAATAAAATGCAGAAGATGAATATGAAATAATAGGAAGGTCTTGGGTTTGGGGAGGATTGTCTGCTTGTGACCTTTTTTTATAACTCTGGCTTCTGCTGGCATGATAAACAGCAGCATTTTTCACAGATCCTTTCATCCTTGAGCCTCCACATGGAATGTACATTCAGGCAATCAAGATACCCCTTAATTTAACAATAATAATAACAATAACAATAATAATAAAAAAAAGCCCTACTGAATTTCCTTTACTGTTGAGCCATGATTACATTACTGTGTGGTATTTGGTGGGGGGAGAGGGCAGCTGGACTAGATATAGAGGAGGATCAGAGCAAAAAGGGTTTGGATGTTAGAGCAGAAAGTAGATAAATTCTTAGGATCTGTCAAAACATTGAAACATGATTAATTGTTACACTCATCTGGAGTGTGTGAGGTGTCTCCTTATATGTATGCTTTTTACCTCAAAAGCACAATTTGTATCAATTCCAAGAGTCTTTTTTCTTTACTCTCCATACCCACCTGTCCTTCCTGTGTTGTAGATGATATAATCGGGCTGTTTCAATGTCTGTTTACTTGCTGATAACTCGCTATTATGATTAAGATTCTTTTTGAAGAGTATGGTTGAATTCCTCAGTGTAAAAAGAGGTAACAATTAGTAAATCTTATTATAATTACACAATGTTCTTCCTTTAAGATTTTTTTTTTTCAAATCAACTGTGTCCTGAGGGCCAATGTCTTTTCCTGAGAAACTGTTGAAAAGGAAGAAGAAAAAGCAACTGTTCAGTTCTCTGAAACTGTCAAACACCTACTCTGGGAAAGCCAAATCTAATTATTTCCTGCTGGACACATTGCTGAACTGAGACAGAAAACAGAGGATGTGGTTACACAGACATTTCTTTTAGTGGTGGGGCTGTCTTAAACAGCTCATATTCCTATCTGCCTTGTTTTTTTTTTTCCCTCCCCACCTTGTGCTGTCACCTCAGTAGTGATGGTATGTGTGGGGCTGCATGCTGAGCCAGGTTAGAGACCCAGTTTTTAATCTGTGTATGTTCTATTCCTCTCCCCCTCAGCCCCCAAAGTGAAAGATGGGGGAGGGCTGAAGGAACGCATAGCTAGAGTGGAGGGGTGGGAATGTAGAAGCGGATTAGTAAGAGCTGCAGCTAAAGGGAACAGTTTTGGAACCACAGTTTAAAACTGTTCCTGTGATTCTTTTATTATGTATGTGTGTCAGATAGATGTAATGAATGAGTTTGTGTGAATTCAGGAACTTGTTCCTTTGTCAGATACTGTGTTCAGTCCTTCAGGGACATAATGTGTGTGGTTAATGTGTATATTTTACCTTCTCTACTTTGAGTGCTTTATGGAGTGCAAACACTCTTAAGTGGCTTCTTCAAGGGAAATGAATGGCATTGGGGTGAAGACAGTTTACATTACCAAGCTTAGGTATGCCGTAGTGGTCAGTCAATGTCTTGAGATTTTTTAAAAGCAGGTTGTCCTTGTGGAGGGCAAATGGTGCATGCAGTTTATACAGGCATCTGCCATCAGTCTGATACTATGTTTTCAGACAAGAAACAATGCCAGTAACAGTGCTCGCTTTCTTTGATCCTTTTCTCTTTCTAATATGAGACACCTATTTTCCACACAGATAAATTTTGGAGTTTGTTACTGAGCAAGGTACTGTAATTGTTTAAAATAGATTGGTTTATATTTCAGAAATTGAAGTAATGAATTCAGTTTGTGCGGCATTCCTTTCCCCTTCCCTCCCCCATTTTCTTGTGTGTGTACAGCATCGTTATTCCTGTGTGATGAAATAATTTGGATTTAGGCACATAGCCATATTGATAACATCTCTGTAAGAAGGTGAAATTTAACACAGTCACAAATCTTTTTCTATCTTGAAAAATAAAGGCTGAACTGTTAATTGGGGATATTCTTTTGCACCTTAACCTCATGCCATCCATCTGCTTTTGCTCTCCTACCCCAAACTAACATGTTGACTACTTATACTTACCCTTTTTAATTAACTTGTGCTCCCTATTTCAGCTTGTTTTGGCCCCGCTGATCCAGAAAGGCAGGGTTTTTGAGGAGCACGGCAGAAGCAGTGTGGTTGCTGCTGCTGCATGCACCAGTACGTTATTTGTTAACAGGTGATCACTGGGGGCTGCCTCTGTGGCACTGAAATAAAAATTTTCCCCTAGACATGTTCAGGAGCTGCTGCTGCTGTCTCTGCTTGCTGTGGGTTCATATTGAAGTGTGTATGTACCACAATGCAGGAGCCTCTGGCTTAAAGCAATGCAGAAAATTCCCTATTTTGCCATCTTCCAGTGAGGCAAATAAATGCACTGACTACATATCATCTTTAGAGTACCTTCATGTTATGGGAACAGGAGACTGAAATGATATGTTGAGTTTTATGAAATTAATTTTGTTTTGGAACAGGAGCCTACATCACAGGTTGTTTCAACCTCAGATTAATGCTTCCTGTAATACAAAGCAATTACGACTAGTTCTAGCCATGCTAGGGAGGGGGTGTATATATACACTGTGGTTCCTTGAGTTCTACCCTTTCTGTGGTTTAGTAGAGACACTGAGGATATGTCTTCACTGCATGATTGATCCATATGGTTGACACCCTATTTAGGCTTACTCAAATGAGATCATCCTTTACACAGAGCCATACCCATGTTATGATGACCTCATTCTTTCTGTAACTGTTTATATGTGTGAAAGTACAGCTCTGAGCAAAGATGATACAGGATTCACTTTCTGACAATTACAGGGAAACTTTTCCTCCTTCAGGAAGAAACCTTTGGAAAAGCACTGAAAGACTCTACTCAAATGATCTAAAAAAAATATTTTTTTTTGCTCTCTCTTCTGAATTTATAGCAATATAGAGAGTTTCCCAACAAAATGTGACTACAGTCTGTATTATAACTTAATTTCTATTACACTGTATAGGACAGACTCAAACCTGAGAGGCTTCCCTGAGCGATTGGTAGGGCCGGGTTAATGTGAGGCCCAATATAACTCTGTTACTAAATTATCTCATACATCCTGTCTGGCATGCTTTACAAGAACAGATCACTTGGAGTCCGAATCTTTTCAAAGTCTCCATCTGAGAGGTAGTATGGCTGTTAGAAAGATGGGATATGAATTCTGCATTGCCATGTTCAGATCAGGCTTGTGAATCGTGTCAGTGAGTTTTATGTTGTTCAGACGTGCTCAAATTCCAAGTCCCCAGTGAAGGCAATAAGCCATTGTAATCACTGGAATAGCAGCCATTTGGCTTGAACATGTAAACACTGACATATAAACATTTCCATTGGATGGAGAAGTTTATCAGCAAGATGAGACTTCTACATTTCTTAGAGATGACACTATTTTTTTCTTCAGAAAATCTAGGACAGTAGAGTTTCGCCTACATTGACTATATAGTGAAAGGAAAAAGGAGCATTGGGGGAATGTTTTGATTGTGCCTTAAGCAAAGAATAAAAAAAGCAGTTTAACTGTGGAATTTTGCCAGAAAATGTTTCAAATATCAGATTAATCTTTGCTTGCTCACTGCAGTGTAGAACTAGTAAAGAGCTTGTCTTTCATTGCAGTTGCAAGGCTGTTCTGATAAATTTTTATGGTTTGACTTGTTATTTTTCAGGGAGGGTGTGTCTGTGTTTTCTGTTGTTCCATCTTCAAGCTGGATTGAAATTCCTTGGGTTGACTAAATAAGGATAATGATAAAAATACGTTATACCTGCAGCATCTCTTAGCTTAATGGTGCACATATTAGAAAAAAAGTCAGTGTCTGTCCATGCCTATTGCAAGACAGTTTTATCTCCTAGTTGGGGTTCAGATGACTAAGCAGTAAATTGCAGAATGCAATACTTTAACCACCTAAGATTGAGCAGGAACTTCCTTGACAAATAGGACTGAAAGTTTTAAAGTTGGCCTTTTATAGGCCAGAGTATCTGGAATAAAACTTTAGTTCTTAGTGGAGAAAGATAAATATATGCTGTCTTGGAGAATGAGTTATGTGTGGGAGAACAAGGGTCTCTGGACACCTGAGAAGGCTTATGAAGTGCTGGAAATGCAGAAGAGGTAAATAAACTGAGGCAAGGAAGTTACTGAAATAATTTGTCATTTTTTTCCGAGTGTGTGTTTGCATGTACACATGCATGTTCTTTCCTGAAGGATAGTGCTAAGTTTATGCAAAGATGCCAAAAATCACTGAGTGTATGTTTGTGTTTATGTATGTATTTTTAATCTTCGTGCATACGTTAAGAGGTAAGACTTTGAGGTCTTCCGTATTGTGCCAGGTGAGATGTCTGTCCAGCCTGGTGTCTTGTGTTGGCCAGTTGTTGGTAATGAGTGCCTTGAAGGGATATAGAACTGGGGCTGTACAGAGAGGTTCTGCCTCAGCCTGCCAGCTGATGAGGGATAGACTGATATATTCTTCAGACCTCGAACATTCAGCAGTTTGAAGTTTTCCTGAGAAAAATATGCTGAAAAGAATACAAATATTCTTTTGACTGGTTATGGGATCCCATTTCTATAAAAGACAGCCAAGGCCCTGTACCAGGTGGTGGGACAGGCAGACCAAGGAAAGGCTCAGTGTTGGAGTTGTCTTGACTCAAATGAGATTCAGGAGAACATGGATCTTAAGTGCTGGAAATTAAATGCAGCAGCTCAATCAGTGCTGTTGCAATCTTAAATTGGAAGAGAATATCCAGTGAACCAAGATTACTGGAAATTAGGGATTGGCCAGCAATAATCTTCAAATTAAACGAATCTTTAACTTCTCCACACTTTCATGTGTGAAAAGCGGTTTCAGGGGTACTGGAGTCTCAACCCCTGCCCCCCAACAAACACTGATTTGAAAAAAAAAATCCCACTCAAAACCAAACAGTGCCAATAACTTGCACTGGAGTATATATGGATAAATTTCACTCATTTATAATTTGTGGTTTAAAAACCCAACAGCATCAGAAGCAAACGTTCCATACCTAAAATTTGATGTTTTGTGCTTAGTGCTGTCAGAAGAACATTCCAGCAAAATTATTTTATCAGGTTATGTAACAAACTTTGTCCATCAGATTGGAATATCAAACTCTTAACGGTGTTTAATTGTTCACTATCTTTGTGGAAGACTTTCCTTGACTTCTTGAGGCCATTTTGCCTTGCCTTTTAGGAAATCTGCAATTCTGTAAAAAGTACATTGTAAGTATATACTTGGTTTTGTGGCCTTGCATCATTATCATATTTTAATTACACTTGTATCAGTTTGACTGCTTTATTAAAGAAAAAATAATTACTTGTTAGGGGTTCTCACATTAACTTAACTAATTGTAAGTAATTCTAAATATTAACTTGATGACAAATACTGTAAGAGGTGGCAGAATGGCTTCTTGATTCTGTGGTAGAGACATGATTAATGTGTGCTGACACATTTTATTCAAAGAAAAGTTGAAACATTCTCTGAAAGGGACTGTAAGGGAAGCTTCTAAAGTAGTGGTGTCCTTACTTTTTTTTTAAATTTGTATCAGTACTGTAAATAATTTCCGTAGATTGTTAATTGGAGGAGAGTTGATCAAGTAGATATGCAATTCATTACCTGTAGCTGATTCTAAACAACTACCTTCTATATTTGTTGGGGATCAGGGAATTCTTTCAAATTTTGTGATATTATCCAAGTGTCTAGCTTTGGTCATTCTTTTTTCCAGAAAAGACTGATCAGTCTAATTGGTCTTCTTTCTGATGTTAAACCAGTGGACAGCTTATTCTATTTTTTTTAATCTTTTGTTTTGTTTTTCCACTCCAGCTATGTTAATGTTTGTGTCCTAAGTCCATCTGATCTGAAGTTTGTATCTGGGGAGGTGCCTGGATTTTTAAAATTTTCTCTTATTGACAGAATATCATGATATCTCAACCGCAGTTCTGTATTTCTGGAGTCTAGGAAGCCCTAAAGTCTGAAAAGCTCAGAGGAGGAAATAGAATTTAGACTTTGTGTTAAAACCTCCATGTGATAACTTTTTTTTTTTTTTTTTTTTTTTTTTAAGAGTGAAAGTATGGCAACTACAAGTCAATTTCTGACCTGTTTTGTTGCTATTTGAGACAATATTCTTCCAAAGCCTCTGAAGTAATTAATTATTTTCTAGTCAAGTACTGCTGGGCATGTCTGTTAAAACTGTATTGCCAGAGAAAAGTGGTGTATTACTTCAGTACATTTATGAGTTTTTAAGGTGTGCATGATGGTTCCCACCCCCTCCCCCAAATGAGGTTCCCATTGCAGTCTTGACAAATCTCTGAAATGTTTATTTTTACCTTTCCTTGTTTTTATTTGAATGGAAAACATGGTGTAATGAACTAGTAATAACAGTCTCCAACTTCTAGTATTCAGTGTTTAAGAATGATTTAAATACAAGGACAGGAAGACTGTGTGTATCGTTTGGTGAATATTCTGGCTTAGTAAATCTCAAACAGTGCATTCTTCCAAACTGACAAACCAATAGTACTAAAGTAAAACTGCTCTGCAAGTAGCATGGGTATGTGTATACAAGGGTGGCAGTTTTTATGGTATTTCAGTCCAACTTCTGTTGTGTGTGCCAAATGAATTAAACATTATATGAATAAAGAGTCCTAGATAAAGGACTTTGCTCCTTATTCTTAAAGGAGAAAATGGGCTGTAGTTTTTTTTTTTATTTTAGATTTCTGAGTATTTGTGTCCTGTTTTCCCTTTCAGTGATTGGTGAGAGAGCTGCTGGCATGGAAATGAGCTGGGTTTGTCCGTGGGAACTTTAAGTAAGGTATGTATAGTGTTCTCTTTGCTGTCTTTATTTTGCATCTTTTGTTCTTATGTGCTGAATTGAAAATTACTTATGGTCACTAAACATGAGGAATAGTAGTGTGTTAGAGATGAAATGTTTTGAGTTTGTACTAGCATCAGGTATGACAGCTGTACAGCAAGGACGTTATAGTGTAAGAGTATAAAGGGCACACTCATCCACTTTCCACTGTTGTCCAGTGATCAGTAAGACTTGTCACAAGTTAGCTGGTACTGTGTTGCAAGCCTTTTTCAGTGCTACTGATACTTGGCTCCCTAGACTGATTTATTCAAGTATATAAAGGCAAACAAATGTATCTATACAGTAAAACTGTAAATGTCTGAAAAACTGTAACTGAGCTTACCATGATACAGTAGCACATGAAAGAGAGGATGATACTTTCAAACTTTGTCTGTGGTCCCAGGCTAAGTCTTATACTAAAGAATAGAAAATGTTTTAATGAATGTTCTAGAACCAGAACAAAAATCTTGGTTTAGATGTCCTTCATGTGCTGGCTCTTAGTATTGTTGCTTCAAAGAAAAAAGTAGTGAAGGTTGAATTTGATATGCTTTGAATTGGCAAAGAATGGCAGCAGTACTAATTCCCCCACCACTCTACTGCGTTCTTCATGCACATTCATTAGATTCATATGTTGGGGAACACCTCTTGAGTACTTACTACTTCTGTTTAATAAACTGATTAGCTTAGACAAGACAGTAATATTGATATATGCTTCTCTGTGAATCACTGATGAAAATTCTTACCTATTTTTTAATAGTGGGGAAATCCAGGGGTGGAAAATCAGCTCTTGTATGGGGAAAGATGGAATAGAAGATCTGGTAACTCAGTACCAATTGCCGGACTGTCCGCTTAAATGAATGTCATTCTGGGTAGCTGCATGAGGAGATGCCAATAAATTCAAAGAAATTTGGATTCAACACCCAGTGTCCATTGATGGGGAGGAGAGGCAAAGTCAGTTCAGATTGGTTTAATTTCTGTAGACAGTTTCATACTGTCATGACTAAAAGAATGTGACTGGAGTCAGAAAACTTCTTGCAGACTCTTTCAGGCTTTGGTTTCACACTGTACCTAACATGAAGTAACTGAAAGCTGTCACTTCTCAGTGGGCCCTGCTCCTCTGTTTTTTGTTTTTTTTTCTTTTTTTGATAAGATCTAATGAACCTGTGGTTGCAGGGTTCAGATTGCTAGCATGATGGGAAGACAAGAATGTTTCAAGATGTAGCTTTCCGTCAGAACAGCAAGCTGAATTGACTTGCTCTGTGACTGCAAAGCCACTAGATTTGAAGGAGAGAAGGTGAGAATTTCAAACTGAGGTGACTCTCAGCCACAGCCCATGATCAGACTGAATTAGATAAAATGTAAAACTACTTCCTCAGACACACAAAAGTAAGTTTCTAAAACACCTTGCCATAAACTCCTTAAGATTCTTAAATTCTGCAGTTTTGCCTGCTGTTTTGTGCTGACATAAATGCTTGTGCCAGGAACTGAACTGACTGAAATCTAACTACCTTTGTTTTATTACCTTTTTAAAATTTATTTTCTTTTATTTTAGTCTAGATTGGTTCCCTGAGCTATCTTCCTTGCCCAGGTTAAAACTTTGTTATGCCCTAGGTCATTCAGTTCTTGTCCCAAAGTTCAACTTTTCTGCATTTGAAAGCTTATTGTTTCTCGTGAGATTTTATTTCCACACTCCCCTTGACCAATGACTTTGTTGTCCCAATCTGCCCTAAATCCACATTCAGCATGCGTTTCTTCATGCTTTCTCAGCCCCTCAGTCTTCCTGCCATGAATTTCCAAGTCAAAGCTCACATCTGGCTGCAGATTATCAGCATTCCCTTTTCTAGTTTGCTGCAGCCTCCCTGCTTCCACTGGTTGTTAGCATCTGTTGCCAGATGCCTTTGCTGCTGGCTGAATCCATTGCTTCATCTGCTTGCCCCTGTGGGGCGGGGAGGAGTGCTTTGCCTCCGACATGAAAGAAATTTTAAAAAATGCATCAGACAGCAATTGCAAGGAAGTTAGTCAGAAGGTGGTGGAAAACAGGCAATCCTATTCTAAACATACTGTAGTTCATCGTGCATTTCTTTGGCACCAGTGCAGGCTTGCTCTCTTTTACAGCTCTTTCTGTTTTGCTGGCATAGCTGTTTTTGTGGCCATGGTGAGCCACTCTGGGGAACAGATCCTTCTGGAAAGAAGTGGGTTTTTTCTAGATTATTTTTCATCCGGTCCAGTACATGTTGTCTCCATAAGATTTATGCTGGTTTCACAATGAGGAAGGTATGAGAGTGGGAATGTGTAGCAGACTGCTTAAGTTGGCACTGCAGCTAGATGTAGAAGTGTGCTCTTTGACATTACAGTTAAGTTGATCTTTCAGTGAGCTGCTGTTGCAAAGGCTTGTCAGACCTCTGTGCAGCTGGGAACTCCTGCTTCTTTCTTTGCATCAGAGCTAGTGATTGTGGAGCCACAGGGCACATCCAGCTAGATAACTGGTCCTGCAGAAAAATGGTTTCTAATCTTTTGCAGAGTTAGTCTGCTGGTTCAGCTGACCTGAGTCACTCCATGGATGTACGCTCATTAGATCAGACAAAAGGGAAGCAGAAAGAATCAATAGTTTGGTAGCAGAAGGCTGGATTCCTCTTTTAATTATGATGTTGAGCTGTATCATGACCAAGGCCTAAAATATACAAGTGTACCTATTGACACGTAAGACTTGAACATTGCATCTTTTTTGCTCTCTTTTGTTCTTTGAACTTCAGTAGAAATTGTTATTTTTTCAGTAGCTATCATCTTTGGTCTCACAAACTAGGTGATTAATTCAGCAAACTGAGAGGTATGATAGAATAAAGTGTCTGTAAACTCCTTCAGCAGTCCTGTGAAATTAGTAGAACACTTATTCAAACTTTGAGCTTAAATAAGAACTTAAAAAATTGGTGGGGACTTCATTCTTTTTGAGCAAGGATTGTTTATTATGAATATCATTGTGATTCTCAAAACTAGCTTTGGATTATCAGTTATTCTGCGTACTCAGAGTTCCATGAGCTTGAAAGCCACAAAGTTCCTTCAAATACATATTGAATAATGAAAAGTGTTTCTTAAAAAACATCTGGAATGCCAAATTACATTTCTTGGCCTGCTATTTGTGGTTTTAAGAAATTGAAGTTTGATGATTTTTCAAGACCTCGTTCTATTGCTGCTGGACAGAGTGAAACAAATGCTAGTGTCTTATGAAGGAAATACTTAGGGCTTGAGAAATAGGGTTCTTGATGAATGGTTGTTTAAATCATGTGCGAGGCTGTGTTTGTCTACAGGAGAAATTATGTAGTTGATTGCTTTTCACTGGATGTGTTCTTTGCATCTTTTCCTCCTCAGGTCCTAACATCTCTATACAGCTGTTGGTGCCTTTTGTCTGATAACATTTCTTGTCACTTTCTTGCTGGCCTGAGCATGTTTTTTGAGTCTTGTAATGATAAATTTGCTGGAATTGGTAGCAGAGACTTCTGGTGATGACTCAAAGATGTCTTCTCTTACTGTAATGTTGCTGGCACACTATACATTCAGATTCTTTAGCTCAGATAGAAAGTTGTGCTCATCCATGTTTTACCGGCATCTTTATTCACAGGTGTTGCAGTCTTTGCATTTTTAATAGGGACTTTGTAGAGTAGTGGCTACACCCACCCCACCCCCAGTTACTGTGAAAGTAAAGGAAGTTGATGACTGGTTCATTCTGCAGAAGAAAAATGCATGTGGAATATGTGAAAAGAAAATTCCATAATCTAAGAAGGTCTCTAGTGGTCTGCATAGTTTGGTTTCTTAAGGTGGTTCCTCAAGAACAAGCTATTACATTGTCAGCATACAGTCTTTGTGATGCTTGCCATGTTGCTTACTGTATTGTATATACTTTAGGGACAGTGTCATCAATTTAACTCTCAATTAACTAGAGAAGGAGTTCTGCCAACAGTTGTGTGCCAGGGTTAAGATGACTGACAGGAAACTAAATAATTGTTTTTAATACAACCTTGGAGGTCTTCCTGTTGGTGACTTTTCTTTGATATCCAAAGATAAAAGGAGTGTATCACTCTGATCGTTATAGCTTTTCAAGCTAATGTGATGCTTCAGCTTCCATCTGCTGCAAACTTCACTTCTCCTGGGTTATTCTTTTGATTTGTGATGCTCTGGGTGATATAGTTGCCTTTGGGCATGTCATGGCATTATCTTCCTCTCTTCTCACTTATTTCAAAGATTCATCCACTTTAAAGCCACTTTGCCCCAAGATTGCCTCTTCCCTTGGCTGGATGATCTCAGCTGGCATAATCATTTAACAGAAGGCTGGTTTTAAGTTTAAAATAAAAAAAAAAAACGTGTTCTCAAAATAGCCCAGCCGTACACACATGCTGTTGCTGTTAGGTGCTGAAGGTTGCTTAGCAATTCTTAAATTGGTAGGAAATTGCTATTACCCTGGAAACTCAGCCCAAAAATGCAAACAAGGGAAAGCTGTTTATAGAGGTGTCCATGCTTGATTGGGAATTGTGCTCTCCCATGCTCCACATTTCCTCCTTTCCCCC
>NW_020799092.1:2736498-2768060 GCF_003259725.1 Athene cunicularia | reverse complement strand
CCCCCCCCCCCCCCAATTTTTACTTACTTTTTAAAAAATTCCTTATGTTTCCTGTGTTTTACTCTCTTTATTAAGGTTTGACATTATGGAAGGTGGTACTATTCTTTTTGTTTCATTTAAATACTGACTGATCTTGATTATGCCATGAGTATGTGAATAGTGCCAAAATCAAGAGAAGTCTAATGCATGAAGAAGACTTGGTGCATGTGTCCATGTCCAGCAGGAATATTGGATAGATTAAACTGTGTAACAACACCTTAAGGTGACACTGTTTCCAAAAGTAGGCATCCCAATTTCTTTTTTATTTCCTTGTGCCTCATTCTCCTTCATGCTAGCCCAAGTTTTTGTGTGGCTGGGTGGCAAGCGAGATCAGGAATTGATGAAGATTAAAAGTGGTGATTTCTCTGTGTGTGGCCATGTCAAATTTAACACAGATCTGTTCCTTGATCTGGTTGAGCCTGTGCTGGCCCACAAGAGGTGAGGAAGGGGTAGGCTGGACTGTTCCTTTTGTTGGCAATGCTAGTTTAGTGTCTAACCAGAGGATTTAGTTTTATGATATAACTAAGTTGATCTAAGCTAGCTCTTGCCAAAAGGGGCAGTCTTGGTAAATGCAAAGTACAATACTTTTTTAATCAAGGAGTAAAATAATCAAGTTTACTGTGTGTTTACTGTGATAAGGTGTTGCGATGGCAAGAGGACATACCTAAAAAGCTACCATGTAGAAGCTGCAAAACAATTTAGTCTTTGTAGTTCACAGGTTTGATAATCTTTTTCCAAAAATTCTTATTGGCTACAGTTCTTAATCTTATACCTTACACAAAATTGACTCTGCCTTGTTTGTCTATTTGAAATTGAAGTTTCTTAGATGCCTCCAGATGTCAGAAAAGGGTAAAGGTTATTTATATATTTATGAGTAGTGTCTAATTTTCTTTTGAGTAGCTCCACCTTCTCCCTAGTGTTATGGTCCATGTTTGTATTGTTGTGGCAGTAATTTTGTGCTTTATATTATAGTAACATAGTTTGAGCACTTCTGGCTCCTAGGAGCTCATGTTGCCCCTACACTATGGTGATTCAGCTTGTGTGTGTAGTTGGCAATGGACTAGACTGGGGAACTGATTTTGCTGAATACGCAGGAAAAATGGCTGGGTTTCAGCTAACTTGATTCCCCACTTGAAGAAGGGGCAGTGTAGGGACAGAAATAAGCAGCTGGACAGTGACGGACTTGGGGGTTGATTCAGCTGGTGTTGTTGCTGTAGAACATCTGTGGGATCACAACCACTTTTGTCCTGGAAGCAGCTGGCCCAGAAGTAGAAAAATGCAATGATAGAAAGCTTTTGTCTGGTTGTGCAAGAGATACAAATCCTTGCAGAAACTCATCCCGAAACCTTTATTGAGGATAGAAATGCTTGTTCTTAATACGGTCCATCAGCTTCTGGATGACTCACTTAAAGATTGTGATAGGGCCCATTTCTTTACGGGAAAGTTTCTAGTCTGTTCAGAAATGACAGGAAAACAAACATTTAAAAATTTTAATTAGGTTCTAGATATTAATGTAGCTGACTGATTGATCATTCTACAATGACAGTTGTAGAGTGGTATAACTGTCTGGGAAGTCTAAAAACAGCCTTACTGTTGGTTGCAGAAAAGGATTCCTTGCCTTTCCCAGGACTTCCAAATAATGCAACATGGTTGATTATAGATCCTCAGAGCATCTTCCAAATCCCTCTGTCCTCTTCAGACTTTTAATTGAAAACATTAAAATCAAATGCACCCAATTACAGCTTTTGCTGTAGTCTTGTGACTGGATGCTTCTTTTTTTTTTTTTTTTTTAAAGTGGGGATATATTGCATACTAAGACTTGGCATTGCTCTGAAAAAAAGTTCTCTTACCCTTAGGTAGTGGTTAGATGTTTGGAAGTACTAATGGTGTAAGCAAGTTCTCTTCCCCTGTGCAGTGCCGGCACAAGTGTTGGTGTTGCTGCATGGCAAACTGCACCAGGGTCCTGATTTAGCTGGAGTGTGAACCAGAAAACTAGCTTTTACACCTGGATCAGTTTTCTCATTGATTTATCATGTGTTATTGCAGATTTTTGTGTTGGCCTGAAATAGGAAGGTATGTGGAGGAAGGAGAAGGCAGGATTTTCTAATGCATTTAATGGTTCGTCCCAGTCATTTGAGCTTCAACCCTACTTGGAGTAATAGAATTGTTGTCCAGGCTGTTTGAGATGCACAGAGTCAGACTGTGATTTTTTTGCATTTTGTGGCAATGTTCCCCTGCACTGTGCTGGTTCAGCTGTGGCTTGTATGGGGGAATCAATCCAGCTGAAAAATAACCTAGGAAAAACTGCATTTCAGTTCCATCAGCCTTCTGATATGGCTCTCAGTGTGGCTCTACAAGCACCACTGCTGGTACAATGCAGGACATAGTGGCAGGGTAAAGAATGAATGTCAAGGCAAGGTTTGCTTAAGTTGTGTTACCTTTGATGTGGGACAAAAATTGAATGACATGCCAGCTAGGGTTAAGAAAAAGATACCTTCCATTTGTGTCATCTTCTGCATGAGTTAGGAAACCTGCAGGTCCAGCTATCGCTGTGCTGAAGTACTATTGGACAGTTTACTGGAGAAACTCTGGTTTATAATCCCAGTACCAATTAACACCACTTGGCATGGTGTTGCTCAGGGTTACATAGCAAATTGGTGTGCAAGCTTCTCTTGTTTCGTGCTCTGGCTGGCTAGGCTAGACTGCTCTTGCTGTAGCTGGGTGCTGTTCTTTTACATAAAGGATATAGTTTCAGTGGACTGGCTAATGTGAATATACCTAGACTAGGAAATAGATTCTGTTTTACAACACTACTAAAATGGTGTTTGAAATGTGATTTTCCTAGTTCATGCAGGTTACAAATTCCTGTCTAAAAGAAAACCCAGTATGTCAGAAGTTCCTAAGTACATTTGCTGTTTACCTAGTTGAAGCAGATCTTACATACTTGAGATGTGTCCAGGCTTTTTTTCCTCTTTTGGGAAGAGGAAGGAACTCTTTTTCCTGGGTAGATTGAGGAGGAAAGGTTGAATCTCATGCCATTCCAAATCCTTGCTGGGTGAGTGTTAGATATGTCTGTCACTTGTTTGTGAATTCAGGCCTGGCTGTGCTTGTCCTCCTGCATGATCTGACCTAATCATCATGTGGTACTAGACAAAGTGTAATGTCTTCAGTACATCTTCCATAAAGCAAATTGGCTTTGGCTCCTCTTAAGACAGTGACAGCAGTCCTTACAGCCAGCTTCCTAACTGAGCAATTATTCTTCCTTTTAGCCCCTTTCCACAGGCCTCCCATCCTACAGGGACAGGGCCTGATGCCAATTATATTGGTCATGATTTAACTCCTGCCAGCCTTTGCAAGAATTGTTACAGTTTAGCAAACTCTGTTACTCCAAGTCTGTGGTTTAAGGGTGTGTCTTTCCAGGCTTTCTGTATCCTTTGTAAAGAGAAGGGAACAATCCCATTTTTTTTCTCTTTGCAGATTACAGTTACAGTTTGCTCTCAAATGGGATATGAGTGATGTTAGCTTTGGACAGGAACTATATCAAGGAGTGGGTAGGCGCTTTCTAGCCAAATTGTAACTGAAGTAAAAACAAATACTTCATGTGGCAGTAAGGTTTGGCTCAGTCTCATTTGTTTTGTGTAACAAGCACCATCTTTTTTTGGTGTGTTTTGTTGTGTTGGGTGGTTGGATTTTGGTCGTGTCCCCCCCTCCCTTTTCTCTCCACATTTCTTTTCCTTCCTTCTCTTCAGATCATGACATAGGGTCCTGGGAATGAATGTATGAAAACATGGTTAAAATAGCGTGTATGCATTACCAGTAAATTCTTATTGTTGCCTTGAGTATGCACTGAACAAATATTTGAAACAAATGTACTACCACTTATAACTTTGTTCTTGGTATTATAGAGAAAACGTTACTAAGCAACTGAAGTATGAAACTGAAATGGAAGTGGGGGAAAATGGCTATTTGAGCTACTTGATCAGCTATTAATGTTTTGATGTCAGACTGATTCAGGTTAATTACAAGTGTTAAGTGGGGAATACTTAATAAAAGACCTTATTGTTAAAAATGGTGCTCCATGTTTATGCTTTCTGATTGATTGGCAGAGGATTGTCTTGACGCTTTTTGCTTTGCTTCTTTGCAGGTTGCTTTTCCTGCAACTTTTTGAAGTTGAAGGTTAGCCTCTGGAAGTACCTTTTGCTTGATAACTCTGCTGCAATATAGTAATTTATGTAGTGGTAGTCTTCTGAGTTTATAATGATTGAAACAGTGGCATACTAAGAAGGAGGAGACTTCCATCTTCATTAATTGAAACCAAATATGATTGCCCTTGTATAATGTCCGTTACTCTTTAAATGTTGACACAGTAACCATTTCACTGGAGACTTCCAGCTGGCTTGTTTCTGTTTAAACTACTGAACATAAAAGAATGCTAATTTAACGTAGTGTTAGCTTTTAAATACTTGTTTAAAGAATTATGGAAATATAATAAGATATTTTAAAATTGCTTATTTTGTTAAAGCCTTTAGATATTGCATATTTCCGTTACTGGAGCTGAGGTCTTAGAAGGGAAAGCTTTTTTGATTACTTTATGTGGAATATTTTTCTTGCATTCATTTTCACTGATGGTGAATGGGAAGAGAGAAGGGAGCTAGAGAAATGTTTTTTGAAATGCAGTTGATTTCACTTGAAAATACTAATTTGTTGTGTTATACATGGCTATCCTTCCAGGTTTATTAGAAAGGATTACTTTACCTGACAGGATTTCAAACTGACAGTTGTCCTGTTAAAACACTGTTATTGATATAAAAGGACAGTAATCAAGAGTTCAGCAAGATTCTAGATAGGCTGACCTCACTGGAACAACTCAGTCTGTGTCTTCTAAAGATTGAGTTCCTAAACTACCAAAAATCAAGAATGTTCTCATACTTTTAACGAAAATTATAGCAATCTGTAGTTTCACCAGTAATTTCTATGGTGGCACTGTTGGAGGTTTATGCAAGTTTATAAACTGCTGAGTTTAGCAAGTTTCAATCACTAGTTGGATTTGAATTGATGATAACACAAACACTGTGCTAAAGAACGTGTTTCTCCAGAATATGAAGATGCCATGATGAACTGGACATATGGGTTAGGACTCACATGAGAGATTTATAGTTTGTTTATTTCTGGTTTCTCTTGCAGGTTGCCATCACAAAAGCCAAAGTGGATTTCTCTGGTGTGGTGTGCCTGCCCCCTTCCGTCATTGCTGGAAATGGGCTGGACGGAGGAGGGGCTGGCGAAAATGATGATGAGCCGGTGCTGGTGTCGCTTTCGGCGGTCCCCAGCCCTCAGAGTGAAGCTGTTGCCAATGAGCTGCAGGAGCTCTCCTTGCAGCCCGAGCTGACCCTCAGCCTCCATCATGGCCGAAATCCCAACCTTCCTCCTCTCAGTGAAAGGAAGAATGGTAAGTGGTACAGTGCACTCGTGTCTCAGGTAGTGTGTCCTCACCAAGGAAGTGCTGTTACATAGTCGTGGTTTGTGTTCTGATGATGGGCCTGCTTCTTACAATGTTGTATTTGTATGAAGAACTAATAATCTACAGTTGACAAAACTGATTTACATTGTTCAATGGAAAGGATTGATGATACTCCCTGTGGAAGTTCCAGAGAGCTCCAGTGATAAATGCTTTAGATTATTGTTTTGAGTGAATACCAGAAACAATTTCCATTTGCTTTGTGGTGACTTAAAAGTTCTGCAAAGCTCAGGCGCTCAGTCAAAGGAAGTGTTAACTCATCTTCAGACTCTAGCCATCTGTAGATTTTTCTTTGCCACCTTGGTCTACACTTGCCAAGGGTGAGTAACTTTCTCACTGCAAATGTCTGAAAGGTTCTGTCATACTTGTTAGAAGGAGGAACAAGACCTAGAGTTAAAAATGAAATATCCCAGTAGGTCTAATTCTAGAGTGAGAATGTTTTTCAAGTTGCAGGTAGCTTATGGACAGCTATGGTATGAATCCCTCTAACTGGTGGGTGATAGTGGAGTGGCAAAATACAGGGTCACTTGGTGACCAGAATTCGTGGGTTTGGAAGAAAGTGAACTGTCTGAAGCTCAGTTTCCCGAGGCTGCCATGAAAGCCTTTGCACATTTGGCATCATCCTGTGACACAATGCTGAAACCATTTGATAACTGGTGGCTTCTGTTTGTGAATTCCTCTTGGTGATCTCCCTTCGTGCTATCCTCTGGGGTATATGTTGGTGGCTCTGGGCAATATGAAGGTCTTGCTAGAGTCTGAATTCTTGCAAGATACTATGGATGTGAGCATGGTTGAGTCTTGGGCACCTTACAGTGTTGTGCATTATATGCGTTACATAGTTGCATGGCACAGTGTATTGGGAATGCTGGGGAGCTTTGGAGCGGCTTTATAGACAGAACATAATGCTTATGGTAAAGTCACATTAGAGTATGTAAACTGTAACACTGGAATTTGGATTGGAGGGATACCTCACGTGACATGCTTGGTTCTTCACCTCCAGAAACTGAGCATGCTTTTCTCTGAACTGTGTGTCAGTGTTTTGCTAGAATTGGAAGAATTAATGAACTTAAACACAAAATCTTGCTTTTTAAGAGGACAAAAAGAATTCCTTCCTTCATATACATTATACCATCGTTATATGATTACACTCATGTTTACAGGCCTTTAAAATGGAGAAGCTAGGAACTGCAAAAACAGAACAAAAAGCTTCTAATCCTTAATGTTGCAGTCCTCTAAGCACAAGCTAAAAGACAACAGATGGAGTTAAAGGTGGTGGTGGTAAATAAAAGAGAAGAAATTGGAATATTAGTCAGGATGGCAGACGGTGATCTCAACTAGTGGTAGACTTGGGCATTTTACAGTTATGAAGGCAAGGAGAGATTTCAAATGAAATCTAAATGAGGTAGTAGGTAGAAGGCTTGAAGGCAGCATGGGAAAAGCATATGAGTCTTTGTTTCCACAGCCTGACTGCTGGCCACCTGAAGGTGACATTATGAATTTACTGGAGGCAGGGTTCTTCTCTTCTTAGCGAATAAGATATGATTAAGGGTCCTGAACTGGGAAGAAGCAGTTTATTCTTGATGCCACAGGGAAAGGGATCTTAGTAATGGGAATGGATAAGAGTACTTTTTTAGGAAAATGGAATTTGTAGCAGCATTTTGAATGGATACAACCAGGACACAACAGCATTTGTTGTGTCAGAGGAAAAGATATTCTGTTACAGAAATGAAAGAGCATTTATATGATTCAATTGATTGGGTAGGTTTACAAATTCGTATCTTGGGAATATTTTACAGAAATAGATGGTTTTCCTCTATCATAATGTTATTTTAATGAATTCAACCTTGAAGCTCTGTCATTGTGGGCTGCAAATCTGTTTGACTGGAACAGGTAAAACAGAGTTGGGTTTAAAAAGTATTTGAAAAGGAACACCTCTGCCCATACCTTTTGCCAAAGAAAATTAGGATATTCACGGAAATGACTCATTAGGTGGGTCTTTATCAGGGATCAGCACAATAGTGGGAATTTTACTGCTGGAGGTGCAGCTTTTCAGTCAAAGCATAAAGTCCAAAGTCCCTGATCTAAACTGCCTGAATATTTCTTATCTTCAGGGGTATACAATGCTCTTTTCTCCTAGGCTGCAGTATGCTTTTATGTGTTGTTTATGTGTACATTCATTAAAGTATTGTGGGACTGAAAAGTGCTGTTGAAATATGGTTATCTGCAAACTGTCACAGCATAAAAAAAGACTTGGCCGAGTGAGCTGTTGAAAAACATGGCTGATGCATTTTTAATTAATAAACTTGTCCCCTCAAATGGGAACTCTTCAGTTATCTTGAGGTAGAGGTTGCACAGCTGTTGAAAGCTTTTGAGCTTGTTAAGGATTCTTTTTAAAATATGGTGTAACTTTGTTGTGCCTTTGGCTTCAAACATGTCAAAAAGCCTTTAGAGATGATCTGCCAGTTGAGATGGCAATCTGCTTAAACATTTGAGCAATCCAAAGTAGTTGTAGAAGCATATCTTGTGCAGTGAAACTGCTTCTGTGACAACTTGCCAAATTCAAGGTATGAGGAAGATTCAAACTGAGTGGCAGTGGGAGGGGAGGAGATGGTAAATAACAGACTTGCTGGAAGCTGCATATCTGTGTCAAAGGGTCTCCTGTTTGCAGTTCTAGACAGGCATTGCTGACTCACAGCTGAACTAACTACTTATGTTGAGCACTTCCAACAGGTTAACCCTTTGTGTAACTGCTGCTTGCAGAAGACTATCCGTCAATGTCTGTAAAAAAAAAAACAACAAAAAAACCCCATGGATTTGTGCTGAATTTGTTACTTAAGACTGTGGTTCTGGAACATAAACTATTAGCTGACTTAAAATAGAAATTTCTTTGGCATGTGAAGCATCATGGAATTATGTATCCCATGGGAGAACTGGGAGTGCAATCCTGTATGCACGTGCTGCCATATGTACTAGGACAGTGGATTCCTGGATTCCCTTTTTTTTTTTTTTTTTTTTCTCCCCTGCTTGGAGAACTGAAGAGCAGCAAGAGACAGTTTCTGGGGGTTTCCTTGTTGGTTTGGTTTTGTTTCAGACCCAGACTCCTCTTCTTATTCTTCTCCCTTATCACAGCTACACTTTATCCTTGTAGTTGTGTGTACCTACAAGGATAGGTACACCTAGACAAACATCTTGATAAACATCACTGCTAGATAAACCAAACATCTTGACTGAATAGTTCTTAGCTTTTATTGCATTTTAATTTAGTGTAACTTACTATTAAGGATATCTGTGAAGTATTGGAACATAACATACAAAACAATTTCTTGTCACTTCAGTGGAAGGAAACCTTATGTGGTAAGGTGTTAGTAAAATATTTTGACACAACTATTATGTTCTATTCAGGCATCAATCTTAATGTGTAAATTAAGGTGTAGTTATTTAATTTTTCTTTGTGCTTCAGAGTGAATTTTCTACCCAAAATTCACATTTCCTTTTTTACCCATGTTCATCAAGGCCTCAACTTTAACTATGAGAGATGACCTGTGACTGACTCATTTGTCGCCACACAAGCCAAAAAAAGTCATTATAGAGTCATCTGAAGCTCTTAAGTGTATCTTCATTTTTCTCAGTCACCTGTACTAATATGCCAAAGTAACTTTTTGTAACCCCTCAGGGCTAGAGCAAGGCCCTGATGAATGTGGTTATAAAAAATTGAAAAAACAGGTGATGAATATACAAATCTTATGCAGTTTGATAATTTCTGATCAAAATTGTTGTATTTAACTTTCATTTGAAATTATGATAATTGCTTTACTAGCTTATTGACTCTCTTGACACGTTTTCCCTAGATGAATTCATAGTTATCTTTGTCCAGAGGTCATGAAAAACATTGTGTTAGAAACTTATGACAGTCCTCATTTCTTCTCACTGTAGGCTGTTTAAGATGAGGTAACATTCTTTTGAATGAACTGTTGCATTTTATGATTACAGGTTTGGACAAAACTTGTACCAGCTTGTAAATCTTTGGGGTTTACTTGATCTGGGATGCTTGCCTTCCACAAAGTATCATATGCGCTGAGGGAAGAGAGGCTAGTTGGAATGTATGGAATTTCACTATGAGTCAAGTCATGTAACAGGCATATGCTTTAGGTATCAGAAGGTAAAGACCTGAGGTGCTGTAAAAATCATGGGATTCATTGTTGCCACATAAACTGTTAGTGATTACACTCACTTGCAAATTGCAGAGTTGAACTATTTAAATGGGTCTAAGGAGCTATTTTAGTGCCTATGCCCTTTTACTGTTAAAATATAGGAATAGTACTTTAAATGTTTATTAGGGCACCTCGTTTTATTTTAAAGAATTGTATAGGTGATTGCTCATATAATTAATTTATTAGGTTATACGTTCCTATCTCCCTCCCCTTCTTTCCCTTTCCCATCCTGGATTGTCATTACATTGAATTCAGTCAGATTCAAGATTTATTTAAAATACAACTTACTATGGTGCTTTTGCAGATTTTATAGCTGTCGTCTTGTTACTGTAAGTTTAAAAACACTGATAATGTTTTAAAATAATGTCATAAACTTTCCTTTTAAAAATATAATATTGTGACTTGTGAACTCATTTAAGTGTTTAGGCATGTTTGCTTATCAACAAGGGTGGTATTTTATTCCCAATAAAGGGTTTTAAAGAGGATTATTCTGAAATTGTTTTTGGTTGTGTTTGTTTGGTTTTTTTTTTTTTTTTTTTTTTTTTTTTTTTTTTTTTTTGGAATAGTTAACTCAAAGTTACATTTAATTACCAAGCAGTGTTTACTGATTTACCAAGAGCTTACATGTGAAAAAGATTGTCTGTATTGTTAAAAAAAGGACCAAGACAGGAAATACATAGATTTCTCTGATCTGTCCTTCACATACATTCCAATGAGCCTTGCTGTTTTCTCTTGTGTGTGAGTAAGGGGAATGGTTGTTACAATAAAAACAACCACTCTATCTTGGATAGATTTGTGTTAAGAGACTTTATGTCCCAGGAGACTATAAATTTAGCATGCTGTCTGAAAGTTTCTGATAGAGCTATGAGATTCAGAGCATGATAGAAATGACTGGCCTGCTCCTGATGGGAGCTACTAAACAGCTGAGAAGTGCTAATCTTTTGAAATGTTTAAAGCAAACTTTTAAATAGTGATGGGGGAATAGTTGAGGTGGAAGGAGTAATGCCAAAGACAGCTTTAATGTGGTGGCTTTAACAAGTTAGGTTCAACACAGTTTTTGTTTGCTCCTGATCAAGTTAACAATATTAATGCCCTTCTCCAATCACAGATGTGTAATATTCCTCTCCCTTCTGTTTCTCCTTTCCGGTTTCTCTCTTATTTCAGTTTTTGAGGTTTCATGGTTCAGGTCTGATGGATAAACATTAGACATATATTCTGACATTTAAAAAACCATTACTTTTTCATGAATTTAAAAGGCTTGCTAAACAAGTCAGGCCCAGATCTGGGCAGCTGTTTTGTCTGTGTGAGTAAAAACTTCTGTTGCTTGTTTTGCTGTTTAAGTATTAAAGGTAGTAATGGGGAAGGGAAATCTGCTTCTTTAAAGGGAGAATGCCGTACAGCAGGATTTTCAGTCTGTTCTACTTAAACAGTGAGTGGCTGCTTCATGCAAGAAAGGTTGTACCATTTCACAGTAGTCAACTGCTGCTAGTACTTAGCAAACTGAATCCTAGGTTTGGGTGATAGCTTGTTCCTGTAATGTGTGGCTTTCCTCATGAAAAATTCAAGCTTTCTGTAATTCATTTATGTTGGGATTCTATCAGCCACTTCTGCAGGCTGTAACTCTGCCTCTGGCATGATCAATACATTACCACAAAGTATAGAGAAGGAATGTCTGCCCGAAGACATTCGGTTGTGTAGTCTTCATCTTCCTTGTTGGTAAAATAAGCAGCATCCTGGTTATGTTTTAAATTTCACCTGTCTGTGCGTGGTCACTGCTAGCACACATGTACATACTTCAGGGAGTTAAGTGATATTCCTGGACACTGTAGGAAGGATTTCCTTTCCACTTTCTCAGTGCTCCACCTTATATTATCATGTATCACCACAGAAATAAGCATATATTCTGCTGAAAATCGATGGTTTCCTTTATGATGAATATGGATATTCAGGATAGGTGTTAAAGTGACTTATTTCTGTCACTAGTGTCTCTAAATTCCCAGGATACAGTGCACCACTGCAGTTCCTTTCCATAAGGACTGCACAGCAAGAATGAACAGTTAGGCCTGCAATTTTTACCTAGTCTGGCTGCAAATCTAGGATGGCGTTAAGTGGTGTTCGAATATGAGAGAAGCTCAAATCATCTGATTCTTGTCCTTTTATAACATACTACTGATGTAAGGAGTATGGAAATCAGATAAATACTACAATATCACTGTAAGGGATTTTCCCTTATTATTTAAAGCTGCCAAATGAGTTTCTGCTGCCTCCTTTGAAGCCCCAGATGTGTTTGTGTGGGGAAAGGAAGATACATTGCTAAAACCTGCCATGGTCTTCTCTCAGCTGTTGAGCAGCTGTTGGGGAGTTCTTGCATCTGAGTGCTTAGAGAAGCCCTGAAGTTATTATAGATTGGAGTCAGAAAACAGTGCTAAAGCAGTTTTGCACACCCAGTTACTCATCTTCATGAATACTGTTGTGACAGGAGAGGGATTCTGACTTGCTACAGAGGGATTTTAAATATAAAAATTGGTCTATATCTTTGATGTGGAGCTCAATATATATTTGGACTTGGTGCAAATACATGCAGTTACTTACTTAAATGACCTAATGAGAAATGACGTTGAGCCTTGGGGACAAATGGGGAATAAGGGAAAGCTGCTCCGGGGACAGAAGTGTTGGAATTAAAGATAATTAAATTATCTGTTGGGCAAATTACTTGAGACTCTTTAGAGACCAAAACTGAATTTCCTTTCTCTTGGGAGCTAGTGAGGAAAGACTTAATTCTATTTTTATCTTTTATTTAAGAAATATTTGACTATAAAAGTTTTGTCCACTATCCCAAATAATTTGGAACTGATCATCTGGATGTGGGAAACATGGCTTAATTTTTTTTTTTTTAACCTCAAGACAGGTTGGATGGAGGCTGTGATCCATAATGGGAAAAGTCAGAAGGAGAAAGGGCATTTTGTTTGTTTTTAAGAAACAGATGTTACCATCTATTTGGAAGAAGTTCCAGTCCTTTGTTACAGTAGCTCAGCTTTAGTGATCAGCAAGGGGAGTTGACAGGGATAGGGGAATACTGCAATTATTAAGAAAAAGGACTTGTAAAGATTGAAGAGAAGTCACTGATCTATCAGCAGGATGTGTATGTTTTTGGCCATGTTGTTTCAAAGCTAAGGATGTCTGCATGTTTATGTTAACACTGGGTCTCCTTGTCCTTGGAATGAAATTGCCTCATCAGCAGAGCCCCTTAGGGGACTGAAAGTCTACCCAAGACGTCATCCTTCTCGTTTAAAAGGGAAAAAACCTGCCAGTTCTGGTGTCTCTGACCCCTTCCTCCTCCCTCCCTTTTACTTAAAAGGGCATCGAGGGGCGGACCTTCTGCAAACTACACATCTTGCATTCCCCTTTGAGTGTTCATTTTTCTTCTAGCAGTAATTTGATTCTGGGCTGTTCCAACTTGCCTGTAGTGAATAAGTAGAGAACTGCATGTTGAAAGACTGAGTTTTCTCAGTAGGCACAGTTTTTATCAGAGAAGGATGAGAATTTCTTGCCATTTTTGAAAGAGATTAAAGTTGAGAGGTCCTCGTGGATTATTTTTTTTAACATCCATCTATCCATCTGGAGAGGTCTTTAAGGAATTGTAACTGTTGAGAAAAGGATCAACATGACACTGCTGGAACCAGAAGTGCAGATGACAACACTCCAATCAGGTATCACCTCAAACATATCCCATGGGGTAAATTTGCTTGTGGTCACCAAACTATATAGGCAGTGCCAGGAGGCTATGTGACTTTAAGTAAAGACAAATTTGAGAGCTGTGGTAACTTCATGTGCAGGTTGCAGATGGATACTAGTTGGATGTTAAGTACTGATCGCTTTAGAGCTTCATCAGAGATAAAATTATCTTTCTGTTCCTCATTTGTTGGTCCCCAGTGTTAAAGTGCCTCATGAAGATTAGAAAATCCCAGTCAAATATAGGACTTGTTTTAAAGACATTTCCTCTGTTTAGCTCTTGGCTGATTTGTGTGATTTTAGTGGTAATTATTTATCAGTGAAACATATTCTTGATACTTTGGAGAGATTTAAAATTGCATATTTTGTGAAAAACATTTCTGTTTTGTAACTTCCCAGTACTTGTTTTGTCTTGAAAGGCTGTTTCGTTGAGAATTAAAATGGCATTTTATTTATATGATTTTATTTTAAATACTATGGTCTTTTTGTGATGTCGTGGTCACCTGTTAGATGTGTACAGTTGCATTTCTGATGTGCAAGACATGCTAGAGTGAGAATTATCTGTTAATGGCAGTATGATGTATTTCTGTAGGGCATTTTTATCTGAGGCTTTAGAACATTCTGTAGTCATGAAACTTAACAACTATGTATAGATATGAATGACCTCTGTTCTATGGATGGGATCAAAGACTGGCTGTAACCTTTGTGAGATCTGACTGCAAGCTAGTAGTAGCCTTTATTTTATGGTTGTGATATATGGTTGTATTCTTTGTTGTTTAGAGAACCAAAGTACTTCTTTTTCACCTCCTGTTGTAGATAGGAAAGGCAAGAGAAGTATTATTGCAGGGCTACATTTTATATGGAATACATAGATTTTGTCTCAATTCAGAAGGGTGTTTGGACACTATACATCATTCTTCTAGTCATACTCTTGCAGTCTGTGAATTTTGGAGGTAGCATTTAGACATTAGCAAGTTGGTATTGAACAGGATGTGTGTAGTAAGACAGTATCAAATTTGTCTTTATTGTAAAGAATATTTTTTTTTTCCTTGATAGTACAGCAGTTACATAAAGGCCAGAAAAAGATGTTTACCCCTATGTGCTTTGTTTCTTACAGGTTTTTTAATTGTGGCCATTTTTTTTCTGACTAGGAAGAGCCATGGAATTTACATTTCAGTATTCTTGTAATTTGTGTAATATTCTGGGGGAACTCACAAAACTTGTTAAAATGAGAAACAGTCTTCATATTAATATAACTTTTTAAAGAACTTATTTGTGGTGGTGTTTCTTGTTTCTTTCAAATTATGGAAACTCCTGAGGCTTGCATTTAATTCTTGTGGTGAGAGTCTCTCCCACTAAAGAGTACTTGTATGTAGCTTTCACTTAAGTCAGCTAACCCTAGTCCTAGATGATGTAGTGGCGTTCTGCAATGTTGAGGCAATTTCGTGGCAAGCTCATCTTACCTAATGAGAGATACAGATTCATTGCACCTCTTCCATCAGTGGCAGCTCTCTTTTCTCCTGGATCAACCACTGCTGAAAAAATATTAAACAAGAAGCAGGCAAATGTTTATGTAAACGGATTCGCAAGATTGATGGGCAAATTAAGTATCACAACAGGATGGAACCATGTGCATAGTAAGTTTTGAAGATCAGTCTTGAATAATGAAAGTGTATTACAGGTTTCTAGATAAGGAAAATAGCTATTCGATGCTGAGGCCAAATTGTTCAACCTTTTTTTTCTAAAAAAATTTAATACTTAGTGATTTCAGCTGCTCTTGGATGCTACTGTTATTTGGCTTAGTGTGGTAATTAAGTTGTTGGGCAAACTACTTGAGACTTTTCAGAGACTGAAATTTGATCTCCTTTCTGTTGAGAGCTATAATCATCTAATGAGGAAAGATAACTTCTCAAGGCTTCTTGGTCCTGATGTTCATCTCCAGAAGCCCTAGTGGAAAGATGGAAGCTAGAAACAGTTGTCTCAGTCAACTTCTCAAGGTTTTTGAACAGCCATTGAAGAAGTCGGAGAATCATGGCCTAAGCTGGGTAAATAAATTATCCTGATAGACCTTAAACAGCTTGTACTTCATAGACCAAACCTTCTTAAAGCATGCAGGCTGTAAGACTCAGCTTAGTTAATGCTTGGCTACTGATGGGAGTCCACTCAAGAAGTAAGAGTGTCTGAAGCCATAGCTGACAAACGAAATAATGTTTGTGTTCCATGTTGGTGGGCACATAGAATGTAGCACCTTTGATACTAAAGATGAGAAGACATTCTTACTAATTTAGAGAAAGAACCGAGGGGGAGAATACAACTTCACTATTATGGGAGCAGAATAGCTTAAGCAGGGAGGGACTGTTTCTTCAGAACAAAACATGAGTGAAGCAGGAACAATATGACTAGTGAGGTGTATGTTGTATTAACCATAAAAAATTAAACACATCTGTCAAACTGAAAAAGGGAAGAATAAAAAAAATCAATACAAGTGATGACAGCTGAGGAAGAAAATGTAAACTTGAAAATCAGGATGAAAAGACATTTCAGAAATGCAGTAGACCCAGAAATATTGGTGAAAATAAGAGCAGAAACCTAATTGCTATATTTGACACTTCATTGGAATAGTGAACTTGTGTAAAGAATTATGTCATTACTGACCCAGTCATTCAAAGAGCAGTCACAGTGAGGCAGAATTCTACATTAGTATTCAGGAGTACAGTTTTGGAAACAGCCCTGTGCCAGTTTGCATGTTTCATTCTGTTGCAGATGAAGCTGGTGTGATGTGCAGGTCTATACCAAGCTCTTAACAACGGGAGCTCTCTCATTAGGGTTTTTCTCTAAGAGTCACTTGGTCCTTTTTGCAGCCTTGACTCTCTCAGCATCTGACTCATTTGTTTTCTTTATATTTATTTGCTGATTCCAAAAGCGTGCTGTTTCCTTCCCATTATCTACTTCAACCTAATCTCCCTATATAGCCTCTTTTTTTGTTCCCCTGAAGCCTTTGTATTTTTTCATGCCACTACCTCACTATCCCATATGGAGATCTTGCAAATTCTTTTGCTGTTGGTCACTGTTCGGTCAAGATATGGACTGAATAGTTTGTTGATGTGACCTGGCTTTGTTCTGTAACAGATTGTTTGACCCATTGAAAGAATGAGTCATGAATATTATTTTCTTTATCTTTTTTTTTTTTTTTTTTTTTTTTTTTTTTTTAAATGAAGAGTGAAAAGTGCAAGAAGAATACTGGGTTGGGTTTTTTTTTGACACAATATACAATCCAGTAACACTTAAAACTGTTTTTGAACAGTCATAAGAGGGACTTACACAAGTTAGGGAAATCTCAGGAGTCTTGCGTGTCCTGCTGGCATCTATGTGCAAATTTTGTGCTTAAATGGCAAATACAAACTTTCAAAGATAATTTCACTTTTTATTTTAGTTATTCTTGTTCACAAGTTTCTTTTTATGACTTCTAGCAGGTGGCTGGGCAGAAACGTGTGTGCAGTACACATGCAGAGGTACAATCAGCTGGATAAACCTTAAATTTCAGTTCATTTTTGCAGATGTTTTACATGGATCGATAAGAGTTATGGCCACTTAGGATTCCTTAGAGTCTAACAACACATTGCCAGAATTAATGGACATTAGCACTTGGCCAAATGGCCACTTTTGTCAATGAATTCCCCTTCAAAATTTTGCTCTACTTATAACCTTCTTCATTTACTGTTCTGGGTAGCATTGGTTTGTTTCTGTGCACTATACTGTGATTTGCACTGTCTTGATATATGTTGCACGTTAATAATTGTTTGTGTAAGTTTTTTTTCTGTGAGTGTACTGAAAAAAATTAAGAACTCTTCAACATGGAGTGATCTGTTGGATAGCATCTTTGGGGTTTTGATATGTTGTTCCATTGACCCGCTGAAACAAAGCTTAGAATATTAAAAAAATATTAGAGATCGAGCCAGGTCTGCAAACCAGAAGCAGGTTGTTCTGAACTGTTAGAAGTGTGGTTTAGATGAACAAGAGGTTTTTTTCCGTGCCTATTTAAAGAACAAAAGAAGTGTTGTTTTGAAGTCACCACTGTAAATGAGCATAGAAGTAATTCAGTTCTCTATAGTGGATAAAACTTGACTTCTGGTCTTATTTGCTTTGTATCCAGCTGCTTGTGAAAAGGAACAATTGTTTCAGCTGAAAATTCGTGTCATCTTGAATCGAATGTAAATCCACTTGTTTTCAGGGGGAAAGTTGCATTTTTGAGCTACTTCAGCAGATTTAAGGATATATTAAACTCAATTTAGGACAAACTGATGCTGATCCTAGTCATTCTTTCAAAACACACCTCCCCTCCCAGGCTTTTTCTCTTCCCTCTTTTAAGTATGCAAGTTGAAGTGCTTTAGGGATGTCAGCTGCTGAACTACATTTAATGGGAAGAAAGGGAACAGCATGTCTGCGTATTCATGGAAAGGAGGTGTCTCCTTCTTCAGCTCTTTCAAGAGTAACAAATGTCAGAGCTGCAGTTTTTGTGGTTGGTTTTCTATTTGCTGTTTTAAATAAAGTTTTAATTCAGTGCTGGCTCTTTTTACTCATAAGAGTAATCTCTCATTCATGCATTAAAATGCTTTATAATTTCATCCTGTCTTTTTCAAGCACCTGTTAGTAGGACTTTTTCCTTACTGTTGTTTTCATTTCCTAGTAAGAGTTTTTTCTAGTTGTGAGTTTTTTCCTCTAGTTTTTGGCATTTAATTTTGTTTCAATAGTAGAACTTAAACTACAGACATTTCTTTTTTTCTTTTTTCACCTCAACTTGGAATTTCAAGACTGCAATGAGTTCTTGAATCAACACAATCAAGATTTTGCTTTTGCTTTTGGAGGGTGGAGGTGAGGGGAAAACATTCCTATCATTATAGTTTGCACCATCACCACTTTAGAAATAGAACTTTTGATTTCAGTTTGGAATCTATGGCATTTGAAAATGTAACCTTTTGTATCTAGGTAGCAAGTTCCTGGGGAGTGTAAAGAGTTCCCTGGTTGCTGGTACAGTTCTGAGATGTGTATATTCCGAGCAGTGATAAAGTGATTGTTCACTGGCTTTTAACAAGAATCCTGCATGTGATCCAAAGACTGAACAAAGTTATGTGAGCTTATTGTCATCATGCAGTGGGAATTCTTTCCGAAGCAGCAAATGGGATGTTCCTGAAGTCAGTTTTAAATATGGAAACTTTTATGCTAGAGCTACTAACTACATGAAGTTCTGAGCTGGCTGTTACAAGATGTGGAGTGAGGAGTGCACAACTGTAAGCTGCACATTACTGAGTTATTCCATTCATGAATGATTTGAACATAACCTTTTGCTGCCTTTTATCCCTGTGATTAACCATTGAGTAGTCAAATCACTGTGCTGTTGTATTAGCCAAACTAGAGTTAAAGGACTGTACTGAAAGTAAATACGTAAAGGATGCTTTTTTTTTGTCAAGAATGACAGCCTACAATAAAGACTACTCATGAGAATCACTTAGTTGAGCATTATATATTTCTACTGACAACTTTAAATTTAAACACGAAACTGCCGGAAATCTGTTAAAACTTGGACTGAGTATTTGTTGAAGTCTTAAACTACTTTTTAAAAATAGTAATTTTTTTCTCTATCTGCTTTGAAAATACTCTGTTCATTTTATGCAGCAACTGTTACACTACAGGTTGAGAAAGAGGGACTAGGAAAAAATCACGCAGGTGGCTTTTTGTCTTTATCCATTCTGTGAACTAAGATGAACTTGCAAGGGCAGACACAGACTGCATTTGTTCTGAAACAGCAAATATGTGGTAGACACAAAACAATTATTCACCAATTGCTTTGTTTCCTAACCTTACTTATGGCTCCAGCTTACTTTAAGTTATTTCTCAATAGTTACAATTTAAAGGGAGGGGTGTGTGTGCACATTTTAACCAGTTTCCAGTGAGGTTGTCATCTAAGACTGTCATCACCATACTGCATTTTTTTTTGTATCATTCACCAGTTGCTATTAAAAACTAAATGAAAGTTTAAAATGCATGTAACCTCATGTCAGGTTTTATATGCTGTAACTTTAATCAAAGCAGAGTCTTCTTGGCTGCAAAATTAATGCATTATGTATAATGGCCCTATTTCATTGTTGTCATCATATTCTGTGTGTTACCCATTCATTTACATGATGAATATGAATCTACCTTTCTTTAGGAACATAGCTCAAGTGCATGAACAAAATGGCGTAAAAAAGAAGTATTTAAATCAGCTTCTTATTTGGGATTTTTAGGCATGATTGTATAAAAAGTACTTAATGATTATTTAGATAGGCTCAGACTGATCATAGTCATCTTTGTGACCTGCCACCAATTTAGGTTCTGGATTAATATCTGAACGTGTGTTATGCTGAGTCGCTCTAAACTGGTATGTTGATTACATCATGCATGCTTTGCCTAAAGGGATACAGTGCAGACACACATCCGTTCGGTCTTCCAGTTACCTGGTTACTCCTTGCTATCCAAAGTTGGTCAGCTTTAAGAGATGACTAATGTTTAACAAAGGGCTCAAGTTTCCATTCCTGTGTGATAGCAGAAATTTACATTAGGATTTAGATTCAGCTTTTTTTTTTTTTTTTGTAATAATGGGATTAATGTCCAGTCCACATTTTGATTATAGGCATTAACATATGATTTTTAAAGATTTCTAAGCTTTACTATGAATCAGGCTCTAATGTGTGCCCAAAGCTGTATAGATAAGTGGTGGGGATTATAGGCAACTGTTGAGGTTTTGGGAATGTCTCTGATATTGTTGATTGATGTTATGTGGAAACTGACATAGATAACTTTTAATATTTAACTGTTTGCCATCTGCTTTTACTAGTCTCGAATGACTCCTGCAGCACAACCCCCACCCCGCCCCAACCAAAATCCAAACAAACACCCCCACAAAAGTACAATCCCCAAAACCTGAGGTAACCTACAGCTTTGTGTCACATCTGGATGCTTCTTGTTGCTGAGCTGATGCACCTCAGTTCAGACTTACAGCACCCTCTGCTGTTCTGACCTTAGGGCTCTTCCAAGAAGAGACAAATGGAGAAATGTCAGCTGGTTATCTTGAGGTGGCCTGAACCTTTTCTGTATTTGTGACTAAGGAAACATGATCCCAGCTTTATGGAGGTGAAACTAGAATCTTTATCTTAATGGAAAAAGTATTGCCCCCTCTCCCCTCAATTTCTTTGTCAAGAGAATTTTACTAACATAATCAATATAGTAAAGAAGTTTAATTATGTTGGCACAGCTCCCTTTTTTGATTAACTTTGGTGTGGTTTAAGAATGTTGTATAACTTAGCAATAATTTAAGAAGGTAAGGAGTCATAAAGAAACAGACCTGGAATTACCCCTCAGGATCACAGAGCCCACTCCCCTGCTGTTTTAAGTAATCAGGTCATGTACTCCCCTTCATAATTTTATTGAGCACCATTTAAAAAAGTGTTAGTTGCTGGTGAGTGAGAAATCTCATGCTGGAAAGCTTTTCCTAGAATTTCTATCTGTGGTTAAAAATCTTCAGTGTCTTTTAGTCCAAATAGCTTTTTGTAGTTAAACTGAAGCAAATCTTAGTGCAGGTGAAATATTTTCACTAAAGAAGCTTCATCCACTTCCAGTATCCTGAAGTAGGCAAGTGCTAAAGTGGTGGCTGCTATTGTGACCTGCTGAATACTGGTTTGTATCTTTCTGTCCTGATGCTTATTTTAAATCGGAACCTCTAAGTAATGTTAATGATACTTTCCAGGCATTATGCACAGCATTGGAATCCCAGCAGATTAGGAACCTATTTAATTATCCAGTGTGAGAAGTAGGTTGAAAAATATATTTATGGTTCTTTATAGTCTTTTCCATTTACTTTGCCCTGATTGTTTTTTCTCAGAAATGAGCATATCCTAAATAAAGAAGTTGCAGCTTCCAGTGAAGCACAAGCTAGCTTGATCAGCCTGTAATAAGTGACCTTGGTGTGATTTCTGCGCCGCCCCCGTTGGAGATACTCTGATTGAAGCTGGTTTGCCTTGTATGTATCTTTCAACATTTAAGATTTGGATTTTGTGTTCAGTAATGTCCATTCAAATTAAATATATGCCTTTTAAAAATAACCTGATTAGCTTTGATTTATTAAAGTTGCTATCTGAGGTTACCACTAGTTAAAAATCACAAATCCAAAAACTTTTGGTTAAGCTCTTCAGAAGGTACCTTGATCTTGACTTATTGCAAAACATTCCCAAGGCTTAGAGCCTTCAACATTCTTTCACTAAAAGCTGAAATAAACAGAAAACACTTTGCAGTATGCCTTTGCTGATCCCATGTTACCTGAAACTAAGCAAGAACAAGATCCAGATTAGTAGGCACCTTATGGAGAAACCTCTATTGCTAATCACATCTTGAAAATTCAGGGACTAACATTTGAGTGTTTGGAACAGTATAGTGTATGAAAAGTGGTCTTTCAGGCAGGAAAATTTCAGCCCTTTTAAAGTTCAAAACATCTTTTAAATTTAAGCTAGAAGGTTATTGGCAACCCAAATGGACCAGAAAAGAATAGCAATTTTAAACAGAAATGCAGTCAGTATTCTACAGAAGTGGGGTTTTGTTTTGTTTTTTTAATTTCCAAATACCTTTAAATGTACTACACACAATCTTATTTCTGTGTTTTTGTTTTTTTGTTTTTTTTTTTTTTTTTAACTTCTTTTGTTATGCTTTGCTTTCTTCTCTTTTTACTGGATGTTTGCATTATAGTGGCAGTCTAAGTTGACTGCTTATAGTAAGAGACTGCTCCACTCCTCCCAGTTGTCCTCGGAGAGGGGCACTCACTGTTTGCTATGGTTGTTGATTTAGTGCCTGGGAAGAATGAAGGGTTTTTGGACCACTTCCTCATCACTCTCTCACTAAGGGAGCCTGCGTCATTGAGAAACATTTGACCTTCTGGCGCTGAAACAGGGCTGGAAACTTTGCTGCAAAATCTAGAAGCTGAAACTAGATCTTGAAAATGTTATTTATGTGAACTACTCTTTCATTTGATTTAATTAGGACAGGAGATGGCAGAGCTTGATTTAGAGTTTTGAGTAGCTAATAATTTGGAGAGCAAGCAGGTGGGAAAAATTTGTTCTTTTTTGAAGAATGGTGAGTAACTGGTTTAGGGTAGGAGGAGAGAAAAGTTGGGGGCAGAAGATGGAAAAGTGTGGGAGGCTGTGCAGGGAAAAGCTGTCCTAAGATCATAATTCAGGCATTATCAGATTCTTAAGTAGTTCTCTCTAGTTTAAGGAGGCTGCCTGCGCATAATTTTCTTTGTGAAACAGTGGTTTCATGATGCTGATAACAGGAGCTCATCCTGAAAAAGCATTGTGGAACAGGAGTTTTCAGACTTAACTTGAAGAAGCATGAGTTGGTTGTGGAGAGCTAGGGGCCTAAATTGTGGTGGGAGCTCTTACTTCCAGAGGTTTGATCTATTAACAGATACTGCCTCTCCCTGTAAAGTTTGGTGTGACTACTATGTCATATATGTTCCCAGATTGTATGGTTCCTTCCCCCACCCCACCCCATCTCAGCCACAGGTGATCTAAGACTTGTGCTGAATTTGCAGATGTCCAGCTGCCTTGCTGGAAATACACTCCGTTATCTGAGAGGGCAGATGATGTTCAGAAATCCCAGATGTTTCTGCAGCACAATCAATAAATCTGAGGTATTTTGAAAATTACATGATTTTGCAAATTAAGTATATAGGGTGCTTGTAGTAAAAGAGTAATCCTGATGCATCCACAGAGTGTTGGATTTATTGTACATGCTCTGACAATCTACACAGCGTACGCTTGTATGTTTATCTTCAGGATATTCCAAAAAAAAGTGTGGTTGCTTTGCCTCTTGGGGTCCAATCTCTTTATGGCAAAGAGATTGAAACTAAAATGAAGAAGCTTGACTCAAGGGTGAAATAACAGGAAACAGTTTGAACTGACCCAATGATTTGTCATGACCAATGGAAGGGAGGGGAAGGCGCTGGACTTTTCTTCAATCATGTTTTTCATCATTAGAGGCTCAGTGCATCAGATGCTTAGCCCCAGCTAGCTTAGATGTAAATTGGATGACTGGACTTTGTGAGCAGTCTAATTCAGTTTTGAAAACAAAGCCATTAAAAAATAAGTTTTCTGATGGATCAGTGAGCTTAATTAACTCAATGAACTTTCTTATGAAACCTAGAGCCATCAAAATGAAGGAATAATAAGTGGAGTAAGATGCTAGATTATTTCATCTGGCTTGGGTAACATTACTCAAACTATCTGTAGTGAATAGTGGAACTGAGTAAGGTATAAGAGAAAAAATTTCACAAAATCACAGAATCATCTAGGTTGGAAAGGACCTTGAAGATCATCTAGTCCAACCATTCACCTAACACTGACAGTTCCCAACTACAGCATATCTTTAAGTGCTAAATCAACACTACCCTTAAATGCCTCCAGGGATGGTACAACTTGAGGCCATTCCCTCTTTTCCTGTCACTTACTACTAGGTTAAAGAGGCTCATCCCCAGCTCTCTGCAGCTTCCTTTCAGGTATTTGTAGTGGGTGATAAGGTCTCCCCTCAGCTTCCTCTTCTCCAGACTAAACACCCCCAGTTCCCACAGCTGTTCCTCATACAACATGTGCTCCAGACCCTTCACCAGCTTCATTGCCCTTCTCTGGACACGCTCGAGTCATTCAATGTCCTTTTTGTAGTGAGGGGCCCAAAACTGAACACAGTCATCAAGGTGCAGCCTCACCAGTGCTGAGTACAGGGGTAAGATCCCTTCCCTGTCCCTGCTGGCCATGCTATTGATGACACAAGCCAGGATGCCATTGGCCTTCTTGGCCCTCTGGGCACACTGCTGGCTCCTGTTCAGCTGGCTGTCAATCACCCCCCAGGTCCCTCTCTGACTGGCAGCTCTCCAGCCACTCCTCCCCAAGCCTGTAGCGCTACTGGGGGTTGTTGTGGCCCAAGGGCAGCTCCCGGCATTTGGCCTTATGGAAACTCCTGCAGTTGGCCTCAGCCCATGGCTCCAGCCTGTCCAGGTCTCTGCAGAGCCTCCCTACCCTCGAGCAGATCAACACTCCCACCCAACTTGGTGTCATCTGCAAACTGACCGAGGGTGCACTCAATCCCCTCATCTAGATCATCAATAAAGATGTTAAACAGGAGTGGCCCCAAAACCGAGCCCTGGGGGACTCCACTCACGACCTGCCGCCGGCTGGATTTCACTCGGTTCACCACAACTCCCTGGGCCCAGTCGTCCAGCCAGTTTTTTTACCCAGCAAAATGTGCGATTGTCCAAGCCTTGAGCAGCCAGTTTTGCCAGGAGAATGCTGTGGGAAATGGTGTCAAAAGCCTTGCTAAAGTCAAGATAAATTACATCCACAGCCTTTCTCTCATCCAGTAAGCAGGTTGCCCTGTCGTAGAAGGAGATCAGGTTTGTCAAGCAGGACCTGCCTTTCATAAACCCCTGCTGACTGGGCCTGAGCATCTGGTTGTCCCTCGTGTTGTATGATGGTTTTTAGGATGTGCTGTTCCATCAGCTTCCTGGGTACTGAAGTCAAGCTGACAGGCCTGTAATTTCCTGGATCATCCTTCTGGCCCTTCTTATAGACGGGTGTCACATTGGCCCATTTACAATCAGTCGGGACCTCCCCGGTCAGCCAGTACTTCTGGTAAATGATGGAAAGTGGCTTGGCGAGCACCCCAGCCAGCTCCTTCAGCACCCTCAGGTGTATCCCATCCAGTCCCATAGACTTGTGTATGTCTGACTGTCTCCAACTAATCTTGTTATTAAAGACTGAGGTAAAGAAGGCATTAAGCACCTCAGCTTTCTCCTCATCACCTGTTACCATGTTTCCTCCTGCATCTAGCAGGGGATGGAGACTCCCCCTAGACTTTGTTTTGCTACTGACATATATAGATTATATATATACATATATATAGAAACATTTCTTGTTATCCTTGATTGCTGAAGCCAGATTAATTTCCAACTGGGCTACAGACCTCCTGATTTCTACCCTGCATAGCCTCACAGCCCCTTTGTAATCACTGTGTGTGGCTAGCCCCTTCTTCCAAAGGCTGTAAACTCTCTTTTTCTCCCTGAGTTGCAGCCAAAGCTCCCTGTTCAGCCAGGGTGGTCTTCTCTGGCGTCAGCTTCTCTTAGAGCACATGGGGACCACCTGCTCCTAAGCCATTAACACTTCCTTCTTAAAGAGCGCCCAGCCTTCCTGGGCCCCTGTACCCTTCAGGATCAGGGGATCCTTTCAAGCAGGTGCCTAAACAAGACAAAGTCAGTCCTTTGAAAGTCCAGGATGTCAGTTCTGCTTCCCCCTCTCCTGGCCTCTCTATGAACAGAGAACACTATTATTTTGTGATTGCTATGCCCTAGTCAGCCTCCAACCTCCACATCATCCATTTCTACTCTGAAGTCATCAGTATGATGAGAAAACTGCTGAACAGTAGATCATGAATCCAGTACACAGTGGCAGTAGTTGGGCAGTAGGTCTAGGAGAGAGAAAAAAACCGTCAGCAAGGAAGAATATACAGTGTGTGACAGACTCAATTAAGAAATGTATGAAATTAGAAGTGGGTACTTTCCCCCGAATGAGGTTTGTCATATTAGATTTTTTTTTATTTGTTTTTATTCTGAAGTTATTACTTATCTATGAATGGACAAGCAAGCTGCTGGAAAAAGTGTGGTTACACATCCATCACAGAATGGTTGAGGTTGGAATGGATATCTGGAAGTCATCTTTTCCAACCCCCCTTCTTAGTCAGGGCCACCTAGAGTCAGTTGGCCAGGACCATGTTCAGATTGCCTTTGAATCTCTCCAAGGATTGAGACTTCACAACCTCCCTGGGCAACTTGTGCCAGTGCTCAGTCACCCTCACAGTAAAAAAAAAAAAAAGTATTTCCTGATGTTTAGAGGGAATCTCTTGTGTTTCAGTTTGTGCCTATTGCCTCTGGTCCTGTCACAGTCCACCACTGAGAAGAACATGGCTCTGTCTTCTTTGTATCCTCATTGCCAGTTGATAAGATCCCCCTGAGTCTTCTCTTTTTCAGGCTGAATAGTTACAGTGCTCTCAACCTTTCCTCATAGGAGAGATGCTCCAGTCCCCTCATCATCTTCATGCCCCTTTGCTAGACTCTACCAGTATATCCATGTCTCTCCTGTACTGGGGAGCCCAGAAATGGACATGGTACTCCAGGTGTGGCCTCATCAGAGCTGAGTAGAGGGGAGGGATCACCTCCCTTGCTCTGCTGGGAATGTTCCTCCTAATGCAGCTCAGGTCATCATTAGCTGACTTTGTCCCAAGGGCATGTGGCTGGCTCATATTCAACTTGGTGTCCACCAGGACCCCTAGGTCCTTTTCTGCCAAGCTGCTTTCCAGCCACTCAGCCCCCAGCATGTGCTGGTGTACCCTCTGGGCCCAGCTATTCAGCCGGTTTTCCATCCACCTCACCGTTTCCTCATCCAGCTCATGCCTCCATCAGCTTCTCTATGAGGATCTGTCATTGTCATAGGAGACAGTGTCAAAAGCCTCACTAAGTCAGGGTAGACAATATTCACTGCTCTCCTCTCTTCTGCCATGTCTTGTCTCTTCACATCGTAGCTCAAACCTAAAGACAGTTTTGCCCAATAGCTCAGGCAAAAATATTTCCTGATAGGAGAGAGTTGTGAGTTTATAGTAAATTCTGGATTTACTATAGCTGCAAAAAGTAAGCATATGGCAATATCTATACTGTTAAAATTGTTTTTGTTTTAAAGAGTTTGTTTGTAAGTGACTTCTGTTAAGGCAGCTGTTAGATGTATTGAGAGTGAGCAGCCAAGTCCTGTCAAATCATAAGAACTGGCAGGCTTATAAAAAATGTCTTTTTCAGTTGCATATCTGTCTTTTAATTTAGATCAATTTGGGGTTTTTTTTGCGGTCACACTTTAACAGTCCCTGTCTTGTGTCTGGATTCATAAAATAGATTTAGTATCCAAGGAAGGATGCTAGGATTTCTAATTCCAGTTCTGACACAGAGACCCTGTGTTATGTGTATATCTCTCTACTTGTTTTAACCCAGTTTATCAAACCAAGGGGTATTTAATAGAATTGAGTTATTTAGAAACTATAAATGTGGGATTCTGACTGATGAGTTCTGGTAGCTCATACAAAATCATGAAAAGCAGATCTTAAAGGGCTACCAGGCAGCTGGTGAAAGATAGTGACTGAAGAGACTTCTCTGCATATTCTTTCAGGTGAGCTCACAGATTTAGGAGGGAAGCAGAAAAGAAAGCTGAGGCCTGAATCAGAATAATGTTCTAAGCACAGTTATCTTTACAGTTATAATCACTTAGGCTACATGCCTTACAATGCTTTTAAGCCAGTTGGGGATTAAAACTCCTAAGATTTGTCAAGTTTTGCTGGGACAACAAAAGAGGATACATCCTCCTGGTTACTTGCCTTTTCTCTTCGCTTTCATGGCTGGGATTACTGGCACTCTTGGATATGAGATAAAACTTGTTTTAAATGTAATCATGCTCCTTGCAAAGAAGGCTGTGTCTTTGCTTCCACCCCACTCCCATGCCCTTCTTGTGGGTAACTGCATAGGTCAGCTCAAACTATGTGCAGTATTTTATTGTGCTTTTCATATCTCTCTAAAATCTCTTCTTTTACCAGTGATGGCAGTATCATGGGCACATAAAAAATTGCAGTCTCATGTATGTGAAAAGGTCTTTGGGGCAGAGATTTGGAACACGGATATGTGCAGGCTAAATTTAGGATATAAAGTTACAGTGTTATGTTTTGTGGCAATTCCCTGTACCTGTGAATTTACTCTGAGGTACCAAGTAGTAAAAGCAAGGTAGGTCACCCTGGTTTTCATTGAAGGAAGCTTTGGCTTTATGGCTGTGTCTGTGCAAAAAACCCGTTTCTTGCTTGAGCCTGGGTTTTGGTGGGCTTTTCTTTCCATCCAGATGTTGTTCTTTTCAAATGCTTGGAAAGTGTGATTTATTGTGAACTGCATTAATATTTTAGGTCAGTTCAGGGTGTTTGAGGAAAAGATTATGTTTTGGTCTGGTACCTCTGAGTGTTGTGACCAAATCATTGGGGAGAGATACAAATGATATATCAATTGGGAGAAGTTGTACATTTCATAACAAGAGTCTGTCTTCTGTTAGAGATTTGAACAGCTTCAAGGAAAATATACCTTTGCTTTGGTTAATGCAGAATATGATTTACTTAAAAATCAAGTCTATAGAGAAAATACAGTAATACTGTCAAAACTGCATCTTCCTGAAGTGATAGGCAAGTGAATCCCATGAAGGCATTAAAGGACTCCTTCCACCATAACGTAACCAGGATTTTTCCTGCTAATCAAAAGATAAATAATTTAGTGGCATGCAGATAAAAACTATCCCAAATCCAGTCTCACACTATGTCCCTCTTGAGATTTGTGCTTTATGATGCACTTATGGTCTGAAATGTCTGCATGTGTGAAGGGGGGATGAGTCCATACTAGATCCTGGAAGGCCTTTCCAGGATCAATGCAGTCTATTCCATGAGATTAAGTGGTTGGATGCCTTGACATTCTCAGGCTTATTTTATGTTGTAGCTAAAGATTAAACCTCAAACATGCTATACATTTTTGTATTGAAAACATAAATTTGATTGTTGAAGCCATTACAAAAGCTTGAGATTAGCATCTATCCAAGGAATAGCTGAGTTCTGGCATTAAAGGAGATTAAGCATTTGACACTGGAGGTGATTTACAGATCTTTGGCAATGCAAGAACTGAATTTTGCATTCTAAGGATGAAATTATTTCCTGTCTCAAATAATCCTGACAATAGCTCTTTTTTAGTGTGGGGTGAGATGAGCATCTGTGACAAGGGAAAAGGAGACCACCACTTTCAGCGGCAGCTAACCACTGAGTAGTCTTAGAAGTATCATAAAACTTTTCCTCCTACTTTACCTCATCCAAGCCTCCACTACTGTCTGTGACAAAGCACTTTGAACCATTTTTAGAGAAAAAGTTAACTGTCAAAAACCCCCATGTCTAAAATTATTAACATCGGCTACTAACATATTAAATGACTAGGATGGTTTATGGTCTTTTTAGAATTAGACCTTCATTAGTGCATAGTCATTTCAAGCTGGGAAGCAATCTTCTGCAACCACGAAGCGTAAATTTAATAAAAATCTTGATTCTGGGATTGCAATTCTGTATCAGATTAGCCAAGGATAATTATCTTTCGAGCATCAACAATGTTGTTATTGCCCATGTAACTGATGTGTTTGAAGAAGGAACAGTAGCTTTCTGAGGAAAAGTCATAATCCTGTAGTGAGGGTTTACTTAGTAACTATTCTGCTATTATAAACTGAGAAGAAAATGAAGGGTTTGCTAATCTGTTCACAAGCAGTGCATGAACATTGAGCACAGCCTGGCTGTTTCCTCTCTTGCTTGGGTAGTTTAAAAATAGACCTCATTTTCCAAGTGTTTGCGGGTAGCCCCTTTGTGCAGCAGGAGGGTTTGATAGAGAAGAAACCTTTCATTGTCAGAACCTGAAAGGATGTGGGAGGGAGAAGTGTAGGATATCTCCTGCTCAACAGCCACAGGAATTAGTGACATAACTTCTCAAACTCTTAGACATGCCTTAACATGAGAAGGGTATCTTTCTCCTGTCTTTCCTAGTTATTCTCTCCTAAAAAGAAATTGCTGTTTTAAGACAAATGCATACTGTACCCTTTCTGCTCTATCCTGCTCGCTATCTGCCTTTGGTCTGGCAGCCAGAAGTTCCTCTTATTTTCTGCTCTCAAGACCAAACCCAGGTGTTTTGGGTTTTTCGGTTTTCATTTGTTCATAGTGGTTTAAATTGAAGCTTAGAATATCTGCAAGAGGAAATGTTTTGAAAAGTCTGGTCTCTTGTGCTCAGTGTTCTTCACTGAGCACAGTATATACTTACTCACATGTCAGTCTTCCTTTAATCTCTGGAAGTTCCTGCTTGTGTGCAGTGGTGGTAGTGGGGAAATGCACATCTGCACGTGTGTCTGTGAGCACATCTGCTTACCCCTGGAGAGGTTAAAGTTATTTGGGGTACATGTGGGTGAATTAGCACACCTAACTTTAGGTGAGAAGGCTGATAAGAACAATTTTAACTTTGTTGAATCTCGGGTGAGTCTCTCTGGCTTGAAACCTTTGATTCTTTTATAACAGGTAAACTACTGTACTTAGGTAAGAGCAGGGATCTGTTACTTCCTTTGGTCTTAAGTAATTATTTTAGAGCAAGATGGGTAATAGCTGAACTAAAGGAATATATGGAAATTCTGTTGCAATTCCTGCTGGAGCAGCTCTCAGTTAAGCCCCTCCACTGGAGATACCTGCCCCACGTTTGAGATGCTGTACTTGATGTGTGAGCTCTCGCTGTGAAGCTTGTTGGCTTAGCAAAGGTAATTTGAGATAATCTTTCTAATTTTGCAGTGGAACAGTGAGAGTGTTCATACTACCAGTTCTGGGGGCTCAGCAGGGGATGGTAACTTGAAGAAGGGCTAGTAACTTTGAACTATAAAGAGGTATGCAACAGTTTTGCATCTAACTAGAATTTATTAACCAAAATTGTAAAAATAACAAATAAAATGTGTTTGGATATGTGTTCTTAATTTACTTGTTTGGGGTTTTATTGTGTGCTTGTTTTGTATGCACAGTGGACTGCAGTTTTTCGGGAACAAGCTATAAAACTTTGTCTTAATCCCTCCACTTTCCTCCTGCTCTCTACTGTGAAATTTTCTGCTGTGTAGAGTCTTTTCACTACATTAGCCAGAGAAGTCACTTACTAGTTCAATTTCTTCTCTTGGATAGAAATCTCTACATATGCAACACCGTTTTGTAGTCAAGGAATGTATATGCAGCTTTCTAAAGGATGGCATTGACAGAACTGTTGCCAGTGGTTTTCAAAAGAAAATCCAAGTCAAAAAAACCCCACAATTTAACCAACTTGTCTTTAAAAGCTACAGTGCTTTCTTTGGCTGTGTAGATGACAC
>NW_020799092.1:2681927-2736448 GCF_003259725.1 Athene cunicularia | reverse complement strand
GGGGGCGGGGAGGGGAGGGCTCAAAATGGCCTTGACATCATCCGATAGGTTTTCCAGCCTGTGCAACAGCTATTTTTATGCTTTCAACTCACAGTATTTACAGCTCAATGACAGCCAACTTGCCAAAAGTGTGGGTGGTGGTATATCCCAGAGTGGGTTGGGGGACTGGAGAGCCACTCAAAAACTACGGCAAAGGTCCAGGTTCCCAGGCATGCTTGTTACTGTTGCCTTTTTTTAACGTCTGCATGGTGGTTTACCTTTGCCTACCTGTCATATCTAGGACTTTTCTGAATGCTGACTGGCATCACTAGCTGTCACCAGTTAGTTGAACAGATAAGAGTATGTAAACTTCAGGCTCTTCCTGAGAACTGGAGAAGCAAGAATGTACAGTGCTCCCAGCTTGGAGTTTCTGCCTCTTTCTGAAGGTCACTGTTGGTGGGAGGCAGGATCCTGGGAATATCCAAAGCAAACTCACATTACATAAATGTGATTCTTAGCTGAGAAAAAGCAACAAAAGTGTCAGTGTGAATTCTGTATTTATTTTGAATTATAAAATGAGTAGTCATAAGACATCAAAGATTTGCAGTGATGTAGGTGCAGAATTCTGTTATTTTTCCAGCTTTTGTCTGCTTGCTAGAAATATCAGAGAGATCTTCAAATCTTTCTGAGGGTTCATCTGGCTTTGACCTCAACTGAGGTCTTCCTCATGTTTCCTGAGTGAGCATATATTGTAGCTGTTTAGCAGTACATTGTTTATATTTCATCACTAAATTGTGTGCATGCAGAACCTTGCAGACATTGTGTTGTCTTAGAACATTACTGGCAGAAGAAAGACAGAGAACCTGCATTGAGCTGCAGGGAGGACTGGAGGTGAAAGGAGGCAAAAAATACACATTTTCTATCTGCTCATTAATTTGAATTTAAAGAATACATTAATTTTTTTTTTTTGATAAAAATAGCGATACAGTTCTGTATTATAGCTGAGCTGATACAAAATCTATCTTATGTCAAGACTGGTGTATAGCACCTCTCTCCTCAGCAGTGTTCACCGGCCACCAGCTGTGGTGCTCATCCCACCTGTTGGTATTGATGTTTAGTGGGTTGAATTGCCTTATTAAGATACCAAATGAATGTCAGAAGTGTTATTAAGGAGGCTGAGAGTGCAAGGCTGGGAGGAGGGCAGAAGGTAAACTGGGAGTGATACTTTTGGTGTAGCAAGCTTTAATCTGTAGCACCTTACAATTCTGATGCTAATTTTGCACAAGTAAATTTTTGTGTGCTTCTGGAATTGAGAGGTCAAATGTTTACAGCAGGGTTAGAACTTAACTTGGAGGTGGTTCACTCTTCCATATTTCTCTTCTAGCACAGAATGGGAATTTGAAAAAGCTGCTGCTTGTATGCTGTCTTGGCTTTTAATGATAGAAAAATAAGAGAAAGTTAATTAATTCATTAAAATTAATTCAAAGTAGTGAGCAAGTAATGATAACTGACATTTAAATACAAATTGCATTCTGTGCCCAACCAGGCCTCAGAACTAGTGGCAGTATCTGTGCAAGCTGTTTGTGCACCTGATATTTCTTTTTATTTCTGTATGAGGGTATAAATAGTAATGAAGCATCTTGAGGAAGAATACATCCCCACAGTCTGTATCTCATTTCACACTTGAAAGTCAAAGGATTTAAGGCTCAATATGTCTCATGAACAGATTATGAAAATTGGGCCTGATGTTTTCTAGACCAGAAATCTGTGGAAATGCCTATGTCCTGTTGGTAAAGGTGATCTTTCTGCCAACAGCACTGCTCCCGTTTCCAGGGTAAAGCTTGTGCACGACACTGAATGTTGGACATGCATTGGTGTGTAATGATCCTACTTTTCTGGAGTGGTTAAGCAACTGAAACTGTTGTTGGAAATCCTACCTCTGCTGTGAAACACATTCCCATCTACCCTGCTGATTTCCAAAGTAACTGTCAAAGTTACTCATCAGGTCTTACTTGTTCTTACAGTGCACTGATATTTCTGTCCATGTGATTATTGATCAGACTTCCAGATCTCTTTTAGAACACTAAGTAATATTGTAGGACAAATTTGATGCTGTAGGACAAAATTTTAGAATATCTTGCTCAGCAAAGAAAATATTCATCTGCTTATCATTGAATCAATCCAGTGTTTTTCTTTCCAAGCTGTTTTCTACATAGTAGGTGAGAAAGAAAGGAATGTTGCATATATATCTAGAGCTCTGCAAGAATACATTGAGAGGATCAAACCTTCATCAAGTTGGAGTTGTCAATTATAACAGCAGAGGATTGGTTATATCGTCAGATTGCCAAAACTGGCAATATATTTCATGTACTATTAGCTACTTGGGGCCCCTTTTCTTTCAGGTCTTAAAGTCATCATCTTCAGAACTTGGGCAACATCTTAGGGCTGTTTTGGCAATACCTGTGTATTGGCAAATCAGCTGGATGGAGCAGCAACTGGCTCATGTTTCCCAGGTAGTGAGCTGCTAGCTCAGAGGCCCTGGCTGGCAAAGTAATAGCAGTCTTTGACCACTGTAGCTGAATCTTGTCATTTCCACCATCTAGATGGTATATTGCTTGCCAGCAAAAGTAGGACTCAGTCTGGCACAGGATAGTTGTTCTGTAGTTTTTACAGTAATTATGGGACCTGTCTGTACAGAGTATGAGGTCTAATTCAGTGTGCAGTTCTGTGCTGCTGCTGAAAGGGGAGATCTGGACAGTGTTTTTCTTCCTCTTCTCGCTCGTCCTGGCTTTAGTACTCTTACAGCCTGCCAGGTCAGCTTCCTGAAGCAGCTCTCTGTGGTGTTATGACCGCTAATGCTCATGCAAAAGCAGGCTCATCTATTTATGCAGTAATTTGACCTTACTGGCCAAAGTTCATTGTGAAACTGAACCTTTACCTGACTTTTACAAATCCTAAATTTAAGATGAGAGCTTGTGTTGAATATACACTAGTTATTTAGGGATAACGCTATTATGGACCTTTACATTATCACCAAAGATATTTTTTTTTTACCCACAGGAATTTTAGAGTTTGGATTCTTTTCTGAGTGAAGGTTGAACATTTCAAAGGAAGAAAAGTACTGTTGAAAGTGCTCAGAAATGTCACTGATGCCATCTAGCATTATTACTTAGTAAACATTTGAAATTCTTTATATTAGTTTTAATTTGTAACTTAAAAATGTTAGAATGTTTTGTGCAGAGTGTAAAGTCATGTTTCTTAAATCTGATTGAATGACACTTTTCTCAGATATAAGCTTCATTATTAGAGATGTATTTCCCTTGTTACTCCAGCCTTGCTCTATTAAATGGTTTGGATGTCTCTCAAACTATTTGGAGATGAGGAATTTTGGTCTTGATTGGGGGTGAGGGGGTGCAGAATATGAAATGGAGATTGTTTCAGTAGGGTTTAGAGTATTCACCTTCTCATTTTTGTAATGTCCATGTGGCTGCTATCTTTGCTTTAGGCTTGTAGGATGACACTGATTACTATTCATCTTTTTTCCCTCAGACTTCATTACACTTTTTATGATGCATGCTTTGTGAGATTAAAAACCAACAAAGCCACCAGCTATACTGGTGAGAGTGCCTCCTGGCTGTTGCTCAGATGGAGCATGCTTTTCCATGTCCACTTCCAATTTCAGTACCGTGCTGGGCAGGAGGTATAACCAAAGTTTGTCAACATTATGGCATCTTTTCATGATGTGCATCAAATAAGCTTAAGCTGCAGGTGAGATGACTGCCTCCATACAAGCACAGACTCTGAAGTTTTAGTACTTGCAGTAGAGGGTTATTGATTGAGGCTGCAGATTATCTTCAGGTAGGTGTTTCTACTAGGTTACGAGAAAGTATTTAAGGGAAGAAGAGTTGAGAATGTGTGCTTGTACACAAGTTGCCTGCTGTTACCTATATGTCATCTCAGAGCAAATGCACATAAGAACTCTGTTTCTCAGATTATCAGTTTAGTTTTCTCCACAACTAAAATTCCATTTCTAATAGTTGAAATAGGAAGGGAAAAAAAACAGTGTGGCTTCTGCATTCAGAGTGGTGGTGTTCTCCTAGCTGTGTGCATGGGGAGGTGCAGGGGGAGAGGGTAGTGCTCAATCACATGACATTGCCTGTCTGGCAGGTGTCTGTAGTGTGAGTAGAGAAACCAACTGTTCACTATTTTGGGTGAATGAGGTTGGCTGTTACTGCAAGTGGCCCCACGAAGAAGTCCACGCATCTGTTGATAAGCACTGCTCTGCATACTGGGATCCTGAATGCTATAGCCGCTTGCTGAAACAGTGAAGTTTTTGTCTGAGCTTTGAGATAGTAGGAAGAAAAGTTTTGCCAAAATCCTTGCTGATTTTAATCCTTAGATGTTGGCTGTCAGGATTTGTCTGCTTCTTGAGTATCTCTCTGTTCCTATGCAAGCACAGCCTTGGAATCTAGCAGTAAACTAATTTTTTTTCCCACTCTACCGCTTGGTGCAGTGACTGTAGAGAGGGATTGCGGTAGGGTCTCTTGTGAGGATTAAGCACCCCTTCCACTAGCCTGGGACGCCTCCTGTGTTGCAGAATCTGCCTTCAGGTCCAGGGATTTCCTCTAATATGTTGGATAAAGCCAAGACACTCCAGCCTGCCTATGTCGGGATTGTGCCGCTTGCAGAGACTGTGTCAAAGCAAGGGAAGAGCTGTTCAAGCACATATCAGGATTCATACCACAGCTTACGAGAAGGTTAGCAGGCTCTGCTTTCTTTGTTGTAGGCACTGTATAATTGGTGTATGGGTTGTTTTTTTTTTTTTTTTTTTTTTTTTTTTTTTCTTCTCTCTTGTATATTGAATCTGCCTGCTTTTTCTTTTCTGGGCAGTAGTCCAGATTTTGGGTTTCCCACTGACTCCTGTGACCTGTTGTCCCTGAGTGTGCTCATAAGCGTGTCACAGAGCAAGGCTGGAGCTCTGTATGCAGTGATTTACAGTGCCTGGACCTTGGGACAATTTCACTTGCATTTGAAAGTTTTAATTTCAGAGTTTAAATCTCTTCCTCTCCTCTATGTCGATAGGGTTCTTGTGAGCAGTGTTCTAAGGCTGATTTATTAAAGGTGTAAAGGCTTGTTCTGGAGTGATAACTGTGCCTTGAAGGAGATAAGAGTATCATGTTTTAAGTTTCAGTATGTTGTTTGGAGAGTGTGAAAGGAGTGGGGAGTGTGTATATCTAAATGTGATTCTGGTTTAGATAATGGGATTCTCCTGCAAATATATGTGGGGTTTTTTATGGGGGTTTGACAATTCTGAAAAATTATGTAGACAGATAGAGGTCAGATTTTAGAGAGTGATATCTGTGAGGAAGGAAGATGATCTGGAGGGATTGAAAGATTGAGAAAATGAAAACAGACAGTGATCATAGTGCACAGCATAATAAATAGCAACAAACAGGACCAGGGAAAGATTACTAGAGAATGGTAAAATATAACGAAATGCCAGTGGCAAACAAGATTTATATTTTATCAGAAATACTGGATCTGTCTAGCTACAGGTGAAATTTTAATAGGAACTTGCAGAAGTGAACAAAGGTCTTGAGGACAGTGGCCTCAGAAATAAGGTGATGACTGATTTCAAGGCGAGTAACGTCATCTGAGAGGAGTAGAAAATTATTGTCAGTGATATTTTGGACAGAAAAGTAAAGGGTGGTAGGAGTTAAGGACAAAAAAACAGATAAAATAAGGCCATGTTTGTTGTAGAAAGATGGCCAGTGTGTGGAAGATGATTTTAGCAGTTGCATTTAGAGGATTTTTCTCTCATGCAGCTCTAGGCCTGCTGAGGCTGCCAAACAAAACTGTTAAATTTCCACCCCCTATTGTCACTCCCCTACCAAGCCTCTTTAACATATATCAAGAGTTAGCTTGTTACTAGATTTTTTAAATTACTGCTATTTTTATTGCTTCTTTTCACTGGTTTGACAAAAAGTACAAACAAATACAGAAAAGGAAAAGAAAACTGAAGCCATGTCTGTGAGTTATAAATCCATTAGTATAGGCAGTATTCCCAGATCACTCTGGAGACAAAGTACTGCAGCACATCCATCTTCAGAGGAAAAAAACAAACCAAAATAAAAAAGCCAGAACTTGCAGCTGTCTTGTATTTTCAAGGCATTGATTTTCACAGAAGGTGAGCACTCTTCATTTGGATGTGCCAGGATATATCTTTCATCCAGTCTCTAAATATCACAAGCTCTACAGTATGATAACATGTAGAACAAGGAAAATGCAGTTCTGTAGTAGTTTAATCAATATAAAAATGTTTGCTGCTATCTCAAGTTGAAGTGAATTAAGGTAATTGAAGTCTTCTGTAATTCTGATTATTGAAAAAGCTGTGTTGACTCTGCAAAGTCTAGCAATATCATCAGCCTACCCCACATCTAATTCATTATACTCTAATATCATATGTGCTGAGGAAAGCTACTTTCTACTAGCTACCAGACAGGAAGAGTAGGGAAGAGAAATAGATGCTGCCAGCTTCTTTCATGTCAGAAGAGAAAAGAATGACCCTTTAAATTTGCGGCTCCATTCAAGTCTCCTGGGGTCTCGAGATGCCTCGTATGCTGTAGCATGCACTGTATTTTGCAGTGGAGAAGCAGATGCACTCACGTGTAAAACCTTACAGAAGCTCTGGAAATCTAGAACTAGCATTGAGCTGAAACTCTAACAACTGTTGTACCTTAGTTTTGGTCACCCTAAAAATGGAACAGCTTAGTTTTGTTATTGTCCAGGACAGAAAATGAATGTACTTCACCACACATAGGTGAGTAAGTGCCAGTCTGCTTTCTCCTCTTAGTAAAGCAGAGCAAATAAGGGGTGCCTTTATTATGCTCATAATGCTCACACCTGTTCTCTTAATGAACCTCATGAGAAGTGGCTATCTGGAATAGACTCCATAATGTTTCCTTGTCTCTGGAAAACAGATGGTCTCCTAAAACAGATTTATTTATTTTTCTGAATTGGGACTTGACATTGAAGTTTGAGAAATGCTGACCCTTTCCACACAGGAAAGGATTTGACATGAGGAAGTCAAAGTATATGTTGGGGCAGTTATTTCTAAAATTCCTAGGATTCAGCAATACATAAACATGTTTTCTATTCAAGAATGTGAATGACTTAGTTTTCAAATACCAGAGCCCACTTTGCAGTTCCTAGACTAGTTAACACAACAGTGTGGTAACCCCTCATGAAAGATATGAAGAGGGAATCACAAGCTTTACAAAATTACAGAAAGCTACTCAAAAACTGATTAGCATTCATGTGAGTCTAGCTTAGAATTAAGTACTTCCAAAAGTAAATTCCAGCTTTTCCGCCTCTGTGCAATGTCTTCCATTCATTGCTCTTATGCTAAACACGTTTTTTTGGCAATCTTTCCTTCAGAAATGTTCAATGTGACTTGGGGGCTGACAGTGAAACTCACCTGTCTTTTTCCAAGATTCGTCTCAGGGCCCAGACACACGAACAAGTTCCTGCATGCCATCTGATCTGCGGTAACTGTGTGCACATTCCTGGTGCACAGCAAATGTGAGGTAATTTGAGTTAGCTTAGCCTTTGATTAAACTATTAATATCTGTTCAGTACTTTGAAGAGATCAGGAGTCATGCAAGTGCTTGTTAACATATGGCTTTCTTCACAAGTGGTCTAGACCTTATTGTCCTAAGGCCTCTGGGCCCTGAAGGTACAGCTGGTTGGTGTTGGTGGCCATACCTCACCCAGTAGAGGGCAGAAGAACCTGCATGTGTAGACTTGGAAGCTCTCAACACCAAGGAGATCCTCACTGAGACAGCAGCCCCTGCATCCCAGGCATCTCGCAGCAATTCAGGGTGATATTTTTTGTACAGGTTGATCTCTGTCTCTCTAGTTCGGAGTGTACATGAAGATGATGTGGGAGATGTCAAAGAGATGCGTCATGCAGATGCATGGGTAAGGAACATCAGAAACCAGTCACAAAATGTAACAGGCGCATCTCTGAATTACGGCCAGTTATGTCCCACAATTCAGAATTATTTATGCAAATAGTGCTGTGACACAGAAAAACATTAAAAAATGTGTTGAATGTATGGGGAGCTAATATGCTGACATGTCTTGTGGCAAATCCAGAGTCACACCAGACATACATAGTTAGATTCCCAGTCGCTTCATGCTGCAACCACTCTTGGCAAATGTGTGTCACAGTGACTGTGACTATGCTTAAAAGGTAAGAGGTGCAGTGAAGATAAGGTAATGATATATTAATGTGAGGTAGTTTGAACTTGGCAGTAAGATGGCAATTTAAATTTATTTTTGCTTAATTTGTCATTTGAATGTGAAGAATAGAGGTGTTTCAGGGTATTTGTTAATTTTAGAACATGAATCAGAAGCTTAGGGAAAGGGTTAACACTCAATGACCAGGGTTTTTTAAGTCATTTGTTACCAGTGGAAGGAGAGTCACAGCATTATCCCTGGAGTTGAATTCACATATTTTTTCATTCCTGCTGCCCTAATGTGTTTTTGGTTCTTTTGGATATGACATGTTTTCCCCTCTTGGAGTTTACTGAACTATTCCTGTCAGTGTAATGATCCCCAGCTGTTGCTTTAGCCCTAGCTATTTTCATGCTGGGAATGGGAGGAGGAGGAGGAGAGGGACAGAGGCTAGCTTGTTTACCACACTGTGATCTACTTCATTTGTCAAGAAAACATCTACTATAATACTTTCTTTAGCACAAAGTAATACTAAAAGGGAAGAGTTGTAGACTTGGACCTGCAAGAGCAAGGAGATGTAAGCACTCAACACATGCAGAAAACAAAAAGAAGAGAAACTGGGTGTGGTGCGACAAGTACAGCTGTCAATAGCGTTTATGCAGACAATTCTTTGAACTAGTTATGATACCAAGTAAAATTTGCAGTAAGTACTTTCCTGCTCTATCAACTGAATTTTCTTCACAGTTGAACTGAGCTTCATGTTCAGTGACAATGGTGCTAGGATAGTGGTAATCCCAGCAACTGGGAAACATGTTAATAAAGCTTGAAAAAACTTGTGTGGCTTTGAAATTATTAATTATTTGATAATTATTTTTTTTTTTTTAAATATCTGTATTTATGCTTTAAAACAGTAAATGACTGATGTTTAGAATTCCCAGGAGCTGTTAAAAAGTAGCTGCTTATTTGAAAACAGAAATATCATACTCCAGATTGCCTGTTTTGCATCCAGAAACAACTTCTTCAACTAACATGCTTGTTCAGAGTCCTTGCCAGACAGATGTCACTGTGGTTGTCCTGCTCAAAGAAGATAAGGGTCAGTGACAGTCATGGTTTCTGCTCATGTTTCTGGATCCACATCAGGCTGCCTGTGTAAATCTTATCTCAGTACTTGTGTCATCTATAAGATCTGTCACTAGTCACCTCAGATTTTTCAGCATTTTGTCACACCTGCAAGTCATTGATCAACAACTTAACGAATATCTATACCAAAAATAAGTGCCTGCTTAGATCTTTCCTTTCGTGCCCCAACTCCCATCTATCCAGTCTTTTCTGAGCATTGAATTACTGATCTTGTCACCTGCTGCATCAATAAATTTTGATCCAAAATGTTAAAGCAGCACATTTCTTGGCAAGAACCTTTGCAGCCTATCATAGAAAACAGGATAGTAGCTTAGGTTTATCGAATGAAAACATCCAGGGAGCCTGTGGGGCAAATTTTGTTCCATTTTCTTGTAACGATATGCCTAGTCTGCTGAATGGCAGCATGGAGCATTCATGTTTTTGTTCTTTTACTGTGGCTGGTTGAAGTAGATACAATGTTTTTCCCTGGCAGCATGGAAAATTTACTAACCTGATACCTCCTCAAACCAAGAGCAGGCCTGCAGTAACTAAAGTACATTGCAATATGATGATTACCACTAAGAACTAAAAAAATGGGTTTTGTTCATTGGTGTATCCAGGATTTTTCCTGGTCTTCAATGAAATGGGTAGAAGAACTGTGCAGGTGGCCTACTGTCAAAGTTTATTTGGTATATAAATATTCTTCCAAGATAAAAAAGATTTGAATTTTCCATCTAAAGTTAGACTTAGCCTGATGAAGCTAACAAGAAATGTGAAAGGCTGATAATAAAGAAGAGGATATATTGCTTTGGGACATGGAATTGTCCCAAAATTGCAAAAATCCAAAATTGACAGTGAAAATTGGTGAATCCAGACTTTCTGGACAATCTCATTTCAATACAGCCTTCCAGAAGTAAGCAGCTATAAATATTTTTTTTACAAAATAGCTATATGAAAGCTTCCAGTAGAAGTGCCCATAATGGATTTTTCTCCATGGTAGGGACAACTATCATCTGTTGCAGCCATTCTTATAAAGACCTCATTGTGTGGTCTTTGTCCCCAAAGGCAGCTCCTGGGCCTGTCACCATTCTGAGGGTGTTTCCTGTAATATCTCTGCTTCACCCTACTAGCTGACACATTTAACACCTTTTTGGTAACCTTCCTCACTGAAACACTTGTTATGGCACAAAGATTGTGCTGCCCAGCTGCATTTTTGAGGGGGGATCTGGGTGGTGCTTTTTGGGTGACGGAGGAGATCCACTTTCAACTTTCTCTGTGGAAGTTCCCCAGCTTCATGCTGCTACATGTTTCTCTAGTATTAAATGTGTGGAGACTATAGCTCTGTTTTTTTGTAGGAATTGAATGTGGCAGTAGCTATGTTCTTTGGTAACTCATGTCTGCAAATTTCACAGCTGGAAGCCAAGATGTACAAGTTCCCTTGTGAAATTTGGTCATTATTACAAGCAGCATGTAACCTGTCCCTGCAAACAGTTGTAGGTTTTCTTATTTTGGTGAATGTTCTTTCTGATGCTCTTTTGATGATCTTTCTCTTCACTTTCACTTTCCTAAGCTTTCATACCTCTTTTGTATTACACTTGTGTGTGAAAGTCCTGTTAAGCCTGCTTGCAGGCTCAAACCCTTTTCCATGCTCTGATGGCAAATTCTCCCTTTTCAGAAGTAGAAGACAGCATTTTAGAAGTAGGTGCCAAACTAGTAGTACCTTTGTGCCTCACCGAGAGACTGTTTTACTGCTGCTAATAATAGGTGTGTCATTGACTGCAGGCAGTTTAGAACGAGATTGTATCTTCAGGACTGACATGTGACTGTGAATTTAACTACAGCCGTTACAAACGCTGTCACCACGTAACTATCTCCGCAGCCTCTTTGCTGGAGAGCACCACAGAAAGGATACATGTCTGCCCTCACTTGCTTTTGTTCAGTATGTTAGCGAAAGCCCACCTCTATTAGCAGTGGGAGAGAATCTTACACTGTGTGTAATGAGTGTGGGAGTATCTGCTGTTGCCAGCAGTCTCCTCTGTGTCCTTCAGTAGAGGGCTGAGCTGGCAGTAACATTTTAAACATCTACAGAATTTGTCCACCAGTCTGAAGTCAGTGGTCATACAGGCCATTCTGGACTGCTGGGTTTTTTTAGTTTGCTGATTGACCTGTTACACAGATTTATATTATTTAGATATTTATAGCTATGATAGCGCTTAAGAACCACATTAAGCTTCATAACCAGATTTGTTTTCAATGGTGTGGATCTTCCCTGTTGGAAAACCCTAAGAAAGTCAGTCCTGGAGAGCTACAGTCCAGAGTGTTGAAAGAAAGTAAATATCCAAAGAGAAAGGAAGTAAAAAGTAGTAGATATGTGTTGTATGATGTCAGTTTAAAGAGTCTAAGGAAATTTGACATGCTTTTTATGTGTAATGCAAATTCTGGGGTTCAACTTCCATACTGGGCTGCTGTTAAGGAACTGATTTCTAATGTTAGAGGGATGTGATGGCCGTAGCTGATTCTTGTAACTTTTTTACAAGTAGAAACAGAATTGTAATAGAGTTTGTACTTAAACTGTAAAGAAGGTGTCAGACTGCTGCAGTACAAAGGCCAGGATCTTTACTTGAACCACAGATGCTATGATTGTGGCATGTGTTCTTTTCAAAGATGTTTCTCACTACTGTGAATCAAAGAACTATGGTAATTCCTTGTAGCACCCACCTGAAATTCTTGCTAAGAGAGGATGCTGTAGCCTGGACAAAAGCTGGTGGCAGGAATGCTAACCAGATAGGGAATGCTCTGAGTCTTTATTTTGCATGTAATATGCATGTTGGGCAAAACCACTTTTGTTCCATGTCCTGTGAAATAACTGTCAGCACAATCAAACAACTGAAACTGGGAGATGCTCAAGCTAGCTAATTTAAAATTATAAAGGTCAGCTTTGTGAGTTCCCTATATAACCGGTTAATTACTTCTAAAGAACTGCTGGTTTTGTATTTAAATTTGCATACTTCTAAGTCCTTTTTTTCTACCACTTGTGCAAAAACACGTTTGCTCTCATTTGCATTTGGTTTCTGTAAACCAAACATCTTTAAGTGGTTAAGAATCTGAAATGGTCTTGGAAATACAGAATTATTCCATGTTTAAGTGGAAAACCCCAAAACACAGCTCATATGTTGAGGTTCCTAGCTGTTGCCACAGAAGTTCTGTGGTATCTCGACCATTAGATGATTTCTGTGAAGGGAGCTTTTTCCATCTGTAGAGGGTGCCCTGTGGCAAAAGAAAGGCTGAATTACTGGCCAACACCAGTCTCTGAGAAGTTTGAGGAAATTTTTGGCCTTGATCTGAGAGGCTGTTAGTATGCTGCAGTGCTGTGCTGTAGCCGAAATTGCAGTATGGGAGGTGAGCTATGAAGGGAAAATATTAGACCATGTCTCTTATTGCTGAAACAGGCATGGGAGGATTTCCTCATCAATTTTAGTATTATAAAAATATCTAATTAATCATGTGTTTTATGGATTGTCTTGGCACTGTCTCAAGACTTGTTTTTTTTTTTTCTTCTTAGAAACATGGAAAAACGTATTATATCTTCAACCCAGAGTTTTAAATAAAATGAAAAAATGTTCAGATTCTGCTGTATCTCCAAACAACTTTTTTTTCTGTATAATTTCTCAGAAAAAATATGAACAACTCTCATGTCTCATCTGTAAGAAAAATAAAAAGGTTGTAGCTCTTTCTTCTTATCAGCAGAGATACCTCTATTTTTACAAAAGAAAAATGAAAATGGTTCAAACTTGTTTTTCCCTTGGTTAGCTTGCTTTTGTGCTGTCATGTTAGCAGACAGCTGTAGGTTTGAATGTCAGGATATATCTACCCATTCCTTCTTTTTCCTTCATTTGTCCCCATCTGCCATGTCATATTAAATTAGCTTTGAGAATTTCTCTCTAGGGTCTTTGCAAGGTGTTTAAGGGCAGTGTTAGTTCCTCCTTGTTCATTGTTTCATGGAAACATATAGATCAGTATAGACTGTGATTCAAGTTTACATGGGGAGTTAGAAAATTCTCTTGTTTTCCCCCCCCTCAAGGCTTCTCTTCCAGCAACAATGGATATATAGATGGCATCAACAATCACTGATGATAGATAATATTTACTGTCTTCTGATACTGGTGTGTCAGTTTTAGGTAGACCTTTCCACTCAGGTATTTTGATAGGTTATCTTATTGAATCATGCACAGTAGCCAGATTCCATAGGTACGGTTATGTATGTAGTTATTCATACGCTTAGTTTTCACCTAACCAGTATTACTGGGATGAAGTGATTTTATGAGAATCTGTACCCTGCACGGAAAGCAAACCCACTTTTCCTGTTGACAAGCTTGTTGCATATTTTTACATGTTGCATGTAAATACAAATACGTAAATAATAAATACATCAGGTTACGTGTATTTCAGGTTAATTTATTAAAATCCTATTCTATTTTAACAGTTTTAGTGAGTGCTGAAGTGGACTATTAGGTATATCAAGATTTTATTGTAAGAGTGAGCTTCTATGCACTCAGTAGAAAGACTTATGTACTAATAGTAATATGTATATCTGATTTTAAAATTTTACTAGAAGACAGAGCTGGCATCGCATTAAAAAGTAGCAATGATTAAAATTGCATTAAATCCAGCTAAATTTTACATGTTTAATGGAAATGACAGGAGTTAAATCATGAAGGCAAATGCTGTAAAATGCATAGCTACTGCTAGTCTTTATTTTAAATAAAAATAAAAAGAATCCTGCAAAATTCAGCATAACTTTCACTAATAATAATAATAATTATAATCAAGTTTGTGTGTATTTAGTCATATATGTGAGTAGCATCTGTGAAATAAACACATTCAATTTTGTCCAATATTGAGGACTGAGACTGTAAACTTCTAAGACTATGAACTGGTTCTTCCTTTTGCATCTGCACATTTTACTACCCCAGAAGGCCAATGCCTTTGAGAACCACTGACAGCAGTAACTATTTTGTCTTGTCTGGAGGTTAATCATATTATGTTGTGATACTTGGACCATGCTAGTGCTTTTGATTGTTTTTTAATGCTCTGTCTTAACAAACTAAAATTGCTGCAAACAGTGGCTTTATCTTCTAAATACAGCTTTTAATTAACATTACTTTGATTTTCACATTGTATCAAATTTGATCTGAAGCCTCAAAAATAACCTGCTGAGATAGCTTGTTCTGTGCTCACAGTGTGAGCCAGCTACCTTGTGGTAATATGTGAGGATTGAAAATAGATCTTTTTGCTTTTGATTGTGTATTTGCCTCTGATTCCATATTCTTTGGGGACCAGTTTCTTCTGTAGGTTGGGATCTTTGATTCTGCTAAATTAACCATATCAAAGAATCTGTATTTGTGTGTCTCCACTAAGAGAGCTATTTAATGCCTCATAACATTGACTCATTAAAAGATATCTCATCATCCTTTGAAAACATTTTGGAAAAATTATTCCTATTTCATATTTCTCTTCCAAAAGCAGTCTCCCAACAAAAAAGGATTGTTGCCCTGTACATGTTCTCTTTATTTCTAGAAGCCAAAACCAGTCTGGAACATGGTCATATAGACAATGCATCTAATATATCAGGAGGCATGTGTAAGCTGTATGTCATGTCAATGATTTCATATGACCCAAGAAGCTGGAGAAGCTTTGAAGAGTGTGATTTTATCAAGAAACAAGCCCTTCTTGTCTTGAAGCTGAGTCTCACTTAATTTTCTCTCTTTCGTCTCTTTTTGTGTCTTAAATGACCAGTCACTCTCTTTTCTGTACTTTTCAGCTAGTTTTAAAAGCTTCTGGGTATTTGAGAGCCTGAAGGCTTTTGAAAGTGCTGGATAGAAAAAAGCAACCCTAGTCTTATGTGACCCACATTACATCCTTGGCTTATTACTAGCATGTCTACTGTGAAATATTTTGAAAGTTATTGCTTTGGAGATGAAGTATCTGTTCTGTTTTTTAAGAATCTCTTGACAGAAGTTTTACAGGCTGAATTGTACTCCTGTTCTCAAAAGCTTACCAAGAGGATAAGAAAGAAAGGGTGGCTTTGAAAAGATCTGCCTTTATACAGCTGTATAGCTTTCTTGGTTAAACCTCCTGTTTGGCTTTGTGCCTACAATAGTCTCTGTTGGACAAGCACAGCTAGGCAAGGAGTTTACCAGTGTCCCCCAAAGTGATGTGAGACATCTGCACATCTAAGTGTATTGCAGCAGAACATGCTGATTTCTCAGTGCTGCTGAGAAATCCACTTTCAGCATTCATGTGACCTGCAATAGGGAACTGCTCCTGATCCTGGTTTTGTTTCCTATTCCAGATCTGCTTCACAGACCTGTCTTTGGGTGTAGGGAGAGTGATCCCAATCCTACTTCCCACAAAGAGAAGGCCACAGCATGAATATAAATAAGTGGCTTTTGCCTCTAGTGTGAAAGGTTCTTGTAATAGTTTGAGACCAAAACAAATTTTCTTTCTATTCTTTACTCTCCCAAACTCCATTTTCTCCATAGTTTGTTTGCTAAGGAAGAGCTGAGGCAACTACCTGCATTTTTTAATAGCAGTCGTTGTTGCTGCACTAGAGAAAATAGGTAGTGGAATGTGAGATAATCTCACACAGTAAAGAAATAAACTTCTGCTTAACTGTCCCTTTGCCCAGATATGCTCCAAACTGTTCTTTAAAATGCATTTGAGATGAATAGAACTGTATGGCTGCTATTCCCAACAACAGTGGATGATTGCAAATTCTGAGGAGCAACAGTGTATCTGCTGCTTCTTCACCCCACACAGAGACATGAATTTTTGGCATCCCCTTCCCAGGGTAGCAAACTGTCATATAATCCCTGCAATTTGAGTGTCATTTACAGTCTGCTTCATTTAAATGCTTCTCTGTTAACTGCACAGTCTGCTTAAATGCAAAGCCAGTGTGTATCCCTCATCAGCAGTTAGTGGATTAAAATGCTCTTAGGCTCAGAAAATTGCCTTTAAAAAAGGCCCGAAAAGTTGGCTTTTCTTTGTTGGTAACCCCCATTCTAGCACATTCTTTGTGATGGGGGGGGTGGGGGGTGTTGTTGACAGTGCCAGAAAAATGCAGCTCTGAAAAGAACATTGTCCACCTCAGCAATTTGAGTTATTTTCAAAATTAATTTTGACCATTGCATACACACTCATTGAACACAAGCTATCATAGATTAATTTTTCTTATAGCTTTTCATGGACACTACATAAAGTTTGGTAACACTAACCGCACTTCGCTGCTTCTGTACAGAAAGTGTTGCAACTGGAGCTTAGTAAATGCTGCTCTTGCTGGTGTATGAACCAGAATCTTATCTGGTTTCCCGTTGAAGCATGAAAGGCCTAATGAGAGTCAATATTTGTTTTCTAAGCAGGCACAGCTGAAAAATGCTCAGAGACTGTTTTTGGTGTGAGGGAAAAGTTTTCTCACCACACCTCGAAGGGACTGAATTCAGTCATATATGTAGGATATAACCTCCACTGAAAACAACAGCTGATGTGCTACATATTCCAAGGCTGAAATTGTTATTGGTTACTGGTCAAATGTGACTATTTAATCAGAAACTAGGAAGAAAATTCTCTTCTCAATGTAATTAGAAGGGCTGCTGCTGGCTGAATGGTAAGTGGAGAGTGGCTTCACTCTTCAAAGCAGTAGTTACATGGCACTGGGATATTTGCTAGCGGCCCCAGTTCTGCACAAATAGCTGCGATGATTTTGTTCAGCAAATATCCCATGTCATTGGAGTAATCTTTCATGATTTTAATTATGTTGCTTGCATAGAGGCTGTTGGTTTAATCTAACAGTGTTATACATTGTACTGACAATTTGGAAAATATGCATGGCTGCAAATGGTGGCCTAGTGCCACGTTTCCTTAGGCTGTGGTATCTGACCCTCGCAAAGTAAACTCAGTCGGACACATAGTCAGACATACTCAGTGCTAGGCCAGTGAAAATTCTAAAAATCTTCATAGTTACTGAAAGGTAGAGGTGTTGATAAACTAATTGGCAGGTTTCCACCCCAGCTGGTGCTGTATTCTTTCTTGTGAGTTAAGTGGATGCTGTAGCACAGGGTTTTCAAAAGAGGTGTGCAGGTATGCTGTACAGTGTACAAATAAATGACCGTGAACCCTTATGAGCATTAAAGTGCGTATTTTGCTTTTTACTGTATTTACTTATCACTTTCACTTTCCTCAGCTTAGATAATGAACTTAGGCTAATTTCACTTGCTTTCAGTGGTTTCGCTTTCTAATCACATGGCTTATTGATTGGATTGCAAGGATGAATTTTTCTATCAGGCAGATTGCTTTCACTGAATTTACAAAATCGATAAATCATACAGCCTATATAATTAATATGTGGTTTATGTCTTAATAGGGGGTTTATGTCTTAATATGGGGTTTATGTCTTGCCCTCTCTTTTTGCACAGGTATCCCAGCCCAAATTCCAGAGAGCTCTGCCTCCCTCAGCCTCTCTATAGGGTTTTGTTTGGCTATAGCAGCCTTCCTTCCCTCCTGTTCTGCACTACTGCTCATGCTGTCTCTGTTGTAAACCACCATATGGCTGTGCTTAATCACTACCTTGGTTAGGCAACCTCGAGTATCACTTGGTATTCTTTAGAAGAAAAGATTTTTTTAGAAATGTGAACAGACTCCCTTTGGCTGTATGTGTTCAGTATAATGTGCACAGGGCCTCACTACAAGATGCAGTTCAGGGCTGTGTGCTTTTCTTTGCTAGTTTTCAAAAAACAGGAAATATAGAATATTTTTTTAATTTGTTGTAGTAAGCATGTCCTGGTATGTGACGTAGTCTCTAAAGTGAGATCATTTTTTTTCTTTTGAGATGCAGAGGCTGTAGTCTATCATGGTTTAGAAATAGAAAGGCTTTCAGATATGTACCTGTAAGGGCAGGCGCGCTGTTGCAGATTTAGGTTACAAGCTGCAAAAACCAATTTAGCTTATCATAAATATTTGTTCTTACTAGTGCTTACTGCTAATGCACTCCTGTACTGTGACTAGAGTTATAAGTGTCCTGAAAGCATCCACATGGGTGCAGCCTATATATTAATCATATAGTGCTCTGAGCTGCCACCAGCCATGACCAGGCAGAAGTAAGCTCTGGTCTTCCATTATGCCTGTGGGTTTTTTATTAAGGCAGTTTTAGGGAAAGAATAACAAACCCCATCACGACTTAATGTATTTCACTAACATTGTAACTCTATTGATAGTAGCTATAACTGCAATGTTGTTTGTCTCTTATATACCACCCCATCCCACCCCCCTACTACCCTCCATTTCTTTATGCCTGTTAAACTGCTGGCAGCAGTCTTCTATATCAGCTCCCAGATTTCTCTGGAATGTTTTACTAATTCTTTGAACAGTTCATTAGAGGTATAAAAACCTTGTTCAGACTTTAACTATATTTCAGAATTTTTCATACTTGTGAAATAAATAAATTATGCACAATTTCAAGTGGGAAAATCAGATGAGCATATAAAGCCCACGAAATGTTGCATAGGCTGTGACACAAGTTGAATGAAAGAGTTGAGTAGAAGGGTACCAGTATGGAACTTTCTAGCTAGCAGGTATATACTCTCCTTTTTAAGATCTGATATATTCTTAATTTGAAAATTAATTTAAAGGTTAAATACAGGGATAAATGAAACAGAAGATTGTTGTTTTATGATTGAAAGACTTACACTTCAGTCTGTCTTTGAGTAACTTTGAATCTCTCTGGTCATTCTAGACCTCTGGCTGAGCTCCATGTACAACAGCCTTGGATCAGCTCTTGGGACATCTGTTAATCTATATATAGGATTCACACACTTGCACATGTAAACAGGTGATCTCCTAAATATATGAAATGTCATTGGGAACTCCAAGTACTTATTTAAGCCAAAATGAATTCAGGAGTGAAGTAATCCTTTTTGCCCTCCTCCTTGCTACAAAGATGAGCTGTATTGGGGGAAAAAAGTGCAGTATGTGCTGATTATAACTTGTGCTTAGTATGTGTGTATGTACCTTCATAAATCCCAGGAATTACTTAGTGCTTATTAAAAGTATCCTGAAAATGACCTTTTTCCTGTTGTACAGTTTAGTCCTCTGCACAGTTGCTAGTTTCTTGCTGTGAGGGGACATAATGTTTAAAAATAAAAGGTGCATATAATGGGTGGAGGAGAAGGATAGTAGATGGTAACTGATATAGAAATAAGATATATTTAGAAAATTCATAAGTGAAGCTGAATTCAGGAAGGGAATTTTAAGTCATTTGATGAAGTCTCTAGCTGCCTGGTTGAGACTAATTTCTAGTAAATCTGGCAACAGCAGGAAGACTTCAGAAGAGCAAAAGACCACAGAATCACAGAATCATCTATGTTGGAAAGGACCTTGGAGATCATCTAATCCAACCGTTCACCTAGCACTACAGCATATCCTTAAGCTCTAAATCGACCAGTAACATTTTGCATCACTACTGAAAAAGGGTGCATGAGTAAAGAGTGGCTAGTCTGGTATCAGTTCCAAGAAAAAAAAGCTATGGAAAAATCTGATAAATAATTTAGATGGTATAAGAATAGCAGTATAATCACGCTATTCAGCTTTTCAATTTGTGAAAAAAAGGTCTGCTCAAATGTGATTTTGTTGTTTGGATACATGAAATTTGGTTGCTAGTGGTTTTGTCTTTTTGACTTTTATAACATCTTTAACTTAGTAGTGTGGTATATTTTGGTTTAAAAAAGTATTTGAATCTAATGAAGTACTGCTTACATGGATTAAGAACTGACTGTAATCAATGAAAGTAGAAAAGCATTTCTAGTTGGGATCAGCCCAGTGTGGTCTGGAAGCAAATGCAAGATGGTAATGGTGTGGATGGAACAAAGATTAGTGGAGGAATAAATATGACATTAAAAAAAGTGCTTTAGATAATTTAGGCAAAGAGACAGTTGGGGAAAATGTGCATAAATACAGGTGAGGGCAGAGTTACAGACCAAGGAGCAAAAAAATGCCAGCCACCCCTGTGTGGGACAGTTTTTCGCTGAAAATCCATGACTCTGGGAAGTGAAAGGTAAATAGTAGGTGTAGTTGGAAATGGGAGGGAAAGTGGATGGTCATACCCAGTAAATAGCAAAGTGTCAAGAAGGGCTAACATATTGCTAGATGTGTAGATGGAAAGACATGAGTAATAATGCATTATAATACTATTAAGTATAACATAATAATTAAATATAATTATTAAATAATTATAGTAATAATTATTTGCACTTAAATTTGGGGAGATGGACCTGATGCTGTAGGTCTGTGCCTTGTCTGTATACGTTTAGTGAGATGTGCTAATTTAGGGTATGTAAATGAGTCCCTGAAATGGGTCACTAGTGGAAATAATGCCATGCAGTGAGAGATGTAATGTGCCGTTACCTAATAGGGCTGAAATCACTTAATGGAATACTGCTGCTGGAAGGATGAAGTTGCACTCCCATCTCCTGTTAAAGCTAGCAAATACCTGGCTATACAGACATCCTCTTCAGCTCACTAATGAGACAGAAAACTATTCCCTGTTTTGGTTGGGCTGTAGTCTCTGTCATGTCAGTAAGTCCAGCCACCAGTCAAGGAAACGTAAGAGGTGATGTGGGGAGTGAGAGATTTGACTCTCGCAGCAAGCTGTTAGATCAGGCACTCGTGTAGATGTGTCATCACCTGATTCGGGTTGTGATCACTTCAGAAGTAATTCAGCAAATGAAGAGCTCTGGAACAGGCCAGCTGTAAGACTGTATTAGCCCTCACGCTAGCACAGAAGTAGGAGTGCAATTGCACACTGGGTGGGAGGAAGAGTCTGGGACTACCACTTCTGTTTGCAGTTTCACAGCCAAATGAAGGGCCTGTTACTTCTTCTCTGTGTTCCCTCCTCCTCCTCTGGCTCTTGGCTGATTCCACACAGAATTAGCATGGTGCTCTGTACACCCTCCCTCTTTCTCTCCTTTCCCCGTACTGAAGGAAGTAGTTTCCTGCCCAGGATGCATATATTAAGAAATCCTAGTTTGGTTTAAGAAACAGAAGAGAGGTAACTTGGCTGCACACTGTGCGCACAGAAGTACCTCGACAGGTAGGAATTATATTCTTACTGTCATAATCCTTTCAAAGAAAGATACATTAAGAGCCAATGGAAGTGGGAGCTAGACAAATCCAAGCAAAAATTTAAGTGTGCATTTAAGTGAAGGTGATTAGCTACTGTGCAAACAACGAAGGAAGAGATGGATCTCTTGTTAACATCATATGAAGACCAGAACCCTTATGGGAAGATGTATCTTAGTCAAATGCAAGCTGCAAATAGGAGGTTGAAAGAAACAGGTAAATTGTGATGATGTGTGTAAGTAGACAGTGGCATCTTCTTAAATTTTTTGATCCCTATTTTAAAGAGTGTACAGTATAAATTTGGATATAATGTATGAAATGAATGTATTGGACAAAGTACTTGAGAAAAGAAGCGTGTGTTGATTATATAGTTAGACTGTAGAGCAGTTTTGCTCTCTGGTGGTTTCACTACATTTGTGTGGACTTCTCTTATGTGGATGATACAACAGACAGACAAGGAAATTGAAATTAAAACAGGGAAGATGCCATGCCATTCATTTTATAATAAAGTTTAGAGCTTGGGCTTGACTGCAGATGGATGTCAGTATCTATTGATGCTCACTCAGGTTTTCCTGAATTGTTGTATGTGTGTGTGCACACATGCACGTGATTTTTTTTCTTCAGTTTTGAAAGGTCCCTTTCATATGGAAGCTGCCTTTGACTGTAAGAACAATCTCTAGAATGTTGTTTTGATTGTATAGTTTAAAGGGAAACTTGTTATAATCTAAATGTGGAAATATGACTATTCCAGAAGTCTGTATTAAAAATAAAACCAGATAATTCCATTTCACACAGGTCAAGTGTATGTTCTCTTAAGCTAAAATAAATAGGAAAAATCCTAGTGATAGGGTATTCCTTTTGCTGTGGAACAAGGACACTTCTAGATATATCCATGATATTTCACTTTTGTGAGACGTGTCTGAAGGTGAATTTCTGAGTTGAGGAAGGAAATTAGCTTTGTAATTTAGAGTAATGACCAATAATTTTGTCATATCAATTTAATCTGCACATGGTAATTAGACTTTTCAGGGCTCATTAGCAGCTGGTGTGTCACTATGTATTTATTGAAGGACTGTCAGCCGCTGTTTATTTTTTAATATTAATGGTTTGGAAAGAAGTTGGTGCTCTAGAAAGAATTGAGAAACAGGCCTGGCTTTGTGGATTTTTATCACCCTGCCAAGACCCTGCGCAACTTCCTCTCCCTGTTGCCTGCAGCAGAATACGGAAACCTGACTGCTGAAGGCCACTTCTGCAATTGCACTGGGGCAGGGGAGCAGGGTGGGAGGGGGATGTTTTCGTTCCACCTTGACATCTAAAGAAGAAAACAAGATGTGTTTGAAAATGTCTCTTCAGTTGTTTCTTGTACTGATGGGTTTCCTCCTCTTCTCTCTCTCTGCTGTCACGCAGTGCTGCAGTTGAAGCTCCAGCAGCGACGAACAAGGGAGGAGCTGGTGAGCCAAGGGATCATGCCGCGTAAGTGTCACTTAAATTCTTTTCTTGGTGATATATGCAGGTTTTTGAGTGGAGAATGGTTACATGTATGATCTGAAATATCAGATTCTCTGTTTCTGCATTAAAAACCTCACATATGAAGAGCCCCACCCTGGCCCACCCAACTTGGTCCTTCTGATGAGTTGGTACGCTAGGTATAGGGCCACCTCTGTTACTGAGGAAGAGAGTAATGGCCTCAAGTATAACTGTACTCCAAACCAATGTTTATATTTGATCACACTACACAAGATTCTTCTGGAGAACATACTATATTAGAAGTGCCTTATATACTTGACGCATGCTGGTAATCACTCTTTCATCAGGCTTCCTGCCTCTGCAGTTTCTGTTCTTGTTTGTCAGCTCCCCAGACCTCTGAGGCAGTTGAAACTTTGTACGTACATGTTCCATAGACCCACTGAAGACAGGCAGTGCATACAAGATATTAAGCAACAAGGGGTCCTGTTTCATGTTTGTAGGTAGAAAGAGCCCTGTGGACGTCAGCCATTCTCTTCAATAGGGAAAGGCAAAATCTGTGGAGCGAGAGAACTTCTGCTTTTTTGGATGGACACATCAGGATATACCCTAATGCCAAGCTTTAATGAATTTACTGTTGGGTTAGTGTTGGAGAAGGTATTTTTTTTGTTTTGTTCCTCTCCTTCCCCCCTAAAATGCAAAAAGATACCTGAGAAATAGTTTTTACATGCTTTGGTACCTCCAAGCTAGATGGCTTACAGGTAATGAATTTGAAGCAAATGCTTTATTTTTGAGGTCCTCTCAAGTGTCCCTTAACAGCTTTAGTAAAGGGCAATGGATCAGGGGTATGTTTTCTTCTTTCAAAAACTTCCCCCCCATTTCAGAAACCTTACTTGAAGATAGTGTAGTAATGAGGAGTTTCTCATTCGTTCTATTTCTGGGATGCACACTGTAATACGACACAGTGATGTGACTTAGATTTGCTAAAGGCGTTAAGGTTAGTCTGTCAGCTCGCTCTCTGAATGAAGAGAACCTGTCAGCAGCACTCTGCCAGCCGAAGTGGCTCACTGGACGGCAGTGACATGCTCAAGATGTTTTTGGGACCCCTACTTTAAATTCTATTACCAAATCAAAAAGGAAAGATTCTCCTATCTGGACATAGCACATCGTGCCTGTGTTCTTATTTTTACCTGGAGAACTCATATATGTGCTTCTACAGAACACATTTACTTGCTTTTGGATGAAAGACTGCTGTCCCAGTTACTGTGCCCTTTTACTAATGCTTCCCAGAAGAAAATGTTCCTGACTTCTTTGTGGTCTCCTGCTTTAGGTGGATATTTATGCAAATACTGTATTAACTTATGTTTGGTACTGGCTTTCTTCAAAGTGTGGTTGGTCAGACTTGTGATTCCTGAAAGGGGTCTGTTTTATGGGCCCTTTGAAAATGAGGCACTTGCAAGTAATGCAAGTAAGGCACCCAATTAGTAGTTCTTAAATTTGCTTAAAATATAGCTTAAATAACTAGTCTTTGCAGACTTGAGCCCTTCATTTATGTGTCTTACATGTGAATTTTATGACGGACCAAAGAAGAACACTTCATGAAATATTGTTGTGTAAATACTAGCAACACATGAAAAGGCCCTTTCTGCAATGGAGAAAAAACACCTTAGCAGATCTGTTCTAAATATAATTTAAAATTAGTTCCCTCCAAGTCATGGTATCATTTACCCATACTTGCCAACTGGAAATAACCACACATAGAGAAATATTTAAAACATTATTTGCCTGTGCCATTTTTAATGAGATAATCAGATGTGAGATAAATTGTGATACTAAAAGCAAAAGTCCCATTTTTAATATAAGTAGTACAGAGGATGTCTAGGGCCATGTTCCTCCTGAAGGTGTCTCAGAGCCGTGACAGCTGAAACCTTCTACTTTCAGCAGTTCAGAATAGATGTTTTTACTTACTCCTGGGAGTGTGCAGGTATCTTGTTTTCTTTCATCTCTCTGCCCTGTACCCCCTGTCTGCGAAAACATTTAGGTACTTAATCTTGTTCCTCTGTCATCTGCTACTAAACATGGCTATACTGGGCTCCATGTCTCCCTCTTTGTTAGTCAGGAACCAAGCCCCACATAGTCTTCTAGGATGATTTAACAAAACTTAAGAGTGGGAATCCAGAGGATGGTTTGGTGTTGAATTAAATGAACCAGAGTGCTCTTTCCATGTGAAATCTTTGTTGGCTCCTGGCCTTTATTTTCCATCTGGAGAGCCTTAACACTCTTTGAAAGAATTGTGGTGGTTGTGGTTGTATCTACATTAGCATTATAGCTTGTGTCAGGAAGGTGCTTTTGAAGTAAAACTCTTAATTGCATCTGCCTACTGTACCTTGCTTTGCACTATGAAATGAAGTTTGAGAGTTGGATTAAATTGAGATAAAAGTAAACTGGAAAATATTCTGCCTACAGCTAATATGCATTCAGTCCATGAGACCAGACTACAACTTGTCTGGCACCACACTTCAGCTTCACCACACTTCACCACACCACAGCTTACTGTGCTATCGTACGTGTTCATTTAGATTAGTCTTTAATACAGATTAGTTCTTGGATCTTATAGACAAACAGACGTGCAAAAATCCATGAACCAATTGTAGGAGAAGTAAAAGTTTTTGTTTTACATTTAAAGCTATCTAGTGTGCAAACTCACTTTGGTATGTTTGGTTCTCCTGACTGCAATATAAGTCTTACATGGTGTTTAGATTCTGCTTGGTGCCCTAAAAGAGAAATTATTTCAGGCTTCCATCAAAACAAGGTTTTTGGGCACTGTAAACCTGAGGAGTGGGAGAAGACACATTTATGTCACATTAAAGTGAGAGTGAGAGTCACACCACTCTTGCTTTGCCTGTTCAGAACAGAGCTGGGAATTGCTTACTTTGTTCTGTGTGGAATTTTGTTTATATGGTAGAGAGGAAAGGCAAATGTTTCAACATTTTTTTACCAAGTACACTTAATCTCGCTTGAATAACATTTCCAACCCACCAGCCACCTAGAGTAGGGCTATGCTTCACTAAAAGATTAGTGTAGTGTAGTAAAAATTAAAGCACTTATAAGCAGTGACAGAGTATTCAAAAGAATTGGCTTTTATGCTTCATTAATTCTTCTTGCTTTTCTCTTACCATTTTGTGTAACGTTTTGCTAGTATTCATTAGTTGAAGATTAAAATTCTCAATTGCCCATAGAAAAGAGGTGGAAAGCAAGTCTTCATCTGCATCTGACATACCTGTGGTTTGAGCTAGAAGGACTGTATCTAGAAAAAAGAATTGCATTTTCATATTTATTCAGATTTTGGCCTATTTTCTGCAAATAGACAAGGTTTTTTGCTGCTTAGATTTTTTTTTTGCAGCTATGTAGAGGTGATTTTCATCTTCTCATAAAATGAAAGCTAAACAAAATCTGTCTGTGCTCGACTCTTTGAATTCTGTCATGCTGTAGAAGAACAGTCAGATGCTGTCAGTTTTTAGTGTTGAATTTAAAGATTACAGCTATTGTAAGGTTTTTTGGGGAATATTAAGCACCCAGTTTTCCACCCTTGAGAAGAATGTTTAAAACAGTAGTTAATGTGCATCTGAGTAGAAAGATGCGTGAAAAGCATCTTCAACTAAAACAGCAAAAATTTTTAGGGGAAAGACATTTGGCAAATGTAGCAATACTCTGCTTTGCAAATATGTTGTGCTTTTTCTCTTGTGCAAGTTTAAAGCTTCATATGTCCATTGTTTTATCCATCAGGATTGTGATCTTTGGCTTCTGGCTGCAAACACAAAATATAGGCAAGCATGCAAGGTCATTTGGCACAGTCCTGCAAGAAAGCTGCTGTTGTGACCATCAGATTCACTTAAGCAGGCAAAATATAAGTTGAAAATAATTTCTGGGAATGTGCCTTTTGTTGCTCTATAGCACTTTGTGAATATCTGAAAGATGACACAGGCAGCCTTTGAAAAGGGCATCATCTGGACTGAAAGCTAAAAGAAGGTGGCTGCAGTACAAGAGAATTTCCAGGAGCTGCTTTTTTGCTTCAGTGTATCTGATGTTTGCCAGTTTTTGTGCCCACATCCAACTACCCTGACTGTATGTTTGTGTTCCAGGATGCAGTATATATGAACATATTTAGAATCCAAAAAGGGTGGAGTTTGTGCTGTTTTTCTAATGTGACTGTTTTTACAGGTGCTGAGCTGTTTCCACTCTATAGGTCTGTATTGCCAATGCTCTGATGCAGTTTTCTGCTTCGACATGCAGCCTGTTAGTTTCTTCAGCATATTTTAGAATACAGGATTTGTGAATCTTGTGCTGCTGGGTTTTAGACTTACCTGAGGAGTGTGTATTTTATTTCTGGACTACACCAGGGGAGCATGCTGTAGTTCAGTTGCAATATGTCACATGATTAGGAATGATTGTAATACAGCAGGCATTGTAATGATTGTAATCTCATTAGGCCTCTCAGTATCACTAGCTGTATTTTGTAGCCATAAGGTTAATGGAGAAAATTTAATATTTGTTATAAAACTAAAATACAGTATTTGCTTTTGGGGGGCTGTGAGACATCGCTTAGAATAAATTCTAAAGGAGTTGCCATTTACTGGGGACACTTAGTGATTTGAGGATACAGAACACAGGTTATGCTTTGGCATATCAATGTTGATCATCACTTAGGCAAATCTTATAACTGGTCTTCTGCATCCAGCACTGCTACCATCACAGGAGGTATTGATTTCAGGAAGCAAAATTTTTGCCACCTTTGAGTTTCTAAAGTTAAACCATGTCTCTAGACTTTAACATCTCAACCCCAAAATTTGGCCATACTTGTGTTTCTGTAGGGTAGTTAAAAATGGTATTGCTGCTTTAGCCTTCACCTGATAGTCTAAGCTCTTCTCAATTTTATAAAAATAATTTGGTTGATAAAGATTATGCACTTCCAACTTAATTGCATAGCTCTGTATTTAATCATGTTCATATTTACTTGTTAAGCTGCCAGTTTTAAACCTGAAACTTGTCAATATAGTGTATGGGGCAGTAGTTGAAGGAGACCTGTCATTTGAGGATATAGTCAACTTCTTGTTCCTGTTAGAAACAACAGGTACAGCAGAACATATTAAATGATGTCAAAACTCAAAAGACCTGACTTTATAAATTGTTTAACTGTTAACTGTGAAATAGGAGCTTCTTTTCATGTATGTCAAAGAAAGGAGAGGAAACCTGTTGAAACATACACAGTTATCTACATGAGCAACATTTTTCATGGCAGGAGCTGTTCTACAGTCATGCTGATAACTTCAGGTGCAATTCTTAACATCTCAACAATATTTAATCTTCTACATAAAGGCTAGGATAGAAGATGAACTGCTATGCCTACATGGAGTTTTACTGATTTGGAAGTGTTGCAGTGTGGCTGTACAGTTGACATCTCAAGATTGTGTGTATTATATTTGAACTGCAGATAAACCAATAGCTTTAACACCCTGAAAGAGCTCTTCCTGCTTTGCATACCTCTGCTGCATATATGTTCCTGTCGTTCTCTTGTTGCTTTACATATCGTCTTTGTAGTGATGTTCCCTATAGATTTTGGAATATATTTGTAGTAACAAAACAAAAATACAGACTTTTACTTCCCTGCTATCTGGTGTCTGCTCTTCTGCCCATTGGTGTCTGCTTCACTTTCATACCTTTTTTCCACAAAACAAGCTGAAACTGTACTTTCATTTACTTTCATTTAGGATAAGGAGTTAAAAACAAATGTGTGGACTGTAAATATTTTTACTCCCAGACTTGTTTAATTAAATGTCCAACCCTGTGAAGTCTTTAAGATCTAAAAAAAACCCCTATTTTTTAATATCCCATTGACCTCTGAAACCTTATTGTTTCCTGGTTTGTTGTATACAGAATGGAACCTCAAATATAGAGGCTGCAGTGAGACTTTTGATGTACTTGATGTTACGCTCTGAGAGTAAGGCTGGAACACTAAGCAGGTGCTATAAAGCAAACAAAAGCTGTAGAGGACATTTGTAGCTGTGTTTCTGTTTGTAGCATGTAGCACAAATCTGTAACTGGTTTTACTTTAATTTGATCATCTACCTGTAACTTGTCTCCCAGGAATTATTTGCTGGTTCTTTGATCTCTTCTCTTGAAGCACAGTTTCAAAGCCTTGAGGCTTTGTGTGGAGAAGGAGTCCATACATTTAAGCTGAGAGCCTTATGGTCAGGGGCCTCATAACTGCACCTGGCTTGTTTATATTTTTAGATAGCTGCCTGTGTTTGTTTTTGATGTGTTTATATCATCTGTGATTAATAAGGCTTGGTTGGAGTAGGAGAGTTCCTTGTGTTAGTAATGGAAATGTGCTGTTTGCCCTTTCTGAAGCTGTAGACAGAAGAGGCCATGCTCAGGGGTTTTATAGACTGCAAATAGTCCTTGAACACTGCAGTGATAAAAGATTTAACTCTGCCAGTTTCAAGTGAAATATAATAATTCAGGAGAGTAAAATCTGGAATGTAATACAGCTTTTTTTCTTCATATTCCCACAGCCATCTTGGGATCATTCTTAATTGTTGGCTGGGAATGGTCTCTCCTTTTTTGTCCCATGGCCCCCACACCTCCTCGAGCCTGGGCACTCTGTGAAGTTGTCAGAAGAGTTTGCAAAAGGGTGATTATCCATCCAAGAAGCAGGCTTGAAGTCAGGTCTAGGAATGCATGGATCAAAGGGTTCCAAGTAGAAGTTTGTTGTCTGTCTTTCCTCTTCAGTTTGGAGGTGGCATGATCCTAACTGTAATGAAGCTTTATCTTTTTTATTTTTCATTTCAGGATTTAGGTAATCAATCTTTTGAATTGTCTTTTGACAATTCAAGTCTTTTGAATGCCAGTACTTAATGGTGATAGACAGAGTCGGTTATAAATTATCTGTATTTGCTGTAAATGTGTTGTGACACAAAACTGTAGCCATAGCCACCCGTAGATTTGATAACTGTTTTGATACTGTCCCACTGGCAAGGTGACAGCTCCTTTTGTGCATGTGACCCGGTTTTTGGATACTTTTTTCTTTCATGCAATGAAAAATGTTTTTTGGAAGTGGGGTGAAGATTAAGGGAGGAAGAAAGTGCCAACTGCCTTGCTCTGTGGTTCAAGTTTTGTGTCTCAAACTAAATGCTACACACCAAATGCTATGGGGTGGGAGCCCCACCCTGAACCGACAGAGGAAGTCATCGAACCTATTTGCAGCATGTTATCTCATCTTTTTACGAAAGCTTTGTAAACAAGAGAGAAACTATAATTTGGCTGAGAGCAGGGGTGAATAGCTGCAGCAGAAGGCCTTCTGCTGTTTTGAATTAAGTCAGCATGTTTGAGGTTGGGTTTGGATATGACACGAGCTTCTCTTTGTCATAGCAAAGGAAGATTTTACCTTTCCCTCAGGAACTGATCTAACTGAAGAGCAGAATTCTTAACTCAGTGTTTTGAATTTAGCTGTAGCCTTTCTCAAGCATTGCACGTTGTCTGGCCAAGTGATTTGCAGTTCAAATATCACCTTGTTGTCTATGATAAGCTAGATAAATACTATGGCCAAAGAAAGCTCATGTGCCATCTCTCCTTTGTCAGCCTACATGTCTGATAGCCTCCAATAGTGATCTTACTGATTGCAGAACATTTAGCTGCCTCTCCTCCTAGAAATTTGAGCTGTGAGGACCTGTGAAAACCTTTTTGCCTTTCTTTCTTCCCTTTTAGTTCCTTGCAAACCTTGGTGTCTTCTGTCGGCTGTGTAAGCGAATGCAGGGTGTACAGATATTTTGACTTCTCTTTCTCAGCAGCTGGGTCAGTCACCTTCCCCTGCTGTGTTTCATTCTTAGAGTGACTGAATTTGATTCTGATTCTACTGATTTCTCACACTAGATAACAGGAACTTGAAGATCTGCTTATGATTATCTTTGAAAGCTTTGCAAGGCTAAATTCTAGTTTTGTACACTGCAGGGTAAACCCTGAACAGAAACGTTTAAACTATTTTATTCAGCTTTTTGTCTTTGCTGTTATATTGGAGATTTGGGGTTGATTCCTGGGCCTTGGTTCAGTCTGTTTATAGCAGCACCAGTTTGATGCTTTGCAGCAGCATCTCCCTTCATTCACTCATTGCCATCTTCATAATGCACCTTGGGCTGAGGGGACACTGAACTGATGCATTGCAGTTTTGGTCCCTATTTCATAGAAATTAATACATTGCTTTGAAGTAAAGATTAGCAATTTCCATCTCTGTGCTTTGTATGGTAAGGTGTGCATCATTGTTGATGGTCCTGTGTCTGCTGCTTAGCTTTGTGGGGTCAGATAGAAGGACAGTAGTTGCAATGTAGAGCTGCAAACATTTCTGAAGCAGGATGGAGACACAAAGCAGTTGCATCATTGATCTCCAGGGAAATTTCTCATGGTAGCTAAGGGAGTGACCACAAAGATACTAACGCTTCAGGAATTCTGGTGATGAAGCATCAAAATGCTCTACAACAAGTAGCAGAGAGACTAAAAAGCTAGGATGTATGTGGTAGGAATTTCATTAGATCTTTGCTAGCCAGCCCATCTGTGGTAGGAAAATCACATCCTCCTGTCAGTCATCTAAAGGTGAGGGATAAAGCTCATGCTCCTAACAGTAGATGTTGCAAATTGCCAGATGGTTGTCCAAGTGGAACAAAAGTATGTACAGCTCAGTGAAGGGCACCTGCTGGACTGTGCTGTCCCAAACCCTGTCAGTGATGCCCCTTCTATCACTAGGCATTTAAAGTGCTTGTTCAGCCATTTGTAACATCAGGCTGTTTTCCTAAGGTGGGTGGGACAATCCGAAGACATGGTGGCTGTGGTTCAGCAGCGTGGGGGCTCCTGCTGCAGCACTGGCCTTAAACCCAGCCTCTCATTTCTGACTTTGTCTGGCAGGGCAGTTTTTGCTCAGTTCTGCTGACACTATTCTTTGTGGAGCCATGCTGTAAACCAGCATACCAATCCAGGTTAAAATAGCTCTCTCAAAACAGCTGTGATCTGAGTCTACAAACAGTTTTGTCAGCATAACTGAGTGCTAACATGGTTTGTCCCAAGCCTAGCTACAGGAATGAGGGCAGAAATGACACTGCAGTATATTCATGATGAAATACCATACACATATCATGTAGAAACAAAATCAGAAAGGCAGTCAAAAGGTATACCTAACTGAAATTGGGCATTGCAGAAGTTACTTCTACATTCTCAAATATCTCAGCAGAGTAGTAGAAGAGAAATATAGAGGATTTTTTTTCTGCATACAGTGGAAAACAGAAGTTCTCAACACTTAATAATACCATTGTAGTTTGGCCAATTTGTTTTTTTTTTTCCTTTGGCATCACCTCTATTCTTGTCGGGGCTCACTAAAAGTTTTGCTGGCAAAGCTGGCCACACAGTTAGCTAGGTCAAGGATTTGAGGTGAGTTAACTAGTACCTCTTTTTGGGGAGGGGCACATGCCATGGGGAGGTGCTGGAATTACTTTATGTTGACAGTTCCCTAGTACAGCTCCCTGTGTGGTATGAGTACAATTGGAGAATCAGCTGCAAGGCAGAAATGAGTGGGACATGAGGGAAGGGAAAAAGAGGTCGTTGCTTAAGATGGACCTACCACCAGACTAAATATTTGTTGAACTGCCTCTCCAGGAAGTCAGGGTGTTAAATGTCTTTTTATACTTCTTGGATTTAGTAGGGTGCTTGTCACAGGCTTGCCTGGTGTTTTTGTAAGCAAGCTGTGACAACTCGAGGCTGCGTATGCAAGTGGTGAGAGAACAGTATTGGAAATAAAGACTTGGTGTCAGACTGGTAGGATGTGTTGAGCAGGACCTTTTGGGTTGGGAGGGAGAAGGTCCGTATGATACTATTCCGTATTTTCAGTAATTTGATGTAAACAAGGGAACTGTGCATATTTATTAAACTTGCAGGTTAGTGGGCTGGGAGGACAGGATTGGGACTCTCAATATTTGGATAAACTGAGAAATACAGAACAAAGAAAAATGCAGAGTTTCTACATTTTGTATGTATGGCTAGATAGCAACTCTACCTATCTAGCTATCTTCTAGAAGAGGATTGGAGACCTTTCACGGCTTGTGAGCCAAGCACAAGTGAATATGTTATGTGTTTTATGTACACAGAGGAAAACTGGCTGGGACATATAACTGAGAAGTGTTATTTAATTATCATTTAGCTCTATAAAATTTGATAAATTTTAGTATAAAATATGTACCAAATTTTGTACACTATACTTCAATAAAAATGCAGATCAAATGGAAGGAGACAAAAAGAGAGTAAACAAGGAAGAGTCTGGAAAATGTTATCTATAAGGGAAGGTTGAAACAACTGGCTGTGGTCATTTTATGTAATGAGACTGTAGAAAAACCAAAGTTTTCAAATATATAGGAATAGATGCAAAGAGGAAGAGAATAAATTGTTCAGTGTAATCATTGCAGGTAAGGCAGGGAATGAAGAGTATAAATTGTATGAAGGGAAATGTAAATTAGACATTCAGAAAGGTTTTTAAATAGCAAGGACATCTATGTACTTGGAATAACTTCTCTGCAATGGTATTGCATTTTTTCATAAGAGGTCTCCAAGAACAGGATAGACAAACCACTGTAAGGACTAGTTTATTATATCTTATCCAGTCTGTGCAGTCAGAAATCATTAGGGGATTGGAGTTTCTTCATCCCTGTTTTCTGTGGTTATATCTGCTGCTTCAGGGCTGTGGACATGGATCCTGCGTCAGTAGTAGAAGTGCTGCCCCCATACATACCTGGTTACCACTGCTTCTGCTCCACCAGCTCAGCCCCTCATTTGCATAACCCTTCAGAATGAGCCGGAATAGCTGATATGGCTGAGAACAGTAGAGCTTTGTCAGTATGGGTAATTTTGAGTGCAATGGATAAAGCAGCACTTGGGTGAGCAAGCCAGAAGGGGGTATGGGGGACAGCAATAGTTTTGCCCGGATCAGTACCAAGTGACTGGGAAGGGCAGTGGTAGGAACTGGGAAAGGGGCATGTCTGCATTGTGAGTGTCCTGTAGAGCTTATCCAGAGCTTTACTGCTTCAGAGTTCTTCATCGGATTTTTTGTTTGTTTGTTTGCTATAGTAAAGTTAACAGAGTTGCTCCACAACTCTGGACTATGTAGTAATTTCAAAGCCAGAAAAATGTGCAAGACTTAGTTAACTTCGAATGGAGTATGATTTTACAATAGACACCCCCTTCTGGCATGTCAGCTTCATCCTAGAATGCTGAGGGAAGCAGTGAAGGATTTGTGCCCTCTTGACATTTTCAGAGGTCGAATATGAAGTCCTCTGTCATGTTGCCAGCCCAGAGAGCTACAACCCAGTGCTTGTTTCCAGAGGACTAGTCATGAGAGACTGAAATTGTTCTTCTCAAGATTCTTCCCGCAGCAGTTTTGCATTACTTACTATTTAATATGTATGTGTTTTGGGTGAGGGCTTTTATTTTTCACAGGGATTCTTTTCTTCTTGCTTCATTCTTCTGTATGCAAGAATTTTCCTGGACTACCTGTGACATCAGCTGAGCTCCTGCAGTTGACTTTCTTGACCATTTGCTATGGTCAGGGAAATGTCACTTAAAGTTCATGTGCTGCCTCTTACTGATGGCAGAGGTAGGCAGGAAGGGGAGAGTAAAGAATTACTGCCATGCCTGCATTTTCTGGTGGTAGAGAGCTTTTGAAGACTCAAGAGAAGAAGTCATGATTTGCTTGTCTCCAGGGTAGATTTTTGTATCAATTTATATATTGCATGGTATCTTTGCCCAAGTGTACCTGAACTTTTATTTCACTTTTCTGTGATATGCATACAATGACAGAAATGGGTGTTTAAGTTCAAGTGTGTGCATATTCACAAGCAGTTCATGTGGCTTGAAAAGGGTATTTCCCAATAACATTTGTTGCTTGCTCTTCACCAAAGTGAAGTCAGATTGCCCAGGAGTTGATGTCTTAGCTAGCCAGTGAAGCTTTTTGTATTATTTTTGCAGTTATTGCAAAACCATATCTCTACCCTTGCTTTGGTTTATCCCAAAGTGCAATTGGTGCACTCCCATTTTACAGCTTGCATAACTTTCTCTGGTGATCTCTCTCCATAACCAGATTGTATGAAAGTATCTTTAATGTGAACATGAACTGTTTGCCCCATCATTGTAGGGGTCTGTACACTCATTCACTATGGTGAGTTTTCAATTACTGTTAATTTATTCTACAAATTATTCTTCGTTCACTTCTGTAGTCTGAATCCCACCTGTGATGCCTTGGTGTGTTCAGAGTTCCTGGCATATGGAATAAATTCTACTTTTTACCCCATTGATGTGAGCCTAGAGTGAGTCTGTGTATATTTCATGGAATGTGTGTCTGTCTTAACACTTTGTGTTTGGCTGCTCCATTTTATTCTGTAGGAAAGAGTTTAGAAGTCTACACATGCATTAAAAGTAGTTTCTTACATTGCATTTATTCAAAGGCTTTTATTTTTTAATAGTCTTCGGAAATTTCATTATAAAGTTACATTTGAGAAATATTTAATCATTGGTCTTAAGTGAAAAATAATATGAGTAGCCTGTATTTCATAGGACTTAGATGCAGTACGCTGGATCTAGTACTTGTACTAACTGTACAAGTTTAGATTTCTGTCTTCAAAAGACTTACATCTTACCTTTAAAGCTGAAGTTTTTTACCTTTGCTGTTTAGCTTGATGGTAATTTAGAAACTTCACCAGGCAGTTTTAATATGAGTATTTCAGAAATATGATCCCTTCAGCGAGTTCTGAATACAAGCCACAATGCAATTGTTTTAAAAATCAAGTTACTTGTGGATTTGGGAAAACTGTGAGGAGCTAGTGACGCTGTTGTCACCCTCTTTCTCTGGTTTTACTGTGGGACGTGAGCTTTGTGTGCTCCAGAGGAGCCAGGCAGAGTGAGAGATTCCTCCAGGGTTAGTACGGTCCTGGACAGCAGAGGATCAGTTTCTTAAAACATGATCCATTTTGGCTCTGGATGTATACTGGGCCTGAGGGGGCGAGGAGGTCTGTTATATGGAGAGCTGCTGTTAATTCCTCAAGTCTTGGTTTTCTGTCAACAGACAGATTTACTTTCCTGTCCAAGTGTTCCTGTTCTCATGATAGTTTCTCTTACACGGAACAATATACGTCTTGTGGACCTGCAGAATTTGCAACCAGCCCTTGCATGTACACAAAACACAGGTGCAGATTAAGGAAAGACTTGCATCTTCCTTTGACATTAAAAGGTAGAAAAGAGGATTTACAGTTCATTAGGATCCTCCCCCATCCTTCCAACCATTTCATGTATCTCTTCAGTGTTTCAGTGCCATTCCCTTACTTAAGGGTCTTGGATATCTTACTCTATGTTGAAGCTTGTAACAGGCGTTTGTTGGGGGTCTGGGTTTGACTCATGTTGTTGGATCCAACTTTGCGAGTGGTGGTTAGTTTGGCTAGAAGTGTACCAGTATTAGTCTCTACAACAGCCCACAAAAAGTTGAGGTCAGTTCCTGTAGCTCCTGGGCTGTCAAATGGAGTATGTCAATTCACATTGCTTTATACCAGCTGGAGATCTGGTCCAGTGTGTTGAAAGATGCAGGAGGCAGTTGCTGCAGTATATTTGCTAACTTAGTTGGCCTGAAGGGATGTGCAGTGAAAGAACTTCCATCATTCTAATTAATTCTCTAAATTTTTTCCTCCCAACAGCTCTGAAAAGTCCAGCTGCATTTCATGAACAAAGAAGGAGTTTGGAGCGGGCCAGGGTAAGATGCAATATTGTCTTTAATGTTTTGGGGAAGTCAGGAGTAGTATGTTTTGGTCATCCTGTATTTGTTAATGAGATGCAGAAGGGAATTGTTCATATTCTGGATGTAATACTGTGCTACGTAGTCAGAGATATATTGGATGGGGTGTTCTTTAGCTTGTATGTGGTGGTGGTTAACCCTCAGTGAACTAGTTGTGCCTAAAAACCATTGAATATGGTGCCTGGATTTCCCCTGGAGTCATCTTTCTGGAAGTCACTGGTATTACGCTTCCTCCCTATCCATATACTTTACATTTTTATTTTTATGGTGTCTGTTTTGCCCTTAAATGCACCTATCATGTGGAACTCAGTTCCACCTTTGAAGAAAGTGTATGGTTTCTCAGTTACCTGCATGTGCACTTATCTAGGACATTAGAAACTGAAAATTTAATAGAGAAGATCCCCCACAAAATCTTGTAATACTGAAATCACTCAGACTAATGGCTCTATAGAAAGAGGAAGTCAGGCGTCACAGAGCACCTTTGCTAACTGGGGGGTTTCTTGACGATTTCTGTTCTTCAAAAGGCCTATGGGGATAGTTTTTTGTCTGATTAGCTGATGGGGGCAATAAAACCTGTTGGGCTAAGTTTTGTTTTAAAAGTGAAATCAAATAAGTAAAAAAATAACAGGTGTGATTAAAACCTGTAAGGGAGTGTTAACACTTTAAAATGTGGAATGATTGGAACAGTGGACTTTGCATTAAGACCAGTGTCCCAAAAGCTTTTGCTTCTTCCTCCTCCTTTTTCCTAAAACCTTCTTAATAAGGTAGTATTTTGGTGTGGGTAATTGAGCAAGTATGGTGCAGTTTTCTGAGTGACTTTAATATTTATTTACTCTGAAGGCCCATCCTGATGGCCAGTACTTACCAGTCCATTACCCACTGCTCCCAGATTCCCATTCCTGGGCTGTGTAGAGGGTAACATGCTCAGCCCAGACAGGGTCATCTCTGTATATTGCTCTGTAGTGCATTCTCCAAAGACAGAACTTAAAGCAGCTCTAGAAATGAAATGAGTCTTGTCATAGCATTAAGATTGTGCCTGCCAAGGGACTGCATAGGGTCTTTAGCTTAACAAATAACATACTCTTTTATTTGTTTAAATATATGCCCTAACCACAAGTCAGCCCTGCATGCCAGCAGCATATGAAAGTATTTGCTGTGAACAATGGAACCAGTGCATTTATCTTTCATGCAAAAATAAATGTCTTGAATTTAACCCTGACACAAGTTACTGATGTTCCCTAAAAGGGGAAAAGAGGGCTTTAGCTCTTGAGGAAGTCCCTTCCAGTTTGTGTTCTGTGCAACAGTGCATGGCTAGGCTGAGGCAATTACGGTAAAAGGTCATCTTTAGAATAAGCCTATTCTCTGGGTGCTCTGGGACAGAAGATATGCCCCTTCTGTGTTTATTTAGATCTCAGTAACAACTAAAGATGGTTCTTTCTCTTGTTTGTGCTGTCCAAGATTACCTCGATCCTGTGTCCGATCAACTGAAATTGGTTCTTGCTTGTCTATTTTTGCTGTAGACAGAGGATTATCTGAAACGGAAAATCCGGTCCCGGCCAGAGAGATCAGAGCTGGTTAGGATGCACATTCTGGAAGGTATGGCACTTACTACACAGGAAAACATCACAATAAACTTAATTGTCATTACTCATTTAAGAGCTTCCTATTTTGTCTCTGGTCCCCAAGTCTTTCTTTGACTTGGGAGCAGGCAGAACGTCATGCCTGTTGCATGATTTCTTGGGAGTTATTCAGTTCTGCTTACATGAAGATCCTCAGAAGAATCTCTTTATATGAACTCAAATTGTGCAATTTTATGTAGCTGAGCAACAGTGAAATAGAATGACCATGGATTGCTCTTCTACTAAGGGAACACACTGTAAAATATCCAAGAGGGAGTGAGGCAGATTTGATCTAATTAGTGAACACCTCAGTTTCAGAGAGAGAGTACTATGGCTGCTGCTGAGCACCACATCTTTGGACACAACTGAAAGGGAAAAGATGAATAAGAATTGGCTGAGTCAGTTTGAAAACAGTGAATTTGTCCTATTCTAGAGTCACAAGGAGTACTAAATATATAATCTTTATAGTGCATAGTTATCTGTTGTTCTCTGCAACTATTTTTCTGTACAGTTATCTACCGTTATCTAGAGTTGCCTTTCTGGACAGAAGTAAAATACTGCTGAAGTGCATAGGTTGACCATTGCTGGATTGATGCCATTTTATTTACTTTCCTCCGAACAGAGACCTCAGCTGAACCCTCCTTGCAGGCTAAGCAGCTGAAGCTAAAGAGAGCCAGACTGGCAGATGACCTAAATGAGAAGATAGCGCAGAGGCCAGGTCCCATGGAGCTGGTGGAGAAGAACATCTTGCCTGTAGAATCGAGCCTGAAGGAAGCCATTATTGGTAAAGTGGGAGGAGGATCTGTGTTGAAGGCATTGTCCACAGGTGGCTGTGATTTCCTATCAATTCACCTGCCTGTCTGACTGCAATTCCATGGTTGGTCCTGTTTTCCTGTTTCAGAATCACAGGCTTTCAGCCCCAAGCATTCTGAAAAGCAGAACTGCCTCTGGCCCAGATAGTGCTACGGAGGCATGAGCTTATAGGAAGTATGGACATCCCAGAATAACGTGAAAGCAATCGCATACCCTAAAGACTTTGAAAGGCTGTTGAAGATTGAATTCTGTAGATTCTCTCCTTAAAAATCCCTCTCTCGGTATAATGTGTCTGCAACCTTGGTCAGGGAGAACCCACTGACTTACTCAGATCAGGGAGAGGAGACAGAATATAAACAGGTGTAATGAAACAAAAGCTGTCTGTGAACTTCAAAACTTCATAGGATTCAACCCCTTTAAAAATAAACCAGAACAGATGTAAGTCATGCCAGTGCCATTCCAAGGGCTGAAAGGAATGTTGAGGAATAGCCTTCCCACTGCCTGAGCAGTGTTCTTTCCTGTCTTCCCAGACTGAGCAGTCTCTGTGTGTCTGTGGTTTATTCATCCCCTCAAACACACACAGCTACTTTAAAGACAAATGGGACACAACTGTGAGCAAGGTGGAATACTTCTCATGAAAAAGGAAAAGGACAGTGTTGTGGGAGAGCCTGGCTTCACTATTGCACAAAATGTGATTGAAGAAGAGAAAGAGTGAACTTGTGAACTGGAGCATTAGAGATGTGGCTTGCTTCTGACTGAGCGGAGTACATCTCTCTGGATTTCTGTTGCTTTTACGTTAGGTGCAAATGATAGTATTTTCCTGCATACCAGGGTAAATTTGAGATAATGTAATCTAAAAAACATTAGTACATTACAGATGTATACTCACATGAATTTATCTCATGGATATGTAGATAGATAGAAATGCTAATAGCAGTCAGGGCCACTGCTTAATCCATAGCTCGTGTTGCTTATAAAGCCAGAGGACAGTTTGGGATGCTGTCTTGAAGAGGGATTCTTCCTTCCACCACAGGATGAACATCAAGGAAACCATGACTCAACCTTACCCTGTCTAACCTTCTTCTTTGGTGCCAGATGATAATCAAATAAGCCATGCCACAGGTCTGGGTTTGGGCAGAGTTAAGTAGCTCTTGTTACACTTTCTGATCTTGTCTAGCTAAGAAGCAAGAGAAATGGTTCGCCCCAGTCTGTATTATTTTATTCTACCTAAAATTGATCTGGTATGTGCTCTGTTCTCTCATTTTTAGCTGGTGCTTTAGGCACAACTCAAACACAACTCTCTCCATGCCTTCATTATCTTTGTGAAACATCTAGTGTCAACTGAAATAATCTCCTACTCCACTTTAAAGGCCACAGTTGATGTTTGTGTTTTCAGTTGGACAGGTGAACTACCCAAAGGTTGCAGACAATTCCTCCTTTGATGAGGACAGCAGTGATGCCCTCTCCCCAGAACAGCCAGCCAGCCATGAGTCCCAGGGGTCTGTCCCATCACCAATGGACTCCCGGATTTGTGAGCCTCTTCCTAGCACCACTGGCACATCACTAGCTCAGGTGAGAATGCGGTGGCCTCCTGCAGTGCCCTGGAGCTTCAAGCTACTGCTGATTAGTGGCAGAGGGTCCTAAAAATTGAGACCAAGGGATCCTTGAAAGGTATATTCTGTGAGATTTCACAAGGGCTCTTAGCTCTGTGTGGTGTTGGTGAAGTCCTGTGGTTATTCAGAAGCCCGCATAGTGGTGCCACGTGGGCAAGGGGGGCAGTAATTACTTGGCAATACAGCCTGTGTGCGACTTATTCTCTCAGGCAAAGCTGGGAGATATAGGTGTGGGATTTTGTTTCCTTTTCTGCTCTGAGAAGTTGTGCTGCTTCTCAGGGACAGCTGAAGCAGTGGGTTAAAAAAGTCTAATTAATGACTTGAAGCCTGTGCTGCTTCCCTCTAAGTGGACATTTCCTGCACTCTCTTAAACTGTTTCCCTTCTCATACATATATTCATTATGCCTTTTTCTGTCCCTTCAGGGTACATCCCAATTGCAGATTAGTGCAGACTCCAGTGAAACACTTTTCCTACCTGAACAGCCACCCCCGCCTCTGCCACCACCACCCCTTCTGCCCCCTAGTCTTACCAACGGAGCAGCTCTTACTGCTGCCAAGCCCCCACCAACACTCATTAAGGTACTTTTTTGCCTGATTTCTTTATTGTTGTAGTCTGAAGGAAGATGAGATGGTTACTCTGAAGAAGGTTTGGAGTTGGAAGTACTGTGTTGACAGATGCAAAGGAAGGAAAGCTTATTTCTCACTAGTGTCTTCCTCTGACACTAGTTGTAACATATTTAATAGGTTTTTCTGTTCCACGATGTATTAATCTTCTGTAAAATGGGTCCTGAATGCAAAATGTTTTGAAACAATCAATATTATCCATAGTCAGTGAGTCTGCACTGGATGAGCAAGTGATCTGGTGTGCTGGGAAAGGTGACCTGCATTATGGTGCAGTGTAAGTCAGTGTGGGTGCTGTGACTATATTGTTGCCTGTAGAGAAGCATGGATAGGCCCTGAGGTCAAATCTGGAGAATTTTGAAATTAAAATCCCAGTGTGTGTTTTGGTTTACATGGGGTGTTATGTTATTTCAGTGTTTCAATTCTTACTTGCTTCCTTTTCTTCCAAATAGCAAAGCCAGCCCAAGTCTGCTAGTGAGAAGTCTCAGCGCAGTAAAAAAGCCAAGGAGTTGAAGCCGAAAGTCAAGAAGCTTAAATATCATCAGTATATTCCCCCGGACCAAAAGCAGGACAAGGGAGCTCCTCCCATGGATTCATCCTATGCCAAAATACTGCAGCAGCAGCAGCTCTTTCTTCAGCTTCAGATCCTCAACCAGCAGCAGCAGCACTACAACTATCAGACCATCCTGCCAGCCCCACCAAAGTATGGGTCCTAGATGGCAGCTCTCTCTTTGGAAGCACTTGCTTCCCCAGTACTGTTATCGGAGACGATGTGCTCCAGGTGTGAGGTGTGGCAGTGGGGTGTAAGCACTCAATCTTGTTAGGTTACAGCAGGCCTCAAAAAGGGTGGGTGTCAGATGAATCAGACAAAAACAGCTGAAGTGAGTCGGTTGGCAGAGTAAGGGGCATGGATATAGTCAAAGGCAGTGGTGTACTTTAGTGTCTAGGGTGGCATTAGTGACCCAGATGTTTCTGAATGTATATGTTGACACTGAGTGCCTCCGGTGCCTTTCCACTTTTGTTTCGATGCCTGTGCTTTTTTTTTTCCCTGTAGGCCACCAGGAGAGCAGCAGAGTGGTGCCAGTGCCCCTGCTGTACGCAATCTCTCTGCCACAGTCAGCAGTGCATCTTCAGTATCCCCTGGTTCCAGTGGCCTGATGCGACAGAACAGTAATGCTGCGGTGGGCAAGCCTGGACCTCTCCCTGTCAACCTAGATGAGATGAAGGTAAATGTCTGTGAAGCTGCACAGCCCCTTTTTTGCTATTGTCTGAGGGCAGTACTGAATCATGTTGCTGCCCCAGAGCAGGGCTGAGATGGACTGACAGGAGTTAGTGATAACAGCTGGTATTGCTGCCCTGCAGTCTGTACCTGCAGAGCAGGTTTACTGGCCTGCAGGAAGGACAGTTTAGTCCTTTGCCTCGTGGCTCTGGTAGCGGCTAATAGTTGTTCTCGTTGGAGTGTATGTTCTCTCAATGTTGCCCTCTTTTGGTTTTTTCCCTGTATCAGGTAGCAGAGCTGAAGCAAGAGTTGAAATTGAGGGCCTTGCCTGTCTCGGGCACAAAGACAGACCTGATTGAGCGTCTCAGAGCTTACCAAGACCAGAACGGTGCAGCCGGCCAAACAACCTCCACTCCCAAGCCCAGCACAGCAGCCGTCCTCCCAAAAGCTGCTGAAGTGGTGGTAGCCTTCCCAGCTGCCAGGCTGAGCACGGGGCCAGCCCTGGTCACCACTGGCATTGCACCAGCAGAAGTAGTTGTGGCCACAGTCACTGGTGGCGGTGTGATGAAGTTCGGCAGCACAGGTTCGACTCCTCCTGTTTCTCCAACTCCTTCTGAGCGCTCACAGATGAGCACAGGGGATGAGAACTCAGCCACTGGAGACACCTTTGGAGAGATGGTGACTTCACCCCTGACCCAGCTCACCTTGCAGGCGTCTCCTGTGCAGTTCCTGGTGAAGGAAGAAAGCTCCAAGTCTGCCTCCTGCAGCATAAATGCCATACCCAGGTCGGAGCGGTGTAGCAGTGGTAACAGCAGAGATGCAGAAGTTAGGGACAAAGACCAGATGCTGCAGGAGAAGGACAAGCAGATCGAGGAACTCACCCGCATGCTAAAGCAGAAGCAGCAGCTGGTTGAGATGCTTAGACTACAGCTAGAGCAGGAGAAGCGCTCTCAGCAGTCACTACCAGCCCCAGCGGCTGCAGGAGAAGGAACAGCCCTTGCCTCCAACCCAGTAGCATTTGGCACCCAGGTCAAGAGTGAAAACGGTTTCCTGAGTTGCCAGTCTGCAAAGCAATCCAGTGGCCAAACAGACCAATTCAGCCCTGCACCAACTGCTAGCCAAATGGACACTTCAAATCCAAGCCCAGTGCCAAAGAAAGCTGTGATAGTGAAGCAGGAGGTGCCAGCTGCGGAAGCAGAGCTACCGTGCCAGGCCCACAGCCCGCGGCTTTTCCTTGGCCAGAAAGGGAGTGCCCTGAGTGACCTCATCAAGGGCACCCCTCCCCCCACCCTCATCACCGACTCCACAGGGACCCACATCGTCCTCACCGTGACCAAGCAGAGTGCTGAGAGGCAGGGCCTCTCGCCCCATGGGAAGGCAGGGAGTAGCTGCCCAGCCTTGCAGGTAGGCAAGGGTTAGATCGCAGCCCTGCTGCATGCAGTTGGGTTCCTCTCTCCCTCTTCCTGCTGTTCAGGTTACCATAGGATGACTTAACACGGCAGAAATTCAATGCAGTAAATACTAAAATGGCTGAGTTGCTTGCTACGATGGCTGGTAGATCATGGCTTTGTAAAACAGAGCAGTGTAAGCAGATCTTCAGCAAAAAGACTGGAATTTGACAGTGATGAACTGTGTACAGCAATGCACAATTGACTGTGTGCATCACAGGCTGTTCAGCATTCTTCCAAACCCATGGTTCTTCCTTTTGTCAGGCAGAATCTCAGGCTTGGAGGACAAGGGTTTGCTGTGATGTTTCACTAGTTTTTGAAGGAACTACTGTCTGTGGTAGTAAAAAACCAGTGGAGTGTATTTCACCTCTTGCCCTTTACTGGAGAAATCATAGACCGAGTGATAGATATGTCACCTTATCTACTGAGAGCTGTAATCAGACCCTGGGAGCAGACTTTTTGCTTTTTGACTGCTCTTTATTTTAATGTGTGTCAGTATTCCAATGTTAACAGTATTTCATCAGAGATGATCTACTGTTCCCCTGTTGTCATGAGCTCAGCACTTAACAGAAGTGTTCAGAGTGTTTCTTCCAGGAAAGGATAAATATGCCCAGGTTTTATGGCCTAAGTCAAACCCCAACATCTTCCATGGCATAAGAGAAGATTTTCATTCTCTGCTGCTTTATTTCCTGCACCTTCTGCAGAGCAAGTGGCAGCGTCTACCCTCAGGGACAGGCACTGTGCAGGCTGCGTTTGCTGTGTAGCAGATGAGATGCCAGGCAGCTGTCTAAATACCAGCATCCAGTGTCACCACTGATACCCCAGGGTATCTCACCTGAATTCCAGACGCTGGTCCAAGCAGGCACAGGTCCTGTATCAGGTCTGCCAGCCCTAGAAGGATGTCCTGGATAGCCCAGGGGTTTTGACTGGGACTACCTCCTCTTTTAGGACTCTTGATTCCCATCCCAATCTGATTTCTGTGCTTGATGAAACAGAATGATTGACTAAATTTCCTAAAGAGTGGGGAAGAACAAACTGCAGAAATCCTTTAAGACAGATAGGCCTTGCTCCATGTTGTTTGTGTCTGGGGAGTAACTTCTCACGGATACCCTTTTCTTTCCAGAGAGTACAATCATCGCCCGCTAAAACTTCCAGCCAACCACCGTGTCAGCTACCTGCAAGCACCCCTCAGCAGCCCACGCAGCAGCAGAAGCAGCAGCCCGTGCAGAAGCAGCAGCAGCCCCTGCAGCAGCATCCACCCAGAGGACGAAACCAATCTGTCAGAAAGGTAGCTCACTGCCTGCACACTTTTCTTCCTTGTTTTTCTTTGCCTGCTGCCGGTTGCAGAGGTGGGAAGGGGACACACACACAGTCCTGGTCAGAGACCATCATCACAGGAAAAGAGAGATCTCACAGCAGCTTCTGCCACAGCTCGCAGCTGCACAGAGTGGTTTTGAGCTTGAATGTGGCAGCAGCAGGGGTGCCTGGCATGGCCTCTCCATTCCCCAGCCTCCTGCTGCACTAGCTTCGATGGAGAGCCCATCAGGCAGGAGGTTTCCTTCCCTATGGGCATGCTTGGAAGTGCTTTGGCTTTACAGCAAAGAGCTCCAGGCTAAACACTGGCAATTTACTGGCTTCTGCCCTTTGGTCCCATATCTTTGTAGAATACCAGCTGGTGTTTTAAACAAAGCAATGAGAAGCCAGAGTGGGCAGTCTTAGTGCACAGTGGTGTCCCTAACTCTTGAAGGAGCGCTAGTAAACTGAAAAGGTGACTCCTGCATGGAAGTGAGTGGTATGTCTGCTACTGAAGGTGGTGTATGAGCCCTGAGAGGGGCAAAAGGATGAATACTCTGGTACTGATGAACATGCTGTGATTTCCATTCCTGTGCTTTGGACATACCTGTTAATCACCTCTTTTTCTGAAGTGCAGTGCTGGTTCAGGAAAGAGCACCTCCGGCTTTACCCCTTCTCTGGGTGATGGCTCGAAAGAGGCTCCTCTGCTGCCCATATCATCCCTTTCTAGCCTATGTAGTACTCTCTCTAATATGTAATTAAGATACAGAAAGATTATGAAGAGTTTTTAGAGCTTGGAGGATCACTTCTGAGTCAGATCCTGGAAAGGATATGGACAGGAGAGATTTCTAGCTTAGTCAGAGTGGGATACCTACTTTGCAAAGGGTCAGGGCTTTGATTTGCTTTGAGAACTTTTGAGGAAATGCAGAAGTAAATGAAGGCACCTTTTCCCTCAGACTCCCTTGGCTTGTGTGCTGTGGAGGCATTTGTAGGGACTCTCCTAATCCTTTTGCCTCCCTGTAGAGTCAGAAACCAGGTTGCAGGTGGTCACAGGGCAGCTGCCCCACACCATATTGTCTTTCTCAGCACCTCCAAACCTGCAGCCCTTATTTCCCGATGATTTCCACAAACAGTCCCTGAAAATTGCTGCACACCCAGTGTGTCAAAAAGGCACCCTCACAGCACATCCCAGTGGCCTGTGCCACAGCACCAATTTCCAGCCCCTCTCAGGAAGAGAGCAGACCCCAGAGCAGCTGGCTGGGGCCCGGGGTTGTTCCTATACCTGCAGGTCACAGAACAGATGAACAACTTTCCAGGGAAAACAGGATGGGGAAGAGCATCTACACGTGCAAGTGTTGGGACTGGCATTCATCTACTGCCCAGGGATCACTGCTCCAGGGGAGCAAGCTTCAGTGTGGATCACACCTAATGGCTGTAGAGGCAAAGACCTGATCCACATTTTAACTTCTCTTCTGGGCAGTTGTGTGCTGATTCATCTGGTAAAGCTGAGTCATGAGCACCACTTCCTGCAGCACTTGGGGTTTCCTTTGGAGGCCTCTGGTGCTGCTGAGTGTTCTTATGTTCTCCATCCACCATCAGGCTGTGAAACTTGCTGCTAGTGAAGCTTGATTGTGTCCCCAAAACAGTCACTGCAGAGGGAGGTGGGTGAAAGATAGATCCTGAATATATGGAGCAGAGTAGGCTGAACACAACAAGGGAAGTGGCCTTTCTCTCCACAGTGCTGGAGGAATCCCCCACTTGGGCAGATGAGGCTCTCCCCACCCAGGAGTGGCCTGGTGGTGGTTTGTGGTCTGGTTGCTTTAGCATTAGAAAAATCAGCAAAAGATTTCCAGCTGTGAGTTGGAGGGGAAATCTTATCTTCCTCCCCTGCAGCCAGGGCATAGTGCACAGAGCATGCAAAAGAAGCCAGGCAGCTGGGAGCAGAGCAGTGCAGACCTCTCTGTGCAGCGCTTGCCAAGAGAGGGGGTGATGGTGTCTCACGCAGCTGAGAGACAGGAGTTGATGTGGGTTTTCCCCTGATCAGCCCTTCTGCTTTCATTCTCAACAGCCCTCATCACAGCCTGGCTCTCCTGCTGCCCCTTCCCCATCCCAGATGGACCTGGAGCAGCAACAGCAGGTATCGCTTTTTGGAACGCCTCCACCTCCTCTCCCTGTTCCCTCGGTCCCAATGAAAGAGCCACCAGGCTACGAAGAGGCCATGAAGCAACAGCCAAAGGCCCAGGTGAGAGCAGTTCTTCTCCCCGGTTTCCTTGGAGAGCAAGTGAAAAGGTGCCACTGTAAATCTGCTTAGATCCCTGGTCTGGGCAAGTAACAGAGAATGGAGACACAACTGCACCTTCCTAGCTGAATTCCTTCTGGAGGGTTTGGGGCAGACCCTATACCACAGATACGAGATCCCAGGCCACTCGCTGCACAGTGTTAATACAGCAGTTGGCGACTACCTTCCCATCCAGTAACAGCCTGGGGTTACAGGGGATTCTGGTGCTGTGCCTCCACATGCTTATTCTTGCTAGATAAGAGCCCCATCCCTGGGTCGAGGGAGGAGAGCCAGCAGCCAAGGGTGTTGCTGGAGGTAGAAGCACCCTTGGGAAATATGAAGCTAATCCTGTGCTTGTTATCCCCAGAATGGCTGTTCCAGCCAGCAGATGGATGACCTGTTTGACATTCTCATTGAAAGTGGAGGTAAGGAGACAGAGCCAGCAGTTCCCAGTCTTCAGGTTTGAGCCTGGGGATTGTAAAGCACCAAGGGGAGAGGCTGACATGACCCAGCTCTCTGCTTCTGTGTCCCTGCCAGTGCCTTTAGCAGGGACTTTGGCAGTAGTCATTAAGGCACTGAGAGAGATGTCAGTCAGGCATTACAGAACGATACAAAGCTTCTCGGTGGCTCTGCTGCATCGTATCTGGGCACATCACTTCTGTGGTACTGGACAGAGCCTGAATTCCCTGGGGGAGGGCTGAAACTCCACAGCAAGCCAAGCGCGGGCACAGGATGAGTTTTCTTATCCCAGCTGGTGATCAGCGATGGCTCAGTCTGGGGTGTCCCTGCTGCCCTGGTGGGTGGGAGGTATCCTTCTGGTGTTTGGCCAGGCTTTTCCTCACCCTGGCCTGCCTCTTCATTCCCTGTACAGAGATTTCTGCTGACTTCAAGGATCAGTCGTCCCCAGCTGGGAAGGAGCCACCCGTGGCCCCAGCCTGTTCCCCCCCGCCCGGCAGCCACCATTCCTCAGAGCTGGCGGTGCCCGTGTCCCTGGGGCAGCCAGTGCCTGTGGGCCGGCTGGAGGACTTCCTGGAGAGCAGCACTGGCCTCCCGCTGCTGACGGCAGGCCACGATGGGCCAGAGCCCCTGTCCCTGATTGATGACCTCCACAGTGAGATGCTGAGCAGTTCGGCCATCCTGGACCACCCGCCTTCACCTATGGACACCTCAGAATTGCACTTTGCTCATGAGCCGTCTGGGGGCATAGCCCTGGATCTGGCAGAGGCTAATTTGGACAGCATGGACTGGCTGGAGCTGCCAGGGGGGCCTGTCATGAGCCTGGCTCCCCTCAGCACTGCGGCTCCCAGCCTCTTTTCCACAGACTTCCTTGATGGACACGATCTGCAGCTGCACTGGGATTCTTGCTTGTAACTCTGTGAGCAGAGACCGAAGGGAATGGGAGTGGGACGGGACAGGCATGCAAGGGGAAGAGGCCAGTCAACCAAAAAAAAAAAACAAAAAAACCAAACAAAACAAAAAAAGAAATGAGCTCCCTAGTATTTGTGCTCCTCCCCCAACAGTGTCCTTCCTGCATGAAGCCACAGTGGTGGCAGAGGCTGACCCATTGCCCAAGTCACTGCTGCCTGGGCAGCGGGCCAGGCCAGGGCAGGGAGAACGGCTGCTGGGTGGGGGGAAGGCTGCAGGAGCTCTGAGGCTGGTGGCCGCCTGCCCGCTCTGTGCAGCCTGCCCCAGCCCACGGGAGGATGGAGGCAGCAGCCCCTCTTCCTCCTGCAGAAGCAGCGATGGCAGCGGTGGGCGTGGTGCCACCAGGCAGGCGTTCCCTCGTGTCTCACAGCGGGTCGGAGCGGGACTGGCCCTGAGCCCTTCTGCAAAGCGGCACCCCCCACCTTGTGGGATTGGCGAGTAAAGGGGGTTGTGTCAGTTCAAGGGTTGCAGAAGGAGATTCTATCTCCGGAGCAGGACCCTGAGGCAGGAGCACTGGCTGGGGGCCCCAACCCTCTGCACCACCTGCCCTCTGTCAGGGGAGGGCCTGATCCGTGTCCAGGTTGCGAGGAGCTGGGCAGAACAGGCATCTTTACCAAATGTCGCCAAAGGGAACCAGGGTTCCCCACCAACCTGGTAATGTCTAAGCTGGTTTCCCAAATATTGCTGAGCTTGGCAGAGGCCTTGCCTGCTTGCTTTTACTTGCTTTGGGCTGCAAAACTGATTCTTAAGGTGCTAAAATCCGGAGCCTTAGATGTTAAACCTGTCCTTCACTGCCCCAGAGCCCTGGCTGTGCCTGGCAGTGAGCCTTGAGGCACACCCCCTCCTCCCCAGCTTCCACAGGTACCCCGGGGTGAGCAGGGCAGGCAGCCGGGGTGGGGGTCAGGGACAAGAAAGCATCCATGTGTCCTGGGGAGCGTGTGAGGAGCACAGTCAGCCAGGAGCCACATATCATTAGGGGCCATGTGCAATCTGTCCCCAGCTGTGCTGTTGCCTCCCTGGAGTGGTTGCCCCAGGGGAAAGAACATCAGCCCCAACAGGCAAGGGGGGTGAAGCCACATTGGCAAAAGGGGTATTGTGTGGCACAACACAGCTCCTAGCTTGGTAGTGTGACGGTGAGGGCACCTTTCTGGGGACAAGTGGGACCCCAAAAGCAAGTAAGGGGCAGCAGCTGACCTCTGCTCTTCCCTCCAGGCCCACGGGGTACCAGGCAAAAGCAAAGGGCTGCTTCCTGGGAGCCGTGGCCCTGTGGGCAATGAGTATCCCAAACCCTCAGCATCAGGGTGCTGTTGTTCCTTGGGCAGGGTTTTGTGTTGGAAACCCAGGCCTAGGGCTCGCTCTCCTGCCGTTACTCCTGTCCCCTTTAAATCCCTGCATCTGTTAGTAGTAGCTCACAGCCATATTCACCCAGTGGCCACCTCACCTCACAGCTCTCCCTCCTTCAGCCCCGAGCTGGTCCTGCCCGCTCAGGCTGAGGGAGGTGGGACAGGGCTGGAGGCAGCGGCTCTAGAAATCAAAGGTGCTGACCCTGCTCAGGGTCAGGGCAAATTGCCATCCTTTTTTAGTGTCTCCTCCAGGATGCTGTGCCCACCTTTCCCTGCACTGGGCTGCAGTGCTGCCTGCTGGGAAGGGGTAGGTGTGGGTGGGCAGAGGCTGCTCCCCTGCCCCTTTGGTACCTGCTGCTCTTCTCAGAGGCAGCCTTGCCACATGGGTGCTCCACAGCCGGGCTGGGGGTGCCAGCCCTGCACAGCAGGTGGTCTGCCAACCACTGAACTGGCAGCCAAGTGGGGTCACGCCTGTTTTGCAGCTGAAATTCCTAATTTCCTGAGCCTTATTTGATTCTTAACTGCATAGGGAGCCACTTTCTTAATCATTTGAAGGGGGAGCCTGCTGGCAGCTTCCTTCCTTCCTGCCCCCTTCTCCTCCCCCAGATTGTACTCAAGTCAGAGCCTCTTATCTGTGTCCCTCAGTGTCCACACTGGTGAGGATATGCCCTTCCTCCACCCCACCGGCTTTCTGTTGCCCAAGCTACAGTGTTGTGTCCTGAACATGAGAATAACTGGGACTGGTGGACACCCCCTTCACCCCCCACTTCTCTCCCAGTGAAGCCCTGGTGCTCACTGGGAGCAGTTGCCTTACAGAGCTTCCCCAGGGCAGCTGCCCAGCCCTCAGGCCTGGTGGGCACAGGAAGCAGGGGGCTCTTAGGGGCAAAGTATGGGCGAAGGATGATCTTTCAAAAGCTAAGGGAAAAAAGCAAGGCCACCTATTTGTCAAACTCAGGCAAAATCAGCTTCTTTTACCCACTGTGAACAGTAGCCCCCACAAAAACCAGCTGTGTGATTTCTTTTGTACCAATAATTACAGAGCTGCAACCAGTAAATAAGGAATGAAAATATCTAAGTGCAATGAGCTCTGAGGAGAAGGTGGAAGCACCCTCCCTGCAGTCCTGGCCTGAACCCAGCCCTGGGCCAGGCCCCCCAAGTCGTCATTGGCAGAGAGAGGCCAATGCCTGTTATGGATCTCCCCCTTCCCAGGGGTTGCTGGTGAAAGGCTGAGCTCACAGCTGCTCCCTTTCACCTTTACCCACCCACCCTCATTTGTAAAACTGTAGGAATTTAATTACATTAAATTTGCCCAACATACTTGAAATTGGTTGATGGGCTTGACCATCAGATTCAAGACAGAATCCTGAGCTTCACCTCCTGAGGAACCCAGTGAACCTGCCTGAGCCCCTCGGCACAAGGGGCTTCTGCCAGGAGAGCCAGCGATAACTCTGTGCCCGGGGCAGAGGGAAGACGGTGCCTCATCCCAGGAAATATTAGAAAGTCTTTTCTCCAAGCAGTGCCCAGAGGAGGCTAGCCCGGTTCTCTGCTTTCTTACTATTATTTGTTTGAATAATAGTTCAGTAGTTCTTTGTTGGAAGAGGTATTCCCCTGGACATACATTTTTGCACCCATTGGGAAAAACAAAGTCTGATGTTCTGCCTCTACCTTGAATGTAATCCTGAATCTTTCTGCTGTAACCACTACTTGTTTGTAATGTGTATTTGACTAGCACGCACTCTCCCTTCCGCTATGCAGCAAACAGCGAGGGGCGATCAGCACCATCAGAGCCGGATGGTGTTGGGGCATCGGATCCAGAGCGAGTATTCAACTGGAAAAGGATACAAGTGACAAGTTAATGGGGGAGAGAATGGATCTTTAAATTGAATTATTTTTTCAGTTACAAATATTTGAAAAAAATCCATTTTATTAAAAAAATTCCAAACAGCCACGTGCTTAGAACCTTCTCTGCTATGCTGATGGGAAGGCTTGGGGCCACTCTGCCTCTTCCAGCTAAGGGTGGGTGAACCCTCTGGGTCTTTCTCAAGCCTGAAAAAAAACAGCTTGAACAGTGATGCCTCATCCCTTCCCGGCCACAGGGAGAGCCCTCTGTGTATGGAAATCACCTATGCTGCAACTAGAAGTAGGTCTTATGGTGGGAGAAGCACAGGCAGCTTTTACAGCCTCCTCCAGCCCAGCCGAGCCTGGTCCCCAGCTGTCACAGGGGTTACTGGCATTACTTTGACTGAAAACACTCATTTTCACCTCAGTAAATACACTGCAACTTCCACCCTCCTGTGGGCTTGGGCTTCAGACCGCAGGCCTCCCTTGGCCTGGGCCCTGTTCCTGTCCCACTCTGCAGATGAGACTCCACCTGCTTTTTCTGGAGAAGCTTTTTGCTGTACAAAACCACCACAGCCACTCCCCACCTGCCCAGCCCTGCTTTCTGCCAGCCCCTTACCCTTCGCTAAGGGCCCTCCTCCTGCAAGTGTCCCCTCACCCCCTAGTTTTGAGTATCTCTTGCTTGTATGGGGCTCTGCTGCACGCTGAATGTTGGGGAGGGCTGGCAGCAGGGGGGCAAGTGCCACCGCTGGCAGCACAACTGCTCCCACCCCTGTCGCTGCCCAGCCTTGGGACCAGGGCTGATGCAAGGCCAGCGCTGAGGCCCTGTGGTGCCAGCGCAGAAATGGGGTCATAATTATCAAATGGCAGAAATGAAGGATTAAATCTAGTCCAGGTCCTGTCAAAAAAGAGATCCAAAGCCCAGCACTCTCCCAAGATGCAGTTTATTTACAAACCCACCAAATAAAGTAAGAATCTAGTGTCATTTCACGAGTAGTTTGTGCTCACAGACAAGCGCTTTCAGTAGAAAGTCACAGACTCCATACCCAGAGCCACCACCACAAAGCAGCAATTCTCCACTCCTGACCTGCGTCCCCGCTGCTGCCGCAGAGCAAGGAGGATGAGTCAGTCTCCCTGAGCCAGCTCCAACCCGAACCCCATCCTGAGCTACAACCGTGCCAAAATATACACGTTCCTGGAGTTAATTTACAGCTTTTTGGTTAATAGTAAAAATCATCTACAGACTAAAATGACAGCATGAAACACTCATTTAGGGGCGAGGTGATTTTTGTCTGCTCCCAGAGGAGACAGGCCCATCCCCTAAAGCTGTTACAGCAGTAACAGGCTAGTGCAGTCAGGCACCTCTTGTCCACACCCCATGCCAGGGAGGCAGGATGAGGCTGATGCTGGTTCCCCCTTCTCAGCCCTAGCTCTAGGTCAGAGGAACTTGTCCAGGTGCTTCGGGTTTTGCCATCCCTCTCCCCAGCAGGGGCGAGCCCTTGGCTGGCACGGGGCGCGCTGTGCTGTCCCTGCTCCCCTGCAGCAATGAGTCTCTCACCAGCCCAATTCCACTTGCACCCGAGGTGCTGTCTACCAACGGCACCAGATCTCATGGATCAAAGCCACCCTGCGAGGGCTGCCTTGTCCCCAGAGCAACAGCAGCAGACACGCTCACACACCCACACAGCTGCTGGCCTGTGGAGCAGCCTGCGAGGGGCTGCAGGCCAGGCCGCTCCCCCCGGCACCGCGGGGAGGCAGGGCTGGGGCAAGTGGAAGATGGCGGGGGGGGGCAGACATGGGGAAGGCTGGGTAGGGACATTTGTTTTTGTGGCCGTAACACATTTGTCCCTTTGCAGCATCACCCTTGACCACCACCTCTGCAGCTCAGCCTCTTGGCACTGCTGCCATCTGTCCCAGGTGGTCTGGCAGCCCCCACCCTGACGGGGATTTTGTCACAGGTACAAGTGGGTGGGGTGGGGGGTGGTGGGGCAGGGGGCGAGACATGGTGGAGGGTGGGGGAAAGAAATGTGCGCCATTGAGAAGGCTCCCCAGGATGGGGTGGGGTGGAGGTCACCCATCTATGTCCCAGCTGAAGAGATGGTGCTTCACGAGCATGTCCTGCACCCCTTCCTTCAGCGGCTTCTTCTCCTTCTCCTGCAGGATGACACAGAGACC
>NW_020799092.1:2648488-2681877 GCF_003259725.1 Athene cunicularia | reverse complement strand
GCCCTCAGCCCCGTGTGCTTGTGGTCTGGCAGAGCCCGGGGCTGCCTGTGCCTCCCTGCGCTGCTCGGCCAGGCTCTGTAGGGTTTGCACTTTAGTCTCATCTTCAAGCTCCTCTTTCCAACCTGGGCTTGGCAGGATGCAAAGCCCAAAGAGGAAGGGGGAAGCAGGGAATGAATGGCTGGTGCTTGCAACACTAACAAGATACTTCATCCTTGTAAACTTCGTGGTGTGCTGGGGCAAGTTGAGGAGTGGGTGCAGTTGTGTGCCTGGGGCCAGCAGTTGTGGGCACAGCCTGGGAGTGTGATCTCTGGAGCTGTGGGGGTGTTACACCGCTCTCTTCCATTGCAGAGTCCTCTGCAAATTTGCCTTCAGCCTCTCTCAGGACTGGGAGCTGCCAATAAAGAGGGAGGTGAGTAGGGGGCATCTCTCATTCTCTTCCTCTGCCTCCTGAGAGGCTGTGGACAGGGCGGCTCTCCCTGCCAGGGCAGGCTGTGTGCAGGAGCTGTGTGGCAGCTCTGGCAGAGTGTGTTGCCCGCTCCTGCCCAGCTGGGGCAGGGGGAAAGGGCGCGCCCCTCCTTTCCCCGGTGCTCTCCAAACTGCAGGGCCTATCCCTGTCTCAGCGTGCAGGTGGGAAGTGCAGGAGGCTGCTCTGTCTGGCTGCCGTTGACCTCGGCATGCTCGGGCTCTGCCCGCAGATGCAACCTCCCCTTCTCTGGGTGCGGGGCACTGACCCAGGTCTCTGTGTCATCCTGCAGGAGAAGGAGAAGAAGCCGCTGAAGGAAGGGGTGCAGGACATGCTCGTGAAGCACCATCTCTTCAGCTGAGACATGGTGGAGGGTGGGGGAAAGAAATGTGCGCCATTGAGAAGGCTCCCCAGGATGGGGTGGGGTGGAGGTCACCCATCTATGTCCCAGCTGAAGAGATGGTGCTTCACGAGCATGTCCTGCACCCCTTCCTTCAGCGGCTTCTTCTCCTTCTCCTGCAGGATGACACAGAGACCTGGGTCAGTGCCCCGCACCCAGAGAAGGGGAGGTTGCATCTGCGGGCAGAGCCCGAGCATGCCGAGGTCAACGGCAGCCAGACAGAGCAGCCTCCTGCACTTCCCACCTGCACGCTGAGACAGGGATAGGCCCTGCAGTTTGGAGAGCACCGGGGAAAGGAGGGGCGCGCCCTTTCCCCCTGCCCCAGCTGGGCAGGAGCGGGCAACACACTCTGCCAGAGCTGCCACACAGCTCCTGCACACAGCCTGCCCTGGCAGGGAGAGCCGCCCTGTCCACAGCCTCTCAGGAGGCAGAGGAAGAGAATGAGAGATGCCCCCTACTCACCTCCCTCTTTATTGGCAGCTCCCAGTCCTGAGAGAGGCTGAAGGCAAATTTGCAGAGGACTCTGCAATGGAAGAGAGCGGTGTAACACCCCCACAGCTCCAGAGATCACACTCCCAGGCTGTGCCCACAACTGCTGGCCCCAGGCACACAACTGCACCCACTCCTCAACTTGCCCCAGCACACCACGAAGTTTACAAGGATGAAGTATCTTGTTAGTGTTGCAAGCACCAGCCATTCATTCCCTGCTTCCCCCTTCCTCTTTGGGCTTTGCATCCTGCCAAGCCCAGGTTGGAAAGAGGAGCTTGAAGATGAGACTAAAGTGCAAACCCTACAGAGCCTGGCCGAGCAGCGCAGGGAGGCACAGGCAGCCCCGGGCTCTGCCAGACCACAAGCACACGGGGCTGAGGGCCGCACACAGCTGGCAAGGGCAGGTTGCAGGTTCCTCTCCTGAAAGCAGTCCTCTGCCAGTAGCAGCTCAGAGTTTCTGTACCGCCCGCGCCCCCTCTCCCCTGGAGTAAGAGAAGTCTCCTGACCCCCATGCACAAGTGCCACATATGGGTGGCACACGGAGGTCCCTCGCTGGACCTAGCTCTAGGACAGGGACGCAGCTCGTACCTCCTGGCAGCAAGCTCGTCAGTCCTTCAGGCTCAGGGGAAACTCTGCTGTGGAGGTCTCCTCCAACTCCTGCAGCAGTGAGGGAGCTGGGGCCCTCCCCACAGGAAGCTGGCTGCGAGGAATATGGCTTAAGCCTCTGCTCCTGCTCCACACAAACCCGGGCCCGGCCATGACCCAGTCTCAGTCCTTCAGCGGTGCTGAACCAGCACCGCCCCCACGCTGTGAGAAAAGGGACACGGCAGCACAGAGGTGGATGGGACTCCCTTCCTTCCGTTCTGCAGCAGCACCAGGAGAACAGAACAGGGCACCCCGAGGTGTGCACACACAGGCCTGCTCCTGGCTACAGGTGCTCCCACCGGGGCTGAAGGCAACCGGGTGGCACAGACAAAAGCCAGTTCCTGCAGAATGGCAGCAGCAGCAAGGCTGGAGCAGTGGTGTGGTGGGTTTGCTCTGTGGCTCCCTGAGACTGGACTTGGCTTTGCAAAGCACGGGGAGGGCCAGGAGCACGCGGCGTGGGTGTGCACCCTGGGCTCCAGGCGACGTGCTTTGTGCAAGCTCAGGCACTAAAGCTGCGTTTAGCCCAACGTCTTAGCCCATGCTTAACCAGGAGTCAGACAGTGAGCAACTCCTTCCTGGCTAGTGACAGTCTCCCTAGCACATTCCCTGATTGGACTCATGGTGCCTAGCAGAGGACCTGTGGAGTAGGGGGATGGAAAAAAGGCAGTGTCTCCATCAGAGCAGGTGCAGGGCACAGCAGGAGGCTGCTCTGATAGGCAGGCAGAGGCTGCCTGCTTGTCACGGCAGCTACCCATGAGCCAAGCTCTACTCTTGGATCAGGCAGGCACAGTGCGACACATTAAACTGTCTAGACAGTTGCTGCTGCCTCAGCACACAGAAGAAAATCTCTGCAGTGGGGATGTCTGGGCAGCCCATGCTGCTACTCACTGGAGAGGATCCAAAGCCAACCATGGCAAGGGCCATCTCCTGCAGAGGAGGAAGAAATCCATTCCAGACCCTGGGGAGGCCCATGAAGACAAACTCACCTCAGCTCACATTTGATCTGCACCCAGCCAGGACTTCGCAGGAACGACCAGGGATGGAACCACTTCTCCACAGTCTGCAGGCTTGAGCACAGCACCTCCAGCCACAAATGCAGCACCTGCTCACTGCAGCAATGGGATGGAGGCACGTTACCTGCCCGAACCTAGGGAAATAAGCCCCCTCTCTTTGGGATAGTTTATTTTCAGCCCAAGCTTTGACCCCAACCCACAGTCCTATCCCCAGTGGGAACAGGATAACCCAGGAAACTTGTGTGAGCCACTCCATGCCCTAAGGGTTACTTCTTCCAGTCAGGAGCCAGGCCAGCATGATGAACAAGAAAGGAGCAGGTCCCACTCAGAGGTTGCAGTGGATAGATGGAAACAACTGCTGCCCTTGAGCCCGCTCTGCCCCCTCCCAAGCTCCCTGCACCCACAATGCTGGGGATATCAGGACCGGATCACTCACTTGAGTCCAACACAGATGAGGGAACGAAGCTTCACATCCATCTGCGCATGTGCAGCATCGTGTGTCATGTTCACAGCCTGAACCGCCTGCAGGGAAGAAAGATGTGGCTACCACCTTCTCAGCTGAGTCTTAGGCTGGGTTGGACAGCCATTTCAGCAACATAGCCAAATGCTACCCTCCCCAGAGCTCCCCACCCTCAGCCAGTGCCACCTGCTCACATCAGAGGGGCCCAGACTTCCTGATAGCTTCACTCTGCCTTTTCCCAGGCACCTGGTGTCTCTACTCCTTCCCATCAGGGAAGGTCTGGGAGACCTGAGGACCTTAGAAATGGGCATCACTCTCCATGGGAAACTTCACCCCACTGGGAGCTGGGCTCTGGCTGGGCGCAGCACTCACCCGGTAAAGCAGCTCCTCTGGAGTGAGGACTTTTCCATCTTCATCGAGCCTACAAAAATCACAGCAGAGACCTAGCTAGCTCCAGAGCCATGCCAGGCACATGCAGACCTTTCCCCCTCCACACCCCAACAGCTCTCTTGCTACTGCTGAGCACACAGGTGACCCTGCAGCCATGAGAGATCAAGACACAGCCCCAGAAGTGAACATGGGAGCCTGGGGAAGGGGACAAGAGACACTGTCAGCCCCAAACGCACACAGGCACAGCAGCCTGCCGACACAACCCCATGAGGAGGATGGGGCAGACTGTCTCCACCTTCCCAGCAGCAGTTTGATAAGCGTGCAGGCGTAGGGCACAGCCCCAGCTGCTTGGCGTGAATAGTGGCCTTACCTGTAAGTCTTGCAGAGCACAAGGCGAGAATACACAGAGTCAAAGTCCCGTTCCACTTCCCGACTGGCAGCCTAGTGGGGCAGAGGGACAGTCAGTACCCTCTGCCCTACAGCCCCCTCACCCAAGTCCTTTGTCAACACAGCGCCAGGGGGGGAACTGAGACATCTCACCTCTTCAATGAACAGCCAGGGATGGCAGGGCCCTCCCAGCAGAGATGGCTTCTTCAATCCGTGTTCAAATATGGATTTCAAGGCTGGACACAGCGTTCCTCGCACCAAGTCCGTCACCCCTTCTGTGACCGAGTCATCTCCAGCAATGGAGTACTGAGGAACATGAAGAGCCAGCTCTCAGCATAGTGGCGAGGATGCAAAGCATGGAGGTGGTCCACCTGCAGCTTCTCTGCACAGACCTATTCCACTTCCAGCTGCCTACCAGCCCTTCCCTTCCTTAACCCCTTATGCTCTTTCTGGCTTTTGCATAAAGCACCATGTTCAGTGCTACTCCCCATGGATTTGCCAGGACATCAGGACCTTTGTGCCTAGGTGGTGCCCAGGAGACCACACAGGTGACCCCAGCACCATCCTGGCAGCGTTCAGCATGTAGGAAATGTTGTGGTTTGGTGTGATGCTGGCTGAGCAGGTAAGGTAAGGAGAGAGACTTGAACTGAGGGTCTCTGGGACTCTGTAAGCTGCTAAAAGTCAAGACATGGGGATAGACAGGAAGTCCCAGGTCAGCTGATACTTTGAGGTATCACCCTGACTCACTGTTAACATGAAGGATATTCCCAAATTAGGAAGAGTGGGATCCTCTCTATTTCCAAAGTTGGGAGGAGAACTGCTCAGCTGTACAGGGTGTGTTTATACAGAGAAGTGATCTGCATCTAAGGAACCAGCCCTGAGAAGGGGGTGAGGAAACAAGTGAGATGTCAGCTCTAGGGGCTTCTCTTGAGGGTCTCAGCCTTTGAGCCTGCCCTTCCTCACTCTCCAAATGCTGAGGAGGGAAAGGAGAACAGAGCCTTCTCTCCACTTGGAAATTGGCTAGGCCAGCAGCTGACGATGTTAGTCTCCTATCTGTCACCCCAGCCTTGGGGCCATGGAGAGGTATCTGCTCTCACCACTGCTGGCTGTGAGAGGAACTGAGACAGAGTGCCCCCAAGCACAGCTGCTTGGGGAGAACCACTGTGGTGACCACAAAGCACAAGCAGGATCCACAGGCACAGCCTCAAAGGAGGAAGAGAGCACAGTGGGGAGCAGGCAGAAACACCACCCACAGGATCCTCCTGCGTACCAGCCTGCTGCTTTCTCAGCTTTCCTGAAGTTCATCTCCAGGGCCCTTGCAAGCCCAGGCATCACACTCAGCTACCCCCTGCAGCCCTCTGCGGCCCCCATTCTCCATTTGGTCATCATGAGGAAGTTGAGCAAACAGGTTCAGGAAGATGAGCTGCCTGATCACATCACTAAGTGCTCAACAGCCAGAGAGACCAAACAGATTCAAGGAGGGAAATATACAGCTGTTTTCAACTACATTTTTTCAGTTATGACAGGACTCTATTTTTACGTTGGGTTTTTTTGGTTGTTGAGGGGGTTTTTAATTACCTCTTTACTCCGCTCATCCAAGATCTCCACAAATTTTGCAGGAAACCAACCTACAAAGAGTGGACAAAGAGGTGAGCCTGACATGGACACTGAGAAACCCCTACACAGACAAGACTAGAGCCCATTGAAAGTTGAGAATAAATCAGAGTTCACAGGGTCCAACCCCAAAGAAGGAAGCGAGCAGCCTCAATCACAAGAATTAAGGCAACTGAAAGAGGAAGCCAATTCCAGGACACTGCTCCCAAGCAGGAGAGATGATATGCACTGAACCACCCTGTGACAGGAGGATGGAGCCTAAACCTGCTGTTTGCAGGAAGTAATCAGGTAGCTGCACCACTGCTCTCATACCCTGCTTTAACATTTCCCTTGTCCCTGGCAGATGCTCTGGCTGACTGGCAAAGCCTTTGCTGCAAATGTGCCAGAGCAGTTGCTGTGGAAGAATGGATGCTCCATATCTGGCCCCCCTCCCCCCAGTGCAATCCATCTTGCTCTCACCTCTCAGTCCATTCAGCTCTCCCACCCAACAGTGCTCATCCTTCTGGGAAATGATCTGAAAAACAGGGAGCAGGAAACAGTGGTTGAAGAGTGCAGTGCCAGGAGGGCTACAGCTGCTCAGTTGTGTGTGCACAATGAGGAACTGTTTTATTCTCGGCTGCTTTGCCAATGTTCTCTTCTCACCTGGCCCAGGGCGTTCAAGGGCAAAAAGCTACTGCAAATGCAATGTTACCCCTGTTTTCCCCAATTTCAGATGGGATGCTCACAGCTAAAACATAAATGGATGCTTTTACAGTCTTACCACAGCTTAGTGTGCAGTGTTAAACCTGCACCCAGGTAGACCAAATCCATCTTTTGCTCAGCTGCATGGCACCCAGGAAAGGGATTTGGTGGTTGAACTGAGAATGACCCACAAGACAAGGCTCACAGGAACACACTGCCACATCCCCAGGCAGACCCAGAAATGCCAGCTGCTTCCTCTGGACTCCTAACTGGGCTCTGAGCTGATCTCCTCCCTTCTTTCCTTGAAGATGAGCAGTGCAGCATCCCAAACAAATCGGGTCTGTATGGGCCTGCCCTGGTCCCCATCTCATAGGCTGACGCACCGTAATGATGTCATTCTTGCGGAAGCCCAGCTCATCGTCATCGTGGCGCTCAAAGTCCAGCAATGCCTTGGCTCGTCGTCGTCGGTTGCGGGAACAGGCCACATAGTTCTCGTGGTCCCGCTGGTGGCTCTCCATGCTGTAGTCTGGAGTCAGATCCTAGCATGCACGTGGATGATGAGCAAAGAGGAATGAAAAGCAACAGATGACTCCCAGCTGATCTGCCACAGCTTGCATGCCCCTGTTCCCAAACCTTTTCCTGCTAGCAGGCAGAAAACCTCCCAGGAGAGTCCTCCTCCACCAAGGATGGGTTGAGCAACCCTCATCCTCCACCCATTAGACCTGGCATGTCGTTTCTCAAGCCTGCACTCCAGGAGCATTTGAACAGCCCTGTCCTGTGGCGGACACTCAACACTCATGCCCGGAGCACAGACCAGTGCAGATCCAGCTGTTGCCACTCACAATGCTGCAGTTCTTGGGATCCACACACTGGAAGTGCCGTGCCACCTGGAGAATGGCCTCACGCAGGTCAGCCACCAGCTCCGTCTGCTTGATGTTCTTGGCTTTCAGTGCCTCCAGATCATCATCCCCTGGGAGAGACCACACAGCCAGGGGGAAGGCAAGGCAAGGAAAAAAGGTATGAGGTATTTATTTTTTTGTTAATATTAGAAACCATTGATTCTACAGAAGTCAAAAAAGCCTGACATGAGAAGTGCCTACACTAAGGCAGGTACTTACTGCCAATCTATTCAATAATGTAAATAACCAATACCAATTTGACTGTCTCAAGTTTCAAGGACCTGGTACTCCAAACCACATATAGAACTGGAATATGTAATCTTTGATTTGTCTGGACAACCAAGGTACTGCACACTACTTTAGAGAAACATTTACGCAGTATACAGACAGCTGAATGGTGGGATGCAAAACTGAGGAACTTTCAAAAATTCTCTTCAACTGAAATTCTCTTGAAACTGAAACAGCTTTTGGTGGAACTACTTCTGATTTTTGCATACTTCACAGGCTGAGAGCATATTCTTCACTGAGTCTTGAAAAAGATCTGAAAAACCAAGATAGCCCACTTTCCCATGTCTGTCTAGAAGTCAGAGCCATGAGAGAAAAAACACCATCTACTTAAGACCTCCACCTCCCTAAGAGACAGATTTCAAAGGTTTTGGGTATACAGAAATGGTCATAAGTACAAAGTGAAAGTTACCAAAGCATCTTTCCACTGTCACTAATTCCCCCAGGAGTTCTAACAGCCTATCTCTATTAATTTATGCAGAGAGATACCTAAAGAAAATGGATTCTTTAGACAGTTAATGTATCTGAATGCCTTAAAAACTGGGTATATGATCTTTGGGAACAAGGAACCATTGGCTTCTTTTTCTAAAAAAATCAGTTTCTTTTAAATTCAAAGAATGAGAAGTTAGCTGGGCTCATAGACAGAGCTTTAAACTAGATTTGAAGGGGGAAGGGGGCAAAACATCGGCCCATCTGAAGTGCATGTATACCAGTGCACACAGCATGGGTAACAAACAGGAGGAGCTTGCAGCCGTGATGAAACAGGAAAATTACCATGTTGTTGCTATTACAGAAACATGGTGGGATGTCTCCCATGACTGGAGTGTGCCAATTGATGGGTACAAGCTCTTTAGGAGGGACAGACAGGGAAGGAGAGGTGGTGGGGTGGCACTGTACGTTAAGGACTGTTAGGATTGCTTCGAGCACGGGTGTAGTGAAGACAGGGTTGAGTGTCCTTGCATTAGAATCAGGGGGAAGGCCAACAGGGCAGATGTTGTAGTAGGAGTCTACTATAGGCCACCCAACCAGGACACAGAGATGGACGAGATATTTTATAGGCACTTAGGTGAAATCTCACGATCGCTTGTTCTTGCTCTTGTGGGCGACTTTAACTTCCCAGACATCTGCAGGAAATGCAACACGGCAGAACAAGACCAGTCCCAGAGATTCCTGGAATGTGTGGGAGACAACTTCCTGATGCAGCTGGTGAGTAAACTGACCAGGGAAAGTGCCCTGCTGGATCTCCTTTTGTGAACAGAGAAGGGCTTGTGGACGACGTGGAGGTTGGAGGTTGACTAGGGCACAGCAATCATGAAATAGAGTTCTCTATTCTTAGAGACGTCAGGAGAGAGCTAAACAGGACTGACATTCTGGACTTCAGACAGGCTGACTTCGTCTTGTTTAGGCACCTGCTTGAAAGGATCCCCTGGGAGACTCTCCTGAAGGGTACAGGGGCCCAGGAAGGCTGGGCACTCTTTAAGAAGGAAGTGTTAATGGCTCAGGAGCAGGCGGTGCCCAGGTGTTGTAAGAGAAGCCGACACCAGAGAAGACCACCCTGGCTGAACAGGGAGCTTTGGCTGCAACTCAGGGAGAAAAAGAGAGTTTACAGCCTTTGGAAGAAGGGGCTAGCCACACACAGTGATTACAAAGGGGCTGTGAGGCTATGCAGGGTGGAAATCAGGAGGTCTGTAGCCCAGCTGGAAATTAATCTGGCTTCAGCAATCAAGAACAAGAAAAGTTTCTGTAAGTATGTCAGTAGCAAAACAAAGTCCAGGGAGAGTCTCCATCCCCTGCTAGATGCAGGAGGAAATTTGGTAACAAGTGATGAGGAGAAGGCTGAGGTGCTTAATGCCTTCTTTACCTCAGTCTTTAATAACAAGGTTAGTTGTATTGATGAAATACAGCCTCCACAGCCAGAATCCAGAGACTGGGAGAACGACCCCCTGCAATCCAGGAGACAGTCAGTGACCTGCTGCATCACACAGACACACACACGTCTATGGGACCAGATGGGATACACCCGAGAGTGCTGAAGGAGCTGGCTGGGGTGCTCGCCAGGCCACTTTCCATCATTTACCAGCAGTCCTGGCTGACCGGGGAGGTCCCGACAGATTGGAAATTGGCCAATGTGACGCCCATATATAAGAAGGGTCAGAAGGATGATCCGGGAAATTACAGGCCTGTCAGCTTGACTTCAGTGCCCGGGAAGCTGATGGAACAGCACATCCTAAATACCATTATGCAACACAAGAGGGACAACCAGATGATCAGGCCCAGTCAGCAGGGGTTTATGAAAGGCAGGTCCTGCTTGACAAACCTGATCTCCTTCTACGACAGGGCGACCTGTTTATTGGATGAGGGAAAGGCTGTGGATGTAATTTACCTTGACTTTCACACCGTTTCCCACAGCATTCTCCTGGCAACAATGGCTGCTTGAGGTTTGGACAATCACACACTTCGCTGGGTAAAAAACTGGCTGGACGACTGGGCCCAGAGAGTTGTGGTGAACCAAGTGAAATCCAGCTGGCGGCCGGTCACGAGCGGTGTCCCCCAGGGCTCGGTTTTGGGGCCACTCCTGTTTAACATCTTTATTGATGATCTAGACGAGGGGATCGAGTGCACCCTCAGTCAGTTTGCAGATGACCCCAAGTTGGGTGAGAGTGTTGATCTGCTCGAGGGTAGGGAGGCTCTGCAGAGACCTGGACAGGCTGGAGCCATGGGCTGAGGCCAACTGCAGAGTTTCAATAAGGCCAAATGCCGGGGGCTGCCCTTGGGCCACAACAACCCCCAGCAGCGCTACAGGCTTGGGGAGGAGTGGCTGGAGAGCTGCCAGTCAGAGAGGGACCTGGGGGTGCTGATTGACAGCCAGATGAACAGGAGCCAGCAGTGTGCCCAGGTGGCCAAGAAGGCCAATGGCATCCTGGCTTGTGTCAGCAATAGCGTGGCCAGCAGGGACAGGGAAGGGATCTTACCCCTGTACTTGGCACTGGTGAGGCTGCACCTCGATGACTGTGTTCAGTTTTGGGCCCCTCACTACAAAAAAGACATTGAATGACTCGAGCGTGTCCAGAGAAGGGCAACGGAGCTGGTGCAGGGTCTGGAACACGTGTCCGGAACACGTGTCCTATGAGGAGTGGCTGAGGGAACTGGGATTGTTTAGTCTGGAGAAGAGGAGGCTGAGGGGAGACCTCATCGCCCTCTACAGCTACCTGAAAGGAAGTTGCAGAGAGCTGGGGATGAGTCTCTTTAGCCCAGTAGTAAGTGAGGACAAGAGGGAATGGCCTCAGGTTGTGCCAGGGAAAGTTCAGCTGGATATTAGGAAGCATTTCTTTACAGACGGGGTTGTTGGGCGTTGGAATGGGCTGCCCAGGGAGGTGGTGGAGACCCCATCCCTGGAGGTGTTCAAGAGTAGGGTTGATTTGGAGCTTAAGGATATGCTGTAGGTGGGAACTGTGCTAGGTGAACGGTTGGTCTAGATGATCTCCAGGGTCCTTTCCAACCTAGGTGACTGTGTGATTCTATTTTCATACATCCATTTTTGCTCTCTCCCTAATATAAGATATAGGATGTGGTAGCTGGATTAACAAAATCAACATTTAAAATAATGTATTTTACACTGAACTCCAATTTTCATACAAACACAGCTTTTATGCAAGACTAAGTAAATCACTGGCTAGCAAACTGGTATTCTGCTTATCTTCTAACAGCATTATAGAAACTAGCATGAGTGAAGTGTGGCCTGAGCTATACAGCTGCTGCAACAGCTATGTACACATGAAGCTTCTGCTTATTGAAAAGTGATTAACAGTATCTTTTAATCCTACGTGATCCTAATTAAAGAGACCAAAACTTTAAGGACACAAATAAAAGCATAAAACTAGTTTGGAAGTTATTTTTATAATAATTTTCTATTTGCTAAACTAAATGATTAACGAATCAGACACACTGAGCTTAAGAGAAAGCTGAACTTTGCTTCTAGCCCAGAAAAATTGTAGGGCACATTTACTCCCAGTCCAAGCAATGAAAATTAATGAAACCTCCTCCTCCTCCTTGGTGGCCAGGAGTAGGAAATAGAGCATGTAAGAATTTTCACTACAGATTCAGAGGTACAAAGGTTGTAAACAGATAGGTGATCACACAGATGGCAGGGATTCCCAGAAAACTGATGTTGCTAAAACAATGTGACTAAAAAAGAAACCACTCAACCACAGCCACACTAGCTCTCATTTGTAAATGAGACTGCCCTCATTTACATAGATCACTGATTCTTTTTGTCATCATTCAGTCCCTTCTGGCCAAAATACTGTGCTCATCCCTCTGTACTCAGATCAATCCTGTCCAAACACAAGCAGGAGATATGGGAAGCAAGTTCCACACCCTCCCACCTTACAATATACATGATACAGAGGAAAGTAACTGGGGTTTCCACCAGATTCACCTCGTTGCACCCGACACGCCTGCATCTACATTTCCAAAACAGGAAACCAGTGCCGGATCAGCCACACGTGAGAAGGGTCTATTCTGAGCCTGCAAAGAATGACTAGCTGCACAGTTGTGCAGAGGATTAGCTCTCCTCTCCGGCATTTCCTTGTTGCAATGCCCATCCAAAAGGAAAAGGGCAACATGCATGTCTTATTCTCTGCCAAACTATCTGTTGCTGTTTCTTCTTTCTATTCCTTCATTAGAAATCTGGTCCAACTCTTTGAATTTCACGTAGCAAAAGCCCTGGCCAACCCGATCTAGCATACAAGAGTCTGGCTTTGACCAGGAAAGGTTGGGCTTCAGACATCTAGAGGTCCCTTCCAAACAGTGCTGCTGTGACTGTATGACTCCTGTTCAAGTGACTACTAAATCTGTATTCACTGTAAGGAAGAAGAATTAAGTTCTGGGTAAGTTCTTGACAACACCAAGCTGTGTGGTGTGGTCAACATGCTGGAGGGAAGGGATGTGCCATCCAGAGGGACCTTAACAATCTTGAGAGCTGGGCCCATGCAGACCTCATTAAGGTCAACAAGGCCAAGTACAAGGTCCTGCACATGGGTCAGGGCAATCCCTGGTATCAATACTGGCTGGATTGAGAGTAGCTCTGAGGAGAAGGACTTGGGTTACTGGTGGATGAAAAACAGAGTCTTAGTCAGTAATGTGTGCTCACAGTCCAGAAAGCCCACCACATCCTGGGCTGCATCAAGACAAGTGTGGCCAGCAGGTCAAGGGAGGTGATTCTCCCCCTCTGCTCCACTCTCATGAGACCCCACCTGCAGTACTGTGTTCAGCTCTGGGGCTCTAGCATAAGAAGGACATGGACCTGCTCCAGTGAGTCCCAGAGGAGGCCACAAAGATGATCGGGGGCTGGAGCACTTCTCCTGTGAGGACAGGCTGAGAGAGTTGGGTTTGTTCAGCCTGGAGAAGAGGTGGCTCCAAAGAGACCTTACAGTGGCTTTCCAGCACCTAAAGGGGGCCTACAGGAAAGATGGGGAGGGAGTTTTTACAAGGACATGTAATGATGGGATAAAGGGTAATGGTTTTAAACTGACAAAGGATAGATTTAGATTAGATACAAGGAAGGAATTCTTTTCTGTTAAGAGTGGTGGGACACTGGCACAGGTTGCCCAGAGAGGTTGTGACTGTCCCCCTCCCTGGAAGGGTTCAAGGCCAGGCTGGACGGGGCTTTGAGCAACCTGGTCTAGTGGAAGGTGTCCCTGCCCATGGCAGGGGGGTTGGAACTAGATGATCTTTAAGGTCCCTTCCAACCCAAACCATGCTATGATTCTTACTCCCATCCAGACAAGGGCTATGTACCAGCTCTACACAATAACTACCACAGGCAGCAGACTTCACAGTTAAGGTTATTTGACAGTTCCCAGTATAAGGTGAATTGATCACATCCAAGCCTTCCTTCCCCTCACTTGGACTGAAATTTCCATTCTGTTCATCTGCTGCAGGATGATAACTTCTCTATTTTAACCAGTGTTTTAATCACTAAGAATATTAGGTAAAAACAATGACAGTCACTGTACAGAAACCCCACTAAAATGTGAAAATGCTATCAATCATCTCAGTTCTACTACTGATACATTTTGAAGCATGAACTTAAAATTTATGTTTGTGCATGGATATCACTATCACTTTCATAAAGCTACTCAAACTTGGTCAGGGAGACTCTGAAACACAAGAAGGCTGTATTTGGCAGCAGCCAGTTCAGTCTATACTGAAGGACAACATTACATAAAAGAGGTCTGAGTTTAGGTTGCACAAGCAACATTCCTCCATTTCTTCACTTCATTGGTCTTCTACCATAACTTTTATATGTAACGGTGTATGTGCTTGTAGCAAGCCTCTGACAATATATCAGTTTCCCAGAGAACACCAGAAAAGCACTCCTCCGAAAAGATCAGTAAAACCCAGTTTTAAATTTATTTGGGCCATTTCAACCACAACAGGAACACTATTTGAACCCTGTAAATTCAGTATGTTGTCTTGCTCCAGAAAACAGTTTCTGTGGTGAGATGTGGCAATTTCAAGAAAGCTAACCAGTTGCAACAAAGGTGATGACAGCGAGGCTTACAATAGAAAGGGCTATTATGGGGTCACAGAAGCAAGTTACTGTTAAACCCATGCAAAACCTATTCTGATGCTGTGCTTTCTGGACAAATGCTGACTTAGCTCATAAGCGAAGAAAATTAAGACTCAAAAGTGTTCACAACATCGAACTCTCAGAGTAAGGGGGAACATTAGTTATGTTTGCATTCATAAATTTTAATGAGTGATACATTGGACCATAATACCCTGTATCAGATCTTTAGAGATGATCCTGAACTGAGCAAAGTGAGATCAGGAGAGTACAACATCCAGCCTGTGGACTGCATATAGCCTGCCAGAAAATGTCTTTTACCTGTTGGTCAGTACAAGGAAGACATTACAGCTGGGATGAGCTGCAGCCCACTGTTAGTCAACATTTAAGGACTAACCATCTAACCGAAAATTCACTTTATGAGCTCAGACCAAAGCAAGTGGAAAACTGCACTTCTTCCTGCTCACCCTTCAGTTCTGGATCCCTTCTCTCCTCTTCCCCTGTCCCACTGTTTCCCTGCTTTGCTCACTTCCTTCCCTCCCAGGCTGCTATATCCATCAGCACCACGTGAAAAGCACAGGGTTGTCCTTACCGAAAAGCAGAGAGGTGATGCCAGATTTCCTGCGTTGGGTCCTGCGCCGCACAATCTGAGGGAGAGGGAAGAGAGAAAACAAAGTGCACACATTGGGGCAGATTTCAGAAATAAAATAATAGCAGTCCTCCACACAGGTCAGCTCTGGGTAAGGGGTCCTGACACCTACCACTGGAAGGGGCAGGCAAGTGAACTGGCAGTTTTAAACAGGAGTTGTTCTAGTTCTAATGCAATGAACCAGCTCTACTGCTTGATCTGCTCCATGTGCAATAAGTTATATATAGCTCAATTATTATGAAAGCATAACCGAAGTTCAAGAATCAACCGTGAATCGAGTAATTTTAGTTCTAATTCTACTTGTTGCCAAAAGCAGTTCTACATGTAATTACATATAAATTTCTAAGTGGATGCTTATTACATTTTAGTATTACAGGAGTGTCTTATGATTAGCACACAGAAGGGCATCAAGAATATATCTTCCACACAGGCTTGACAAACAGGAGCTACTACATCTGTAACTGCAGGCTGTAGTCCAAGATTAAACACAGGTGCATTTTTTATTTAGCTTGTCAAAGGCTGCTGCTGTTTTCTGACTCTAGCCTCCAGAGCTATTTTCGTGTATCAGTTTCTTACTAATGGATTAACTCTAATTTCTACTCCGCATGCTCTAAGCAAACTCTGACAAAAGCATATGCTGTTTCTTTTAGTTTCCATTAATAAAATGCTTCACTTTTCATCATAACACTCATTAATGATAATTACAATCAATGTCAATATCCCTTTCAGGAGGACCTCTTGCTCACAAAGACCATTTGGGAGGGAACACATAAAGGAACAGTAAAAACACAGCAGCAGAGGCAGATGGGATTCTGTGCACTCACTTTGGATAAATTGTTGACAGTGGTGCTGGAGTTGAGCAGCTGCCCTTGGTCAGCAATGAGGTAGGCCAAGTGTTTACGACGCTGTGTCTCCACCGCCACATCTGTGAGAGAGCCAGCCACACGCATGGCCTCCCGCAGCAACACATCTGCATCTTCAATCTGACTTGGGATGTCTGAGAGCGTGTTGAAGATTGAGGCAGAGTTCTCAGACTGGATTAGCTCATCTTCCTGCAACGATGCAGTCATTTTGCCACACAGAACAGTGAGCATGACATTTATGCTCTGCGGGCTGCTAGATGCAATTGTACATTCAGTGTAAAGCCTGGGCCAGAAACAATGGAGGTACAACTAGATAATTCCATTAAAACTTCAGTAAAAAGAGTCCATGCTACCTATGGGAGGGGAACAGAATCTTTTACTACTCTACTGCACTGTAATCTGCCCCCAGAATTCTAGCTGGCATGTTTCTGAATCACTGCATCCATCACTGAAATGAAATCAAATCAGCAAGAAAAGACAAAACAGAAGCTATTCTGCACCCACTGCAGACTGGGCACACCAGGGATCTTGTTGGGGACAAGGATATGCAAGCTGCTCAGTCTCACGCACTACAGAGCACCTACTGTGTCAAACTGTGCTCCACCTTCCCCTTACTCCCAGCAGGCTCACCCTTGCCCTTCACACAGTAAGCTAAACCACAAAATTGTAATTTGCATAAAAGGGAAAAGATCGGGCAGTTAAATGTAAACCAGCCAAATCAAACGTAGTTAGGACAATGCTAATCTCTTGGAGCATTCAACAGTGCTATCAAAAGCTTCCCACATGACCACAACCTCGGCTTTGTATCTCTGCTCAGATGTTGGTGCAAATTCCTTAAGTATCTTGGTTTAGGTAAGAAGGACACTCAGGTTGGGATCTAGACTGAACACAGTGGGGCAGCTGATGAGGTTTAATTATGAGGGAACAAATAAGGTATGCAGGGGAAACAGCAATTCCTGTATCCTGTAAAGTGCCTTGGAAGTTCTTCCCAGCCCCCAGTTCTGAGGAAGGCAGGAAGTTGTTTTCCCGAGCACATTCCCAAACCACACACAGGAAGCGGATACAAAACCTTCTTGCCCCTAAAACTCAGAATTAAACACTAAAGTTCTATAAAGAAGGAAGAGGAGGTGAGAATTACCTTCATACTGAGCATGCCCAAAGTGAGCTGGAACAGCACCAGAGAGCCCTGGTAGAAGAAGAGGTCCCAAATACGTAGCAGCAGCTTGATGTGGACAACACTAGCAAAAGAGGTGAGGAACCAGTGCAAGGTGATCAAGGAGAGCTCTGTGAATAAAGACACAGGAAAGAAACATGACAAGGGAAGTCAGCCAGCCAGTGAAGATGGACTCTCCTAGGTGCTCTCCTCCCAGATTAAAGATGACCATCCACTGTCTCCAGGGTCAGGAGTTTGCTCTTAGCCCTGTTGCTCTCCCTTTGTGAAATAAAAGCAACAACTTTTGTCTGCATGTCATCATGGCAAGAAAAGCTATGGTTTCCAGGTCACACTTTTACCAATGTCATGCTCTTGAAGCAGCTTGTCCAGGCGGGGCAAGTACTGCACAATGAGCTGTCGCAGGACACGCTGGTCAGTCTGCACACCCATCAGTGTGGTGCTGAAGTAGGAGGCAGGAACCAGTTCCTCAATGATAGCGCACATCATCCAGAAGGCATCTTCCTCCTCCAAGAAGAGCAGCAGGGAGGCAGCCACCTAGGATTTTGAAGGAAGGAGAACTTCATGTCCTAAGAGGAGCAGAACTCTTTCCCCACTTCCTCCATGGAGAGATGGACTAGTATCTAGGTGACCAACAACTTCCTTCACAGCAGCTCTCCTGCAGTCTCCCACTGAAGTGATTTCTCCTCAGTGTAATGCCTGTCCCTCTCCAACAGATGAACTGAATTCTTTCACATCTTTGGACATGTGGTGCTACTCTGCTTTCCCTTCCCCAGGAAAAACATTCCATGTGAAAGGGATTTCCCTTCAGCTCATCTGGAGGCAATAGTGTCTGGCAGCACTGCCTCAAATCACTTGCCCCAGCATAGCCACCACAAAAAAAACAATCCCCATCATAAAGACACTCTGAAAGCATATCATAAAGACACTCTGAAAGCAGGTTACCATGCCAGTGCCTTGGCAATACCCAATCTCTGGGTAGAGCCAGGCAAGTCCCCGTAGTATCCTGCGTAGCCGTGGCACCCCAATACTGTTCATGCTGGAGAAACAGGCGTTGCTGGGCATGGTGCGGAGCAAGTCCTTTTCAATCTGTGAGACAGCCATAAGGAAGGACAGGGTCAGCTAACAGCATCTGAACAATTGCCTTCTGCTCTCTGCACTTCCTCAGGGCCTCTTGCCTGAGGGAACTCTGCTTCCCCACACTAACACATTAAGTCCTTAGGCACCAAAGAAGATGGCCCTGTCCAAGCACCTGGGTTCAGTTTAACAACATTCACTGTTAAAGTGACATGTGGAAAAGTGCCAATGCAGACAGTGACTCAGCCCCTAGCTTCACCACTGAGAACAGTAGGCATACTAGTTGGGAATTTCATCTGCTTGGATTTCAAACAAGGCTTCCCAACAAACCCAACCCCGGAAGAAACCAACAACCTGACCACATCTATGACAGGGGACTTGGAGGTGAACAGCCCACAGATCTCCCTTGGGTAGTGTTGTTCCTCCTTCCAACCATTTTGAACCTAGCTTTGTAGTGAGAGGTGAATATGTGCAGAGCTCAGTTTCTTTTGCCATAGCCTTTGCCTCTTCCCACAAAAGGAGAGGTCAGAGAGAGAGAGAAAACACCCTGTAACAGTCTTGGTGTTCAGAGACTTTGCATTTGAGAGAACAAAGACAGTCCCTGGAAGCAGCTGCCACTACCTCAACAGAGGTGCATCTGTCAGTCTTTCATCTTTCATTTCCCTCAATGAATATCAGGATGTTTGATAAGATGTTGTTTTCTAGCCTGCAGGTAGCATGGGTCCAACCCCTCCCCTGCTGTCCTAGGAAGTTGCTGTTCCAACAAAACAAAGGAGAAATATGCCCAACAGGATTAAGCTTTAGCAGGATTCAACCACGTATGTCCTCTCAACTGTCCCTGCTGCAGGTGTTAGGCAGGCACCCCTTCCTCCTCACACAGCAAATCTTGCCCTCCTCCCCACTCCCTTGCACCCAGTCAGCACTAGGCAGTATCTCCTACCTGCTTGGCAGCAATGGTTTCATCATTAGAGCTGTTTTTCACAATATCCCGATATGACATCTCTGAATTCCTCTTCTTCTGCAAGGCCCCTGACAGGCGCATCCACAGCTGGGGAGATGAGGTACACAGAGATAGGAAGAGTCACTAGGACAGCCACAGAAAGCCATAATCTGGCACCCTCTCAACCAAGAGAAAGTCTCACTCCACTGCCTCTTACTCCAGGCAGGAGAGCCTGCCCAGGACAGGAAGCACTCTTACCTGTGGCCTCATGCTGTGCGGAATGCCAGCTAGCACCAGGGAGCGCAGCTTGTCTGAATGTGGTAGGGTGACCTCAATTTTGTCCCAGGTGAGGTCACCCACGTCATGGTTATGTGTGAATTCCAGATGAGCCTGCCACTTGAGTCTCTGCTGTGGGTCCTCTGTCAGTGGAACTCCCAGAAGCTTGCTGGAGTTTGGCTCAGCACCATCTGCTTCAGCAAAGGAAGGAGAATGAAATGGAGGCAAGTGAGAGGGAACAAACACTGGGCAGGGTGGGGAGTAGGAAGGCCATCTGTAGAAAGCACATTAAAGTCTTCCATCCAGAGCATGGAAAGGCAAAGCTTGGTTTCTAACAGTCTTCATGCAGAAAATTTTATGGTCATAAGCAAAAGGCACTGGGGCCTTGAGAACTAAGAAGCTGCCAGTAGGCTTCTAGTCATTACTTACAATTTAAAGCCGTGTGGCTGGAATTAAACAAGACCCTGGCAGCAGTCATCCTGCTGGGTTTTGTAAGGATCTGTAAATCAGACTGCCAAAGGCATAGCAAGCCTCAGAGGTGGAAAGCAGAAGCTCTATGCTCATACAAGTAATGAGGTACAAAATATTAACTTTGGGGATATTTAATCACCAAAAAAGCTTTAATATGGACATTTCAAAATTCACAATGAGAGATCACCTTAACCTGAGGCTGGCTTTCCAAAATAGATACTTTAGCACAAGTAGTACAAGCCTGACGTAAGGCACTCTGTCCTTCACCATATAACATATCCCAACAATGCAGTCCAAATCCTTCTGATAACTTTACAATAAACAAGTCTATCAAATGTTCTGGCTGAAGAAAATAGATGTGTTCTGTCTTCATTTCCTGGTCATTGCTTCAGAGAGGATCCTCTATGACTCAAGGTGCTTCAGGGTACACATGCAAGTAACTTCTGCCTTTGCACTGTATAGCCTGAGCCCTGGAAACATCCTCTCAGAGCACATAAAGCAATTCCTATGTCCCCCATTCATTTCTCTTCCTCTTTGCAAAGGCAGACAGCTGTTGTAGTTCAATGCCCAGCTGCAATAGCTCTCCACATCTCCTGTTTTGTTGCCTGCCTCCATATCTTGCAGAAAAAATCAGGTTCTTCCCCTACACTTCCTACACTTTGCCAAGCTGCTGGGCAGAACACATACTGCTGCCACTCACCTTGGTCACGAGTTTTTCAACAGACAGCACATGTCACTGTGCCTGCTGTCAGTGCTTACAGTGCTATTGAACATGACAGAGACCCCACTGTGAACTGGGAAAGCTGCCCTTCCCCAGCATGCAGCTGTGAATGGTCATGGTAAATTCCTCTTAACTTTTCTCTCTCTTATTCATGGCACAAGCATAAGAGAATAGAAATGACTCTGCTGAACAGTCTATGCTTCACACTGGCCATAAGCACATCTAATGCACTTAATTACAGTGGTAGGATTGATCAAATTGATTGATTGATCATCATCAAAGATGATGACAGGTGGGTAGAGAAGACCTAGAACAGAATGGTTATAAAATCACCCTGCCATACTCAGAAGCATGGGAAGGGCTGGACACAGGACACAATGGAAGGGGGAGGGATGGGACTGGCTTTACCTTCTTTATCAACTCGGAAACCGAATTCATCATAGTAGAACTCTGGCTGCTCAATGGATTCTTCTTTCTGCAAGACATGAGGAAGGAGAACAGATGCTTTCATCAGTTCAGCACTGAAGAACTGAACAGAGACATGTGGATATTGCCCTATCCAGTTGCTGTCCGCACTGTGCTCTCTGAGCAACTAATCTCCTTGCCCTGTTAGTTTTAATGCCTCTCACCATAATTCCCGACTGGGGAGGTGTTGCATGCCATTCCCATTTTGACTTCTCCATGGAAGTTCTGAAGCCCTCTGCCTTCACACCCACATTGATTTTCCCAGCAATTGTTTTTTCCAGCAGAGCATGAGCACCCATCATATCAAGATCAGGACTTCCCACCTGGAGGGGAACGCAGCCTTCCTCATGGACTGAGGAAACCACACACACCAGCTAAAGTGGTCTTTACTGTATGCATCTCTAATACACAGCAGTCCTCTTTACCCCTGCACACACACACTGCAAATACAGCTCCCTGCATTGCTCCATCCCCTGCCTGTTGCTTTCAGATTTTCTCTGAAAGACGGCAGGCAAAACCAGGATTTGCACCTGTGAAGCAAACCAAATTATAAACCAAAAGAAATTAAGGTCCATGACCTTAATTTTCATCATCTGTGCTCATGGTTGGCATTGGTGGATACACACTGGAGGTTACAACCAGACTTTTTTAAGGAGTGAAAACCTACCCTTTCCTGCAAGCCCACCTGGCCCTCCTGTGGGGTCTCTCACAAGCACTGCACCCAGGCAGCACCCAAGAAGTGTGCTTCTAGAGTAGCTCCACAATAAGATGTAACCTGCTTCACTGGGCTCAACTGCCTTCAGCAAACACTGCAGGTAAATTATGAAATTCCATAGCTGCTTTCTTCCTTCCTGCTCTGCCCACCTGGTGACAAACCTTGAGGCTAGCATTTCCTGCCATGCACAAGCCATCCAGAGTAGTTTGATGATGACAGAGTCTCTCTGAGGGTGTCAACATTTTTACAGTGGAGCAATAGTTGCAAAACAGCAGGGCAATAATTCACACAAGTTTCTTTGTGCTCTGCAAGATCCTGTTGCAAGAGCCAGGATGAAGCCACAAAATACATGAAGTTTAAGCAGCAAATAAGCATCCACAACTGAACCACTGGAGGAGAAGTGCACCTCTCCCTCCTTTTCCCTGTAGCTTTCAGAGACCACCAGAAATCACCAGGGTCCATTTATTTCTGTGCAGAGCCAGAGAACACCCCCTCCCTGCCCCACACTGTACCTGTGTGTATTTTGCCAGGATCTCCTGAGGCCAAATGCTGGGAGTGAGTGCTGAGAAGGGACCCCCAGCAGAGGGAGTGTGATGGCCTAAACAGAAAGAGATCAACATATTGCAGTGAAAACCTCGAAGGACTCCTTTGGAAGACACACACTCCATACAGACTGTTCCACCAAGGGAAGGACTCCCTCAGCAGTTTGTTGCTACTCTAGACATTGAGGCAGCTCCCACTTCACCAAGGAAGCAAGTAATTTCAGATGGTTTTGTCCCTTATTACTAAGTAAAAGGAGCAGAAAGGCCAAATGAAATCCTCTCTAAGAAAGGGACTTTTAGGGAAGAAAAAATAGTTCCATGGCATCATGTGATTTTTCTTCTGCTTGGAAAAGAAGTGCGATCAGTGCCAAGCCAGGGGAACCATTACCAAAAAAAAATTATTATGGAGAAGTAAACACCTCCTATGGAGGCACTAGCCCCAGCACCAGCAGCACTCCAGAGCTCTCTGAAACTTTTGTCACCCAGGCACCAAAACGGGCAATCAGAGCCCTCAGCAAGATGCTCAGCTGCCCCCTTTGCTCCAGAAGGGCTGGGATGTTGCAGACCACGTACAGAGAGCTGCAGCAGTGAAAGTATGCCTAACATCTTGGTCTTCTGTGTTCAGGATAAGCACCTTTCCAGTCTTAGGTAGCATCCCACTAAATAGCTTCCCTTGGAATAAAAGCAGACATAAGTTTTACAATTAAAGCTGTTAAGCATGTCCCAGGTCTTCCACTATGTACATCACCAGGACAAAGGTTTACTTGGCTTTGACGTATAGTCTCCCCCAGGGTTATATGCCCTGAAATAACCAGTCGGACCAGGAAGAAAGGTTTAGACAAAAACATGGGGTGGAGAGTTGGCCACTGTAGGAGGAGGAGACCTAGTTTTAGCAAAGCTTGTATCTCAGTAGTCCACAGTCAAACTCCAGTAATTCTTCAGCCTTTCTGACTGCTCTAGATCTACCACTCCACAGCAAAATCTCTCATGATTGTAAAGTGAGCCACTCACTTTGAGGCAAATCTGGCAGGAGACAAGCACCAAGCCAATCTTATGAAAAATGGTGAAGGTAGACTACATTTCAACCTCCTTTTTCCTCCATGCTCAATGGCTGAAGCAGCTTCTGCAGGTTTCAGCACAGGGTTAAAGGAGGAACTGAGCTCACCCTGAGTGAAAAGACAGCTGGGTCACAAAGAGTGGGTTGATTTCCTCTCCTCCAATTTGATCAGACAATACGTTAATGTAAAGAATGGCTCTTGGAACCAGTAACTTTCTTTTACTAAATTGCAGCTAAAGAAAGAAGACACTGTGTTCATTTTTGTCAGCTCACCTGACATTGTGCTAGGTAAAGCGGAGTAGCAGAAGCTGTCAGCAGATCCAGAAATGCTGTTCTCAGAGGTGAGAGGTCACTACCCTGTTATAAACAGAAGAAAAAAAATTTTTAAAAACGGGTGATGAGAGAATTCAATTAGCATCTAAGAACATGGTGGGGGACAGACAGACCCCTCACACACAACTTCTTCCCAGGAAAACTAAATCCCTTAATATTTAAGTTCCCTCACAGGAAAATTAAATTCCAGAAACTGGAATTTCCTCTTAGTTTCATACCTATGCATCAGCTAGAAAGAGAACACTGTCATTTACCAAATTCCTCATGACAGTAACAGCACTGTTGATTCAGAGAACGTCAAAAACCAAGTCAACTTTCATCACCTTTGCCATCACATATTGTGAATCCTGTGTTTAATTATGAGTACTAAAAAACTATACTATACATCATCATTCTCTCAATGTCCATGGAGAAGGGACTGGAATGGTGAAGGAAGTTTAAGGGGGTATCATTAGGTGCAATAAGCCTGAAAGTTCTTAGGAATAGTATCACAAACCACAGGAGCAAGTGTATTAGGCTGTGGAATACAGCTCCCTGAATGGAACTGGCAAAGCTTCTGACAAGGATTTTCTGTGATGAACTGGGCTATGATGTGGACAATATGCTCTTGAGTACCTCTGCAATGAGCCAGGATCCTCTAATTCAGATGATGATAGAGCTCAGATGATGAAACAGCCTGCATAGCTCCCCTCCTTACTTTCCAGATACCATTTCACAGCAGATTTTTATAGGGGCTTTCCAGGAAAACAATGAAATAGTTCAGTAATGAAAGAGAGATATTTTGGACTTAAAGATCAACCTTGTAACTCTGTGCGTGGGAGACAGCAAGAGCCACCTCCACCAAGCAGATAAAAGCCATCAGTGGGATGTAACAGTCACTCAACAGTCACTTATTGGGAAAGAACCTGGGAGAAACTAACATTTGCATGTCTGGGATGGGTTTTCCAGCTTCTCCTTTTCAGTAAAGTTACTTATGAATGCAAACCACTAAAAGAAGGAACTTCAGAGATTCACCCAGCAGGCCCTGTCCAAATTGTTCATAGCACTCCATAGTACAAGGTTCTACTGTCTTTGCATCTCAGTGAGCTTTCTAGTGAGTACTTGCAGCCTGGAAGTGGCCTGTCACAGCACTCCAAGATAAGCAGCTGTAAAACACTGCAGAGGCATAAAAAGCATCTATGTCTGAGAACACAAATGATAAGGTTTCTTCCTCCCAGATTTAAACAGTTATCTGCATGAGAAAGGCTGGCACGGATGAACAGACACTGATCTTCTGACACCAACTCTCAGGGGAAAAAGAAAAACAAACCAAAAAACAACCAAAAAAAGAGGTCCAGCTTTTGTTTCTAAGTAGTAATGTTATCCACACAATAGCCAGTTGCTTACCCATGAAATCTGTAAACATTTTTCTATTCTTCTCATTACTCTAGCCCCATTATTCTCTTAGCACCAACTCTTCCCTCAATAGCTGAAGACGTAACAAAATTTACAGAATGAGGTGCACTCGTTTTACATGGGAACACACACAATATGCACACCAAGCTGGTAAATCTGCTGACGACACTTATTCCCCTTTGAACATCACTGTGAATGTATTTTGATACTTTTATTTCAGGTTTATCACTGCCCTGTTCCTGAGGCTGCAATATGTCCTTCTCCCTTGCCCTCTTCCAGCCCAGTTTCCAGTAACTTTTACTGGGAATGCAGTCACTGTTTCAGCCACGTGGTACTTTTGCCATAATTCTTGATTCTCATTACCTGTGCTCTGAATCCATGCCCAGTGCCTCAAGTATGTGAGCAGGGATCCTTCTAGGTCATTATTAACCTTCATCGCATGTGCAATCACTGCTGAACCAACTTGCTACAGAGGAGCCGGGCTGGTGTGTTAGGCACGTAGATGAGAGAAGACCCCATAACAAGAGAATTAACCACTGTGCTTGGAAAGCAGGGCAGTAGGAGTGCCAAGGCTGAAAGTCTCTCCTCACCCCAGGATAGGTGTAGCAGAGAGGAACACCTCCCCTTGTCCACGTCATCTCACGCGGGCCTCTGCCTTGCTGGAGATCACTCCCCTGCCTGCTTCCAGCCCTCCTGTCCCTGACATTAGAGGACTGAACTTGGTGGGCAGGTTCTTCCCGACCCTGGTTCCTATAGAAACCTTCCTGCAAGCACCCATCTGGGACAGGGCTCAGAGAGAGGGTAAGAGCTGCTCACCTTGCTGCTGGCACCAGGGCGTGCAGGAGGGCAGGGTGGGGAGTGTGAATCACACCAAGAGAAGGCTCCTGCTGTGGCACAAGGAGGTGGTGCACTGGAGACTACCCACTGAGCCAGATGTTTCCAAGAGAAGGTGCTGAGGCCGCTACACCAGCCCTGTAGGTCTTCATCACCCTGCTTTCTCCCCATTCCCACTCTATCTCCAGTAAAGCATCACAGGATCCAGGAGGGAGGCTTCCTTGGCACAGCCAGGTGCCACCCAGTGCAAGCCAGGAGGAGGATATCTGGCATACGGGATTCATATAGTAAATTATTTACTTTGACTGATGTATATAAACCTAAAGCAACTCTCAAAACTCTTCTAGCCAGGAGACAGCAAACAACAACAGGTGGTCCCATGAAGCCTGTGAAATTGCATGCATGAAGTTGCTACAGCTAACTTAGCTGTGTTATTTGCACAGTACACACTTCCAAAAACTATCAACAATAAGGGATACAGAGGAAAAAGCACATCAGATCCAACAAATATTAATGGCAACTCCTAAACCCTCAGAACTTTAAAATTAAAACCAGTTTTCACCCATGCATCAAGAAGCATTTCCCATGTTTAAAGGCAATTTGTTTCCTATACAAAACAATTCTGGTGACACAACAGGTAGTGTTCACACTTTGAAAGAAACGCATTTTCTGTTAAAACGCAAATGGTACCTGTTACCTGCAGCTTTACTTTTTGAGTTCAGACTCTAAAACAAATCACACCAACCACTGATTTCAGCCTGCTAGAAAACAGCTATAATGACAGTGGGTACCTGAAAAAGAAGGCTGCAAGGGAAGCATGGAGTCAGCAGGTAGTACAGCTATCTGAAGCGCTTCAGCTGCAATGCCTTTGTCCGAATTGCAAATACACACCACACAGGATTATAACCAATTAGTTTATCTTCTGGTGTAGGTGTCCTTTACAAATTGATGTGTGAAAAGGGGACCTTGCAAATTTACTTCCACTTGGCAATATCAGGCCACTTCTGGACACACATGCTCTTCTGCACAGCTGTAATATGAGATATTTCAATTACCTGGCTTCTTGCAAAACACCAGATAACAATCTCCTGCTGCCTATGTTTTACTTGCTTGGCCTCTTTTGCCATGTGATCTCCACTTAAGCCTGCTGTGGTAGTGCCTGGACATGCTGTCCGGAGCCTTTCAGGAGGATCATAATTTTGGGACAGATACTCCTGCCCAGGAGTGTTATTCCCTTGCTGATTTTAGCAACAAAAAAAGCAAGAATCCACCAAAAAGCACCATACCTCTAGCATACAGACTGTGCAGACGATGAACATTTTGCAAAGCAATGGGTTTTTTGTACGCTGAACACATTACTATTAGTAACTGCACAGGAGCTGTCAGTGACATCATCAGAAGGACAAGCCTAATTCTTTCTAGAATGATTTTCATCCACTGTCATAGGAACAGCGTGTACAACGCTTCCTCTGACAGTAAGCTAGCATGGGGAAAAAACTCTGCTTTCCATTATGCTTAATTTGAGTATGAAGCAACGCATCATGCAGTACATCCCACTGCCATCTCTGGACTGACAGCTGGTTTCCACTGCTCTCTATTCTCTCTTCCTTTATTGAAAAAAAATATGTTTTGGAAGAGAGAAAAGTGATTGCAAACTCACAGTACTCATCTGGAGGCCATGCACTTAGGTGTAGTTCTAGAAGCCTCTTCCAGCTCAGCTTTTAAAATCCCATGTAGATTGCATCCAATTTAACGTTAAATCGACTCTTCCTCCTTCAGAAATCAGACAAAAATCAGACCCTGCACAGAATCCAGCAGTTCATTTCTGTCCTATCACAATGGAAAGCTTGGTTTTCCTAATTAAAATCCTGACTAGCTTAGTGAAATGTGCAAGGGGAGCTCTCAGCAGGAAGCCCTTTTTCTACCCTTCCCCCATCAGTTTCTCCCTCAGGTCAGGCAAAGGCATATCCTGGAGCTGCAAATGCCATTAGTCCCACAAGTCAATATTTGCTTTGCACATATACACTCAGAAGAAAGCTCCAGCTTCACAAACAAGTAGGTAAGTGAACTAAGCACAGCCATACACTTGACCAAGAGATGGGCAAGATGCAACTAATTTCTGTCCCTCTCACCCTGACACCCTGGCTTTTTAAGAGATGCAGAATCCCATGCAGACACTGACACTCACCAACTCCTGGTTAAGGAGTCAATATGGTACTGCTGAACCTGGATCATTCCAGGAACTATCTGTTTAAGGCTTACAAACCACAACCAGCCTCACACTGCTTTGGGTGTTCAGCAACACACTAAAAATGCAAGGAGGGAGGTGCTGAGGTGATAGCCTTCATGCTTACTTTCCACCACATGATTTGGAGTGAAAAGTTGGGGGACTTTAACTGCCCTCAGCCCACTTTCTCGTAGCAGAGAAAGTGCGTTAGAGATAAAAGCCTATGGAAGGCCTAGAAAGGGAGACAAGATCTGCAAAAGCTGCAGAGCCAGGTGGGCTGGCAGGAAGGATTGCAAGTTGCTGACAGCATGATGTCACTGACTGCAGAAGCATCACTCAGGACTCCAGTGTTGCCCAGCTGCCAACTGGGATCACATACTGACTGCAGGAGTGCGGCGGGGCAAAGTGCCTCCTCCCAACTGTCCTGGAGCACTATTAGAGAGACACATAACAGAGACAACAAAAAGTAAACGAACTCTGTGTCTCTTGCCATAAAGCACCTTGCAGACTCCTAGCCACACTGGAAACATAATTTTGTGCAAAAATGTGTGACTAAAGTGTATTTCTATGCAACAGATCTTCTTCCTGCACTGATACCATGGTGTCCAGCAAGTCTGCCTGCTGTAATGACAGTGTCCCACTGGAGCTGAAGGTGCTGAAACATTTTCAGTTTATACAAAAGAAACAGAACAAGTAACTTCCAGTTTTGTATCAATTTCATCTCGATTTTGAAAATAAAGATGTGAAAAAAAGCAGAATCCTGTTTCCTACCACTTATGCATTGGACAGACCGACCACAGATGGACTTCCTGATCGTAGTTCAATGTGTCAAGCTTGCCTCTAAAAAAAAAACCTTACAAGACACCTACTTACATAGAATGCAGATACCCTACATATCAACATACATTTTCTTTTCAGACCAGAACTGCCTTTTATTTATCTGGCTCCAAAGCAAACAGATGATCCTTTATGCAGGACACAGCTTGAAACAGCCGAAGCTCTTACTTCTCAAAACTGGAGAAAAGGCTTCCCCCATGTGGCTCTTGAAAAAAAACCAAACCAAAATCAGAACAAACTTACTTATGGCTCTGCTGATTCCCTGTGTTGTTAACACAAGCTACCACACTTTTAGCCCTGGAAAGCAGAGGGTGTCTATCCTTACACAGCAGACACTTGGTACCTACTAAGCATGAACTGCACTATTGTGAAGAACCTCTTGTTTGCCAAGATCCTTGGGATCAGAGGAGGAGGAAGTTTCCTCTTTCCTGGTGCTCCCATTATTTGAGTGGTGAAAGGATATGTGATTGGAACATGAGTGATCCGCCCATCTCACACAGGAGGATTACAATAGATCGAGCAACTGGAACAAGAGGGTTTTTTTAAATAGGGAAAAAAAGGCCGGGATACAAATTAGTGAGGTATCCATTCTAACGATTCTCCTTGTTTCCAACAGAGAGGGAAGAAAACCTATGCATGTCAAAATGCAGGTCTGCAATCGCCCTAGTCTTCAAGGCTTAGCATAAAGCTGATTGATTCCACACTAAACACCGCTACACAGATATAATCCAAAGGTTTCTGATTAGTGTCTAAGGGGGCCCCAAACAACTTTTCCATGACAGTCAATTTCTGCACAATAAACAGACACTTTCACCCAAATAAGCATGGTGCAGAACCAAGGCACTTCTGCAAAAGTGTATTCCCCAAAACTCTCCAGAAGTGGTTTTTACCTTCTGGGCTATGAACTGCAAGTCTGCAAACTATTTATAAGATGTCTGTAGAAGATAATGGCAACTGTCCAGTTTGCTATACAAAAGTTTGAAATAAAATATTTCTGCTAGAAATGCAGAGCTATACCAATCAAAGAAAGGCTGAAAGACATTACTGATAAATATCATTAAGTTTTTTATATGACACTCCTAACCTGAGCAGTGACAAGTGGTGCCATCCAAGGTTCTCTCCATCATCTCCAGAGCCAGCCCTGCAGGCACTCTCCAGGTGAAAGTTTGATGCTCAAGCTGGTCTCATCCTACTGTTCCCAGTGACAAAGGAACAACAGCCTGAAGGATGGATGGCTCTTCCTTGACATGGCCTCTGACAGATCTGCAAAGCTTTAGCTGTCAGGGTTTGCCATTTCTTGCTGAGGTGCAGAAAGGCTCAATTCAGGTCACACTCTTGCAGCTTTGTTATATTAGTGGGTAAAAACCACACTGATGGTCTTGCTTCATTTGGCTCCAGAAAATGGCTTTCAAAAGTTTTCTTCTTCAGGACTCTGTATTTCCAGACCTTGACTTTCTGAATAGGCTAGTAATACTCAAAACACCTCTCAGGACTGTTTGCAAAGCTCTTATCTAGCTCTTACCTAGCATGTCACGTTAAGACTACTTAGGTCTTGCTCCTGCAGAAATTTATAGGCACAAAATTTATAACTCAAGAGAAAAAAAGCAAACTATAAAATCACAGAATCATCTAGGTTGCAAAAGACCTTGAAGACCATCCAGTCCAACCATTAACCTAACACTGACCGTTCTAATGATTGTTAAGATTTGTAACAAAATGAGACAACCCCCCCCCAATATTTCCAGTGTCTGGGGAACAGGAAGATTTATTCTCCAGAACAAAAAGGCTTTCGGGTTACAGACATTTTCTCTCATCTCTGAATCATAAGGTACTTCCCAGCCAAGAAATACTGCACTGACTGGGCAGTGACAACAGTTCTCATAGTCATAATAATACCAATACGTTATATTCTTTTCTCCTATCTCATAAAACAAGTGTGTTTTCATTTCTCCTAGGGTTGTGGGTCGTTGGGGTTTTCTTTTTTCCTTAAACCAGAAATAGAATTGCTCTGTGACTGATATAAGTTGTTGCACTCCAGTTTAAAAAAAGCTGAGACTTCCTCAAAGACAAAACAAATGTGGCAGGACATCATCCTCTTTTTCCCTATCTGGTATCAACATTACACAGTCAACAAGTGAGATTTTGCCCCAGTGCTCCCAGATATTTACCCTGTGTATGTTTTATGTATCTAAAATCTTGACCATGTGATGAAAGGTGGCATAGAAAGAAATTTAAACGAGTCTTTGTGCTGCTGACAATACAAACCTGAAGTGCCAACAACTCTGCGTCTTTTGAGGGGCATTTGGGACACTGCACTCACAACATACAATGAAGTTATTTGTTTACCACATCCTACTTGACTATTGCAAAATCTCTATATCCTATCCATTTTAGCTTCGATAGGATCTAGGATAATCAGATTGACACAGACCACCAACTAGGATCAGAAGAGCTGTAGGACCACATACACCAAAATATAAGGCCTTACCTTTACCACTGAAGATAAAGTTGCAATACTCAATAGGATTTACTTTTTTAAAGGTTTTCTTTCCTTCTCATGTTTTGGTGAGAAGTTTGCAATTAACAGCCAGGAAAACAGACATTATCCCAATCACTTCCAAAATAGTTATAACCTCAAACGCACTATCACTTAGGAGGGGCAAACTCAGTGGTTCCTTTGTTAAGGCATCCCAAACACCAGACATGCTAAGCAACTTTGCAACACACAAACCAATTCACTAAGACTGGGACTGAGACTGGCAGCTCATTTCATACAGATCCATTAACCAATAATCTCTACTGTTGCCACCTCAGGTAAGAGATGTTGATTTTTAAAAGCTAAATATTTTGATTACCGCCTATCTTTTAAGATTATCAAGGTCCTTTAGAACACTGATATTTGCAAAAGATACCATTTTGCAGGAAAGCAAGCAACAGGTTAAAAGCACAGCAAGGAAGAGAAACCTAAATGACACCAACAGAGACCCCAAAATTGGAGAATCACTTCAGTCCTGAGCTGGTGTGCAGTACTTCCCTCGCCTTATTAGCTGACGTTAACTCTATTATCCCCTGACCAGCTCACTTCCTCCAGAAATATGCCCCCCCTCTCTTGCTGCCCCTGATGGATTCCCTTCACCCTTCTCTGGAGGAAGAGTTACTATGAATGACATCTCCCTGAGATTACCAAGACACATTACCAAAACATTGTCCTAAACAGGAATTAAGAAAAGCGGCACTTTATATCAATATAACACCACCAGTCCCCACCCTGACCTTTTCTCACACCCTTCCTTCCCTTTTATTTTGTGAATTCTCTGGAGTAGGAATCCAACCTTTGTTTCTGCATAGGGAAAGACACACACACAAAGTGCGTGGATCTGGAAATACACAATGAGATAGATCTTTGTTCCAGTGACTGCTTCTTTTCAGCACGCCACTCCAGACTCTATAGCAGCTGAAAAACTACTGTAGAATTCAGATTACCCATCAAGCAACTGGTAGTTTCTTCCTGAGTGATTTTAAGATCCATCCTCTCACTACTCAACACCTCCTGTTCTTAATTCCAGCAAGACTGCTTTTCTCTCCCATCTATTCGCACTAAAGGATCCTCCATTTTCTCAAAGTACTTTTATTACTTTATTCCCACCACCTCCCTACCACCACCATCCCAAACATCACAGCAAGCCATGCAGAGTAAGGCTGAGACATCATGAAGTAGGAAGCTATGACATCACATTAAAAAACCACAACCAACACTGCAACCTACTTGTTTAGAAGGAAAGTACCTGCCTAAATTCAGACATCTCTCAAAAAATCAGGAAGGATGAGAAGCAGACATAGGGAAGAAAATCTTTCTGTCTCACTCTTACCAGCTCTGTGACGAGACACCAGCTGTCCTGGAGCTCACAACCACTGCCTGCAAAGAGATTTAAATCCGTGTCACAGTGGTTCTTCACTCTCTTGAATTTACATCACCAGGTACGAGGAATTACATTTGTCTCCTGACTTCCTTCTAACATTTATTACAGCTGATCTCACAAGGCCTGCAGCGTGTCTATTTATGCCCACTGCCTAGAGGATACTGCCGCATTTCCATCTGTTTTGTGACTCTTCCTTTCCCCCGCACCAGCCAGACAGGAGACAAACTGTTTCTCCTCTGGGACACGTCCGAAAAGATGCAGGTGTGGAGGGCAAGTGAGGATGGCAGAGCCGGACGGGTGAGACCACCTGAGAGTCGCAGCCTCAGAGAGGAGAAAAGGCAGGTTAGGGGAGAGGCTTCTCCAGGGGAGCAGGAGGGAGTGGAGGAGAGAGAGCCAAGCCTGGGGGAAGCGGGGAACGGGCAGAGCACGCCCACAGGGACAACGCGCCCCAACCAGCCCAACCGAGCCTGACGAAGAAGCTGTGCACAGTATGAGTCACCCGCTGGAGTCCAGACCCTGCGTCAGCGCAGCAGGTGAGCGGGAGCCTGCCCAGGGGCGGGGGAGAGAAGGGGGGTCCCTCCCTTCCCCCCCGCCTGGCC
>NW_020799092.1:2630138-2648438 GCF_003259725.1 Athene cunicularia | reverse complement strand
GGGCTGTAGGCCGCGGCCGGGGGGCCGGCGCCGCCGCCCGGTGCTCAGAGGGTCCGGGGACGGCTCGGAGGGGGCTCTCGGCGACGGTGAGAAGCGTTGAGCCCCTGAGGCAGAAGAGGTGGCACGGAGGGGTGAGAAGCGCCGCCAGGCGCTGTAGAGGCCTGGGAGGAGGCAGCGGCAGTCCCGCCCGCAGTGCTTACCGCTACAGCTGGTAACGGCCAGCAGCTGGCCAGCAAACCTCTTCACGCTTGGCCAGGCGTCGAGAAGCTACTCCGTTCTTTTCCATCATTCAAGTCTACATTAATTTCCCCTCCAAGCAGGGCACAGGCCCACTGCCACTTTACTGGCGGGACCTGACAGAGGCTACTCGAATACCTAACAGAACGAACTGGAGGAGTGATTCTGTGATCTGGCCTCGCGCATTTGTAGTAACTGCTCTGTCAGAAGCACTTCTTGGTTGTCCTGCTCCCAACAACCAGTTGGGGAGTGGGGGGAAACTACAGCACTGGCTGGTGCCTCTCCCAACTCCAATGGAAAAAAAGAAAGTGAGGTCCCAAACCGAGCTTTTCTAAAGAGGAGAAGCCTTCAAAAGTATTTCTCTATGATGCCAGTTTTCTAGGAGGGTGAAATTTTCCCTGTGTCGTCGTTACTACTCTTGAACTTTTCTAGGAAAACAAGTCCAATGCCTCACAGTTGGCAGCCTCTAACCTAGCACAACGATTTACTTCCAGATTATGAGAAAAGATACATTAGCCATTCCTTTTCTCTGCACAGGGTTGTGTGGGTTTTTTTGGTGTTTTTTTTAATCCCACAAAGGACGAACGAAGACCAAAAAAGGAGGACTGCCGCATCTGTCTGTTTTCTTTCTTGGCTATCCATTTGAGTAATAATTTGAAGATTACCAGTACAATTAGAGTTATCCTTTTCAAACAGATGGCTAATTAAATGTTAATAGCATGAGCTGGCACAATATTTTAAATACCATAAAACTCATGAATGTTTGAGACATTTGGAATACCATAGCCTAGAGGCAAGGTAAAGCCAGAGCGATCTAGATGAGGGGAGATCATGGCCTGAAGCTTCCCACTTCTGACTACTTAATATAGACAAACCTCTTTAAAACATACTGATTAAAGATGATTTCAAAATACAATGATGGGCTCAAGAGCAGGTAGCTTCTTTCAATTAGTTCTGCTTTTCTCAATTCTCTCCAGCAATCACACTTGAAAAAAGTCAAGTAATTCTGATGTAATCTCTGAGAGTCTGAATAAACAGAGGTAAGAGAGAGCTTTTTATTGCACTCAACCTAAAGAAATGGGCTGTAATTCAACAACAGTGGAAGATGATGTAAGGGAATCATTCCAGTTTTAAGTCAAAGGGAGAAGAGTTTGGTCCAGTACAGCACAGACATTACAATCAGAACATTCAGGGTTAGAAAGAAGAAAAAAGCTCCTTCTGGCATCGAGTGCATTTCAACATCTTTCTTTCCTTATCAGACAAAACTTAGTTGCAGTAGAGAATGACTTTCACATGCCAAAGCCCATCTGCTGTTCAGTATCAAGCACCTACAGCAAAGGACCTAGGAAAGTAAATCACAGTGGTGGTTCCTAACCCAGACATGTAAATATGATTTTCAGAAGATACAGAGCCACATGTACAGTATTAAACCAGCAAGGGAGCACTGAAGGACCACTAGTTTGATGAGCCAAGAAGTTCCATGGCCTCTCCTTCTCATTATTTCAAATTTTCTTGCCTATTTGCTCCCCAGATCACAGTACTCTGAAAGCCAGGATAACCTTTTATCATCTTTTGAGACACCTGTGGAGATAGTTTAAGAGCAGATGAATAAGATGGAAATGGAAGTGGGCAGAGTTCCCCTCACCCCTGCTCTTCAACAAGTCATACACGAATGTTAGGTGGCACCTGGCATTGCTCTTTAAACAGCTGGCAGTGCTCTGTAAGGGGCCAATGAAAGGGACTGTGATAAAAGTTACCTTGTCACAATCAAGCATTCCTCAGTAACTAAGCACACAATAGGGGGAGGCTTGATTAACAGCAGACAAAGAATGAAAAGCCCATGTGGAATCAAGGTGGCTGTAAACTCTGGGGGTTAAATGTACTGTAGAGAACCAAAACAACATGACACAGCAAACAGACTCAGTTCAATAAGGCTTTTATTATCTTCCTGTACCAACACACCTAAAGTGCCAGCTCAATTTTCCCACCCATCTTGCTTTGGTATGGAATCAGTGCTGGTCGAACCTCCTCCTTCAGGAACTTTGCCACCTGTTCAAGAAAGATGGGAAAGAGAAAATTAGTAAAATAAAGGGTTCCCTTCTCCCCATTCAGACCTGCTTGTCTCACTGGAGTCTCTGTTTCACAGGGGCACCTAGCAGTCTGATATGTCCAGGGTCAAACATGGGATGCCCACAAGGAAAGACAAGGAAGCCAAGGAAAACAAGAGAGACCTGCGTCTGCCTCAGTAGTATGCACAGAGGTACATAATATGTACACTCTCTGGCACACAAGAGGATGCAGAATTAAACAACACACTGCATTACAACCTGTAGCACCCGTAGCCTCCTTCCACTACTTCACCTGCTGAGGAGCACGTCCAGTGAAGGAGGAGGGATCCAACAGGCTTTCAAGTTGTTTATGGATAGGGCTGAAGTAAGGATCAGCACGAACACGGGCAATGAAGTCATTATCTCCCCCTTCCTGTTTCACAACAGCAGCTGCTTGCTGGGACAGAACACGAATCTTCTCATGGCAATCCTGTGGGAGCAGAGGGAAGAGGAGGGAAAAAGAAAAAAGTCATTCCATTGCTACTAACAGCACATGTTCATACCACTAACTTGTGCGGGAGAGAGAAACATCAAAGCATACTGCACTGGACAGCATACAAATGAGAGACAGCTTAAACTGCAGTGTCTCATATACCACTATACTAAAACAAGATTTTCTTCATCCTTCCACATCTGCCCTTTGAGGCTAAAACAGTCTGAATGACACATACGTTCCCTGCTCAATTATACCATAAACATATGACACTGCAATCCTTTACACTTCCTTAAACTCCCCAAATATTTTAAGGAGTCACTGTAGGATTTTTTTTCAATTGTTCTATTCTCTACTTGCATGATTTTTCCAAAGATGGACTATAGTAACTGTTCCCCAAATATTCTATGAATTGTCATAAAGAAATTCCTTATTCACCACTAGTCATCCCCTGTATAGAACATCTTGGGAGCATAACAATGTAAATGAAACCTCTACAGGTTTGGTAAAGGGAAAAAAACCCTAACTTAATGAGCAAGAAGACTATATAAACCATGGCTTACATAAGGACAGCCTGAAGGGAAAAAAGCCCTTACAAACCCAAGGGCCTTGAGACATTCTCTCCCAAACAACCCTCGCATGGCACTAAGACTGGAAAAACCCTTACAACAATTTTTCTGAAACATTTCCTTATCCCTTCATTTCCTGTGGAATCAATCTGTAAAAACAAGGGAACCCAACTGTAGTAAGGGACCACATACAAAATCAGATGTTGCCATGCTAGCCCTAAAATGCAGTTGTGGTTGCATTTACAATGACATAACAATTTTCTCCTCACATGTATTATCCTTGATCTATCTTCAGCCTTTGGAGGTAATTTTCCTCCTAACTATCTTGCTCTACCACTGACCCACCTCAGACAAAGAGATTTGTCTTCTGGGTGTTTAGAGGAGAAAGCTGTTCAGTGGTGGGGAAAATTAATGAGTTTCTATGGTATGAGGTGGGAAAGCATAGGAAATGAGCTGTTCCAGAGTTCCCAGCACATGAAAACAGAACATACTAGTGCGAAAAAGAACAGATTCTGTAAGTGTACTGAGCTCTATAGATTTGCAATTAAACAGCACAGAATAGAGAGTGTTTAGTTAAGTATGGAATACTTCAGAAAGAGAACCATCTGAAAAGATAATGAAACCTATCCACACGATGTGACCCATAGTTAGGAAGCTTACTCACTGGCCCAGTGACAAACATCAGACACACAAGAGGTGGGGGGTGGGGAAGGAAAAAGGATGTTTCCTGACTAACATCAAGGGTGAGTTGTCAGAAGTGTTTCAGAGAACTAGAACCACATATCCAACTCAAAGCTTCTAGCAAACACTTTTGCTATTACTATCTTACAAACTTAACTTCTGTCCCATGTGGAGATAATCATAGAAGGACAAAATCACTAACTAAAGGCAAGTGAAAATAAGCTGGTTTATTCACATGTAAATTTCATTATCAGTTTTAAACTGAATTGAAAGATTAAATGATAAGGAAATATAATCTAATTGTGTCTGGATTTATTTACTAAGGAAAACATTTAACTTCAGTTTGCTTGAACACAGAAAACTGAATGAAGGACCATAAGCGAAGTAAATAATAAAAAGCACTATACTGAAATTAGGGAAGAGTGACACATGAATGAATGGTTCAGAATGGTCTTACTTGCTTTTTTGTTAACAGCACTGATTCATTCTTTTAATTTACAAATGCCAACATGTTCCATTTAAAGAAGCTTGGCCTGTGTTCCAAGTTCCTTCAAACATTTACAAAAGGAAAACGCCTACTAGTATCTAATATAAAAACAGGTCTCCCTCTTCTCCAGCACAGCCAGCCAGATTAGCTCAAACACGCAGTGTTCCTAACAGTAAATACAGATCTCCACAACTGCTCTCTCCTCAGAAAGCAGAGTTTGGCTCTGCAAGCACTAGTGTAATATTATAACTCTGTGGGAGTAGGTGGCGAACAAAGAAAGGTGAGATGGTCAGGACAAGTGCCGAGGTACTTTTGTTTCTCAGGAGTGAAAATGCCAGTCAGTGAACAAAGGTATTTTTGACTGCATTTGTACCTGACGATTGCCCCCTGCTTTCACCATTGCCATGATTATATTTTCTGTGGCCATGAATGGCAGCTCCTGCCGGATCCTCCTCTCAATCACCTTAAACAAAACAAAACAGAAAAAAGAAACAGCATTACAGGAATTCTACAAACAACCCGGACTCCCAGCGAAGTTTTCCTCTCCCTTTGAATCTCCAAGACTGGACAATGATGTGAAAGATAATTTCTGGTTTTGAAATTAGCTATGGAAATCCAAGTATTGAAGCTGGTAATACTTAGAATCTATATCTTGTAAGTGGAAAAGATGTGCAATGAATTTTTTTTTAACCCATAGGTAGGTTACAGGACTGCACCACATCTGCCTTGAGTTCTACACATCCACTGTGTAGTGCAGAGGAAAATAACCTTTTTGAAAAATTTTTAATTTACTACCTTTTGGCTTAAAAAAAAACCCCTTTTACATCTGTCCTGCAAACAGTGAGAATACAAAACAAAATTCAGAAACCATTTGAACCAACAGATAAAAATGTAATCCTTTGAGAGAGAGGATTTTTATACACCGGCATAGTTGCAGCATTATCAAGGATGCAACACTGCACACATTATCTCCTGCTTTACCTTTGGATATACCACAAGTCCCTCGGAGATATTCTGCAGTGTACTCAGAATGATGTCAGCTGTGAGGAAAGCCTCAGCCAGACACACGCGCCTATGAAACACACATACCCAGGGCCCCAGTTAGCAATCAAGGTCATGTTCCAGTCTACCTTGGATCCAGCTCTTTAGTTTCTGTAAATAGCATTACTGTGGCCCTAAAGCTGGAACTGTTCTCATTATAGGTGCATCTTGTTGCTTAAAGGTCACAACCAGGAAAGCTAAAGAACATCTTATAGCAGTAGCTCTCAAGCTGGGGAGATGGCAGGCTTTCAGGGATTTTTTTTTTTTGGTCAGTAGAGAAAGGGAGAGAGATGAAGATAAGGGTAAAGGCGCACACAGAAAGCTCCAAGATAATTCAATGATTACACAGCTACAAAAGAGGACAGCAGTGTACAGAGCTAGCAAACACGAGACTATCTTCCTGTTGCCCTGTCTACTCATCCTACTCTCCAAGAGTATAAGACATGCTGCACTGTCATGCCGTGCCTGGCTGTGCTCAGTGGGGAACTGTGATACTCTGCATTTGGTGGGGCTTCCTCCAAGAGACCAGCTCCTGGTCACAAAGGAGGCTCCTGACAAAAATGAAAGGAGGGAAAGGAGAGGAATCGTGGGAACTGAGCTGTATGAGGCAAAAGGCTCTGTCACAATGCAGCAATTACAGCATCATTCATCTGCGATAGCAGTGCCTGGCCCATTCTAAACTGTGATCTTTTAAAATACACTAGTACTTGAACCTTATGCTACACTTAAAGCCCCCAACTCTACCAAATGCTCTTCAAAAGGACTTTGCTGTTTTGTAGGTTGACTGCATTTTCTCTGGCTTGCTCTCCTTTCACAACACTATAGCTTCAACAAGAAAAATCCAAGGCGTAGAATTTTTTAATTGGATTATGAAGTGGACAAATGACCCTTTCTATTATGGGAGATGAAAATAAAATTTGAAACATTCCAGTACATCTCTCAACACTTGGTAGCTATTGGGAGATAAACACACCATAACAACCAGTATTCAATTTCTTAAATTTACATTGTTTTCCACTGCCTAAGCAGCTCTTGTCTTAAGAATAGCAACAATGGAATAAAGTCCTTTTGGGAAAAGGTATTCTATGCTTTCATGAAATTTTATGCAGACGTTATGTTTGTGGAGAGATTTTAAAAATAACATTCTCATCAACAATCTGAACTCTAGTCTATAGCCAAAACTACTGCTGTTCATTGTTCCACAAGTCCCGTATCTTAGAAATCTAAACGATTTCTAAGATTCTAGGAGATCAAATTCAACAACAGAAGACTACCCTGAAACTAAAACATTTCAAAGGTAAATATCAGGTTTATGCAAATTTAGTACTAACCGGAAAATGGAAGCATTGCATTTAATCGCTGTAATTTACTTTAAAATAATTATAGGTAACTTTTGCTCATCTCAAAATAGTCATCATGAAGAACGAGAAAACAAAGCAGGGTTTGCTGAGCAGTATCTAAAGACCTGCACAGGTTTTCATGAAACATTACTTAAAAAAATAATGTTTGTGTTCTTTTTTTTAGGATCTGAACTACTTCTTGTAAAGAACAAAGAGATGAAAATAAGTTTCCTTAGATTATTTGGAGGGTTAAGGGATTACAGATAAAATGTTGAATTATTCTTTACGAAGTGAAGAGGAGCAAGACCAAAAAACACATTCAAAACAGAGAGGCAGGAAAATTCAAGAATGTAAGAACTGCTATAGTATGTTGTTGAAATAGGAAGACTAGAAGAGCAATTTATTACCATGGCTTCTGCATCCCCTCCCTCTCTCTTCTGGCTTGCTTTGCAGAAGATCCTGATGTTAAAAAAACCTAACAGGTTTCATCTAGTCTTAGTGAGGAAACCAGTTTGTAGTCTCTAGATTCTATTGAGACTGCTTTTCATCAAGGCAGTAACTTGTGGTTTTAGTTTAAAAATAGTATTTTCTAAATACATCAAAAGACCTTCCTGCACAAGACCTTCTGAAATTGCTGCATTGCATGATCTAAACAAACCTGTTGGCACTGTCATCCAACGTTCGCTCAAACCACTGCACAGAGGCGGTTTGGAGGGGATCCAGCACCAGCGTCATCAGGTGTCGAGCCAGGCTGCAGCAGCGTTCTGAACGCATTGGATTCCTCTTGTAAGGCATAGCACTTGAACCTGTGAAAGGAGAAAGAGTGATGGAAACTCCTGATGATGGAAACTCATACGAGTTCATATGTGACTGCTTCTGCTCTCCCTCCAAACCCAGGAAGTGCAGAAATACAAATCTGATTTTACTTACTTAATATCCAGAAACCTTTGGGTAAAGTGCAGATTTTTTTTTTCCTTTAAAAAAGACTCAAAATACTAACAATGTCAAACCTCAGTTAATTTAAAGCAACTTTTTCTGTCAGTGACATTTTTAAGTTTGCTTAAAAAGGTGCACCAACATAAATCAGAAGATACATACACCAGTCTAAGAAATGTGTCCTGTTCCTTACCTATCTGGTCTTTCTCAAAAGGCTCCTCTAACTCCTTGAGGTTTGCCAAAAGACGAATGTCAGTACAAATCTAGAAAAAAGCCCAAGAAATTAACAAACAAAACCAAACTAACACACACCATTATATACTCCTGCTAGTGTTCCTGGAGAAGTGTTTACATCTGTGTCTGAGAAGTAAATTGGGACACAGTGAAAAATTTGACAAGAAAAAAAAAAGACACTGCAATCGTACTTCACAGACTAAAAATCACAGTTAAGAAAGCATAAGGAAAAAAAGGTGTCCACTGTGTTAGAACAGAACAGGACTTTACAAAGGGCTAAAATTTGCAGGGAATGGAAGAGATACCAGAAAGGAACAGTGAAAATGTGTAACAAAATTACAGTGATTTGCAAACACAGACAATGTGTGCTCACTGAACCATCCAACCCACAAAACTAAACCAGAAGAAAATACCACAGATCACTTCAGTCCAAGACGGGGAGGGAGGGAACAGAAATAAATCCATGAAAAGAATCCACAAGGACAAAGAGACTAACAGCATTATCAGAGAAGCAATTAACTAGGAGAAAATGGTGAAATTTAAGAACTCATATACCACTAGGAAAAACATTTACTCTAATGGGATCAATTTAGCATAAATTAGAGTAATATCTGGTGTGGAATTTGTTAATTCATCTTAGAATCTGCTCAGTAAACCTGTTTTATTAGCCACTGATCTTAAGATCTTTGAGGTCTGATTATGCATGTACCCAGTGGTGAATTTACATGATGACAAAGAGAACAGCTGAACAAGAAACACCAGTTACTATTTCTGAGAAGTGTTTCATTCCATGAGCACCTTCTGTTCAAGATCTACAATGTTTCCTCTTCTTCCCAATGTATAGAGATAGGTTGCTCACCTTGTGTATAGATGCCCCAAGACTGGCCAGCACAGACAGGACTTCAATATCCACCTTGCGACTATAGGTCTGCCCTGTGACCATATAAGCCCTTAAAGTAAACACAAAAGTTGAGTACTCCAGACAGATACAACTGTACTGCAAGACTCTGAGCAAAAAGGGACATAGCTTTTGAAGAGGAGAGTTGTCATTCTGCCCTGATGAGAACAACTTTGGATTCAGGCTGTCAATTCTGGGCAGCTTGCAGATGGGAGAGAGAAGCAGAGGGAAAATGGACAGCCGTGCTTTGACAGGGAGACAACTTAGGGGGTGAAGTTTCCTGCAGGAAGCTGCAACTGGGAATGGAAGATAGCAAAGGGATGCAAGTTAACAGCAGTACAGATGTCAGACAGCTAGGGGAATCTGGGCCAACAGGCAGCAGTCATGCTTTGTTAACACCAGATTTAGGTGACTAAGCATGCTTGTTACATACCTCTTAAATCCTGCCTTTGCAGTCACTAATCTGTCCAGCTCTTCAACCTCAGGGTGAAGAAAAAACAAAAACAGAGCTCAGAATGCGGCAACTTGGGAAGGTCAGCAACAACAAAAATGATCCTTTGCTTTTCACAGTTTACTGTCAACACATGTTATACTTGCTGGGAAGCACCCCTCCCAAAACGCTGCTCACTTCCACACAGGGCCTTGTCAGAGGGCCCCAGAGGGAATGCACTGCCCTTGTGAATCTGATGCCAGAATCTCCCCGTTCTCTCAAACAGAACAGCATTTCAGAGGGGAGAATTGCAAAGACTGCAAGTCTATGCCCTGGGCTGTCTGACTTACTTTACTATGGTCTCCCTCAAAGAGTTGCAAGAAGCTGGCCTGAGTGCCAGTGGTGCCTTTTACACCCCGAAAGCGCAGGTCATCCCGAGCCCGCTCCAGGTTCTGCAGGTCCATGCACAAGTCCTGAATCCACAAGCAGCTCCGTTTCCCCACGGTGGTGAGCTGCGCGGGTCTGAAAACAACGGAGAACAGGACGTGACTCGTTGGCAATTTGCACAGTAACTCTGAAGGCCACACTTGGCTGCTGATGCCACCGCAAAGGCTCCTCGCAGGCTGCTCCCTCCGACTCCTCCAAGCCGCGGGCAGTGGAAGCGCCGCCTCCGCCCGGGGGCGCCCCCGCGGATCGAGGGCGCCCCCTGCTGGCCTTCGCCGCCCAGCGCTCCCCCCTCAGGGGAGAGAAAGCGGCGCGGGGCGGCGGCGGGGCAGAATCAGGGCGTGCATCTATCACCCACCCTATGTCTGCCCGCCCAGGGGGCACCCTGGCTATCTTAAAGCATTGCCGTGAACTTCTGAGTGCAGAAACATCTGCATACATGTTGCAATTTTAAATTATTCCTCTAAGGAACCACTCCTTTTATTTATAAAAACACATTCCTTGGCCTCTGGGCAAACATGCAATAATTCACAACACTGTTAGCCAATGTTTTTTGTAAGACCTCCACGTTGAAATAAATATCTGCAAGCTTTAACCACACTGTCCCCCCCAAATGTTTTGAGAAGAAAATGGGGGTATTATGCAGAACCTAGAAGTCAAAGTATTTCAAATTACCCATATGAACTCCAAAGACAATCTCTATACTATCTCAAATATGCACATGAACAAGGTGGTCCTGATTAAGCTCAGACATAAAAAGAAAGCATATAAGATGTGGAATTAGGGATGGGCCATCTAGGAGGAATACAAAGAAATGGTCCTATGCTGCAGAGGTGAGGCTAGGAAAGTCAAAGCCCACCGGGATGAATTTAGTGTGGCATGTGAAAGGCAACAAGAAAGGTCTCTGCAAGTACATAAGCAGGAAATGAGGTGGTTAGGGAAAACATGGGCCTATTGGTAAGTGGGGCAGAGGCCCTGCTGATGAAAGACACAGAAAAGGCTGCGGTATCAATGCCTGACCCGATGATCTCACTCTCCTTTGGAGAGAAACTTTAAACTTGAGTCTGACGTGACCTGTGCTTAATTTCCCTGCCTCTATGTTCTGTATTACTGTGGTAGAATATCCAGGCTTATGTCAACGTGTACAGTTTAACGCCTCTGAAAGCAAACTGTTTTCATGAAGCAGCAGATTAATCTACCCCAGCAATACACCTATCCAGATTTTGTTGTCCTAAAAATTCAATTCCTCTCTTCTCCTCCCCTCCCCTCTCCTCTCTTCTCCCCTACCCTACCCTGTCTTATATCCTACCCTATCCTAAAAGCAGTATCAGAAGTGCTGCACAAGAAATGTAAGGTTTCCCACAAGACAGGAAACAGTATCCTGTTAAACAGAAAAATCTTTCTGATTTTTCTCAGGGATCCATATAGCAATGTATGAAAATAGACGGATACTGAATCATCACTTTAGAAGAAAGCTTCAGCTATAGTGACAGAGTAGCTGTAGCAACAATTATCCAGTAACAAACCTTTTAAAGCTGCAGTTAAAACTAACTTAACTGACAAAAAACATAAAGAAAATGTGACTGGAAGACAGGCTTACTGCAATTTCCAGTCACGTTTTTTGAAGCAGCCCAGAATATGCGTATCTGTGTTCGTCAAGGAAGTAATTCCTTATGAAGCTGTGTTTAAAACAGCTGCTGACAACTAGTCAAAGCAACAGTTCAATTTCGTGACACAAGTTAGGAGTTAGGCACATACTCCTTTTCTGAACCACCAACAGTCTTGATAATGTCCAGCAGTACCAACTGCCACAGGTCAGAGATGGGAAAAAGAAGAATGAGAGCAAGTGGTAGCAGGTCTGTTTAAACAAAGCATAGCTGACAAAATGAAAGCAAAGGCTGATGGCTACTTACTGGTAGTGAGTGAAGCCCAAAGTAGGCAGGTCAGCATAATTCTCAGCAAAGTCGGCCAGCCGGCTGATCACCCTTGCAAGCTGGTGGATACAGGAAGGATAGAAAAGAGGCAGAATGAGGAAAAAAACCCCAACACGGCAGAAGCTAGCATGCTTAAGCACAAAAACACTGAGAAAAAGGGGAGGGAAACCACTGTGCAGTCCTTCAGTACTCACTCTAACTGTAGAATACGGTGTGTTTCATTTTTTCAGGGCAAGCACATAATTTCTGCTTGCTATCAAACTCAAATGAGAGATCATACAAGTGGTTGGACTTCAGCTCAAACTAGCCTAGTCCTCATGCCCAACCCATTCCTGCAGTTGGTTTATCCCTGGATATTTTCTTTATTCCTAGAACTGGTCAGAAATAAAGCTGCTTTGGGTATAATTGACACATGTGCAGTCCAGGGCAAATTGGGTACAAAGACATTCAGGTCAGACAGAGCACACTGCACTATACTCCCACTATATTTGATCCCAGAAAAATTCTATTATATAGCTTCTTGAATGCTGACACATTCCTAGGAATATGGTTAATGGGATGCCTAAGCTGACCTTGAAAACAATACAGTTGTTTTCTGAAACTAATACCCGTGGCACAGATAAACAAGGAATTATAATTGCCATGGTGAGCAAAGAAGCTTTGGGGAAAGACTTGAGAAAGGAAAGGAAGATAAACATTCACTTTCTTGAGAATAACCCACTTAGGAAAATCCAAGTTAAACACAGGCTGTTCACAGGACATCAGACCTGCCTGCCCACTTCTGAGACACTGTGCACAACTGTATTCTCACCTTGGGTAGCAGCAGGTTAAACCCATCACGGAGGACAATCAGATCCTGAAAGAATCAAAGAAAGGAAGTTTGGGCCATGTCTGAAAGACCAGACATAATAGCTTCTCTCAGAGAGGACCTAAATAATTACAATATGCTTTGTCTGCTCAAAAGTCTCTTCTTAAAATGAAAGCTCTGCTTTCCTTCTTGTACCAGAACTTGCAGTGAACTTATGACAAAAATGCTGGATCCATCAATGTTCCTTCTACACTATCCACAGAAGGTCATACTGGGCAGTAAAAAACCCATTTCCACTGAGTGGGTATGAATGATTATTTTGAGATACTCAGGATGCCCAAGTAATGACAGACTAAGTCATTCATCCCAAGCAGAAAATGCAGGTCTTGTAGGCTAACGACAGCAGGAAAATAAGTGGACTGATCAGGCAGCAGTCATCTTTACTCCTTCTTTTGAGACTGAGGTATAGCTACGTGACAAGTGCCACAAGGAAGGTGGTATTACCTGAAAGTCAAACAGGCTCTCAAATGAGTAGGGTAAAAATAATTACACAGCAGCTTCTCGTATGACAAAAGCGGTTGTGAAGTTGCAATGACTTGGACACAGGGGAACAGCAATATATACTGAGAAATTACACCTCAGTTTTCACTCGGGTTTAGACAGGTTTTTCACATTTCACAGTTCGATAGAACAGTGGTACTTTCTTTTTCACTTAACACACTTATCCATTCTCTTGGCAACTGAAAAGCTTTATTTACCCTGAATACAGGAGTTCCAAGAAGCAGTTGAAAGCTCATGGGCTGCATCTACCAAAAGTGGCCTTGCTTTGTAAGTCATTGATCCCTTGTCCGTCCCACTGGTATAACCAAGTTTACATGTTCCTGCATGCGTTTGCAACTCATGATCCCTTATCTCCTTGAATGTTTAACATGCAAGCAAATCTTCGGGAACAGTTAGTTTCTTCATATCAAAAGAAAGAAGGCAAAAAGAGCTTGCCTTCCTAGCATAGCTAGGATAAAGGGGAATTAACTTCAACTGTAAAACTAATAAAAACATCTGAAAAGATCTATTTAACAGAAAAATTTATGAAGAGCTATCAAATAAGCAACTGCAGCTGTGTATCGCCCAGCTCTGCAGACAGGGAACTGAAAATATATTACCGTATTATCCCCTACATAACAGGAAGTCGCTCCAAGGTGAATGATGGCTGCAGCTTTTGGACAGCAGTGGGCAAAGGTGTGAACGTGGGCCATCACATCATGACGCAGTTTCTTTTCTTCCTCTGCTGCCATCTGGAAGTCAATGTTGTCCAGATTTGCTTCCATCTCCTGTATCTGCTCATCTGTGATAGGAAGCCCAAGGGACTGCAAGGGGAAAAAGTACTTTCTATTTCTTTTTGTCTTGAAGAGACAACCCAAATTGAGACACAAGTTGTTTAGATAAATTTACTCCCATGTGGCATCTCACAGAAGCATGGCAATCTGGCATAATCAAGAGCTGTAACAGCAAGTACTTTCATTCTAGGGTTGTCAACCTTTTCCAATAGGATGAGACAGTGTTTGTTCATGCTAGATGTTCCTCTTGGACTTCATACTTTCCTCAATAAAGAAACATCCCTGCAACCATTACAAAAATTGGGCACATGGGGCAAATTGATATAAAAGTAGTATAGTTTTAACTTCTTTTAATGAAATTTACCCTTCGGGTGGGTACAATTTGGATACCATGCGACAAGACAGTTTGTGTCAGGAAGAACTCTTTTGACCACAACTAAACCTACACAACTGTAAACAGCAGGCTTCGAACATATGAAAAGGTACCTATGTTTGTACCTTTCCAAAAGACCTAAAGTACTTCATTCAGTCTGAATCTGGAAGCTTGGGAAATCAGTTACTTGATCTGGAAGCAGAAGATAAATACTCCTAGGTTCCTGCTTAAAAATATTTGCTAAATCTCATCATCAAGCTAACTTAAAATCAGACTAAGATATCAAACCACAGACTTATACACTGGTGTAACTCTTGCACAGCTCTACACTTGAATGAGCTAAGCTGAGAAAAACGTCTTTTGCTGATACCGAGAGTTTAGATGTCTCACAATGAATTTTGCATCTGTGCTTTTTCCAAATTAAAATGATATTGTCTTATGCATTAGCAATTGGAAGTCCCCAGACAGAAAGCTTCAAGGATACAGAATATTTCAAAAGCTGGTTCTGTTCAGAATCAAACTGACTGAAAAAAATGTTTTGCAGTTGTGAAATCTGGAACTAGAAAAGACAGCAAGTGAAGCAGATATTTCTTCAAGGTCCTCATCAGATAATTAGTACCCACACAGTTTAAAATATGATGCTGCCTAAACAACCATGAGTGCCTGGGTAAGGCTGAGGAAAAGCACCTGGCTGCAGACTGCTGCCTTTGAGGTGTACTGATACAGATCGTAACTACCTGAAAGCACACAGGCAGCTCTGGAGGAAATACAGCCTTGTGTCAAGATTAAAATCTCATGCCTTGTTCATGCATTCATAATCCGTTGGGAAAAGCTGGCCACAGTATGCAGTCACTGACAGACATACAGAAAGGAAAGAAATAATCTCAGAGAAAAAGGATTCCTATTTTGTCATAGGAATACATGCAAGGTAGGGTAGTGCTGAGGCAAATGCTGTTGTCATGCATCCACAAACATCACGTAAGGCCTCTTCCCTATGAGTTTTTGCTGATATTGACAGTACCTCTAACTCAATGTCCTCCAAACCTGTCTACCTAAGAAAACTAAGTAGGAAAACTTAGGGTTTTCTCCAAAGCACTACAGGTCAGTGATATGTTCTGTGGATTGTGCTTTTAAAATGTCATTCCTCCGAGACTGTTCCAAGACTTTGATGTGCCACTGTTACAACTATGACTGTTCATTCATTCCTATTCCTAAAGGGCAGAGCAGAGATGACATAGAACAACTCCTGCAAACAGAATGAGAACACTGGACTGCTCATCCAATAAAAAACGTATGACAAAAATAACGAAACTTAAACTGGACAAAAACCAAAAATAGATCGAGGGCTACTATAGGTCCTTATAAGAGAGAAAACATTCAGATTTCACATATGCAATACATTTTATTAGTCAGTTTGATGCTGCAGGATGTCAAAGCTACTTCTACGAGAAGGAAGAGCTCCATGAAATTTGTATTGGACCTTCAAATAACATATTGTTTAGGTCAAGAGCTCAAGATTTAAAAAAAGATAGATATGTTAATAGAAGTTTCATGATACAAATTAATTTATGCTAAAAAAATAAACTGGAGTTTTGGGATGTGTATAAACTTACATGCTTCAGGTCTTAACCCAAACTAACGACTGTCACGTGAGAAAAGATTAGTTTAAGGAGCGCTCTCTTACTAATCACAAGGTTTGCTGAGTCTCCTCTTCCAAACTCCTGGTATTGCATGCTCTAAGGAACAAAATACCAACTGTTAAGACTTTCTAACCCAGTTTCCAGTGAAATAAATTTTCAGTTCTTGCTTCACATATTCCAAGTGCACTACTTGAAAATTTCTCCCACAAGTAGGATGAATATTGAAACCATTTGCCCAGTCCTGTTGTACTTTACTTAAAACTTTATCCCTAAACTGCATGTGCCTTCTTTTACTACTTCCCTACAACTTTTGGAAAACCTATTGTAAGATCTTCCTAATATTCTGATTTACTACAAAACAAGAGCAAGTATTGCCCACAGTTCATTCCTTTTTCTTTTAATGTACCCAGAAATAAGTATTGTGTATCTTCAATAAGGATGAGTGGAGAAGCAACATATAAATGTCTTGAAAGTGAGGATAAATACTGGAGTAAATATTGCCCATAGTTTTGGTGGTTTTTTGTTTGTTTGTTTTTTTAAATATGCCCCAGAAGAAATACTATGTATCTTCTATAAGGAACCTAAGGAAACTGCTTATATCTGTAACTAACTGATCACTGACAGGGCTAACAGGTGCTGAAAGTAGCTGACTCTTCCTCCTTCGGTCCAAAGCTGACATCAGAAGACAAACTCCCTTGGAATGAGGAGACAAATAAAAATAGTCTTCCTTCTTCCCACTACAGAAAGGGTGCTCAAGAAATTGCAAGATCTGTCTCTATCTTCTGGGTACAAAACTATGGTGGCAATGGGAGGGAAAGCAAGGGTCAAGGGAACTCCAAGTTCACGGGAACCCCAAGTTCAAAGCTTGGGTGTAGAAATCTAGAAGTATCACTGTTTCTTTCAGCAGCTTGCTTTCTCCTGTTGGGCAAGTCATGTGAAGTATTTTGCTCTTGAACAAAAAGTGATGATTATCTGCTGGAATTGATATGACAGTGTTTAAATTATCATGTTTTGAACATGCAAAGCTCCTTAAGCATGCATTGTTGGTATTGACACTTCCTATACTAGATGAGATGTGCAGTCTGTTCACTCCAGCATCTCAACTGTGACAATACCTAGCATTTCAGAAGGTGATGCCTATTTAACACAGCTGTATAATTACATTTTCAGCTTCTAAACCACCACATTTGGTGCAGCATGCTATCGATGAGGCCACTGTAGCGGGTACGATCCTTGAATGGAGAAGGAACACATTGATGACACTGTGTACACTGCTTACTCCAGCATGGTGCTTCTCTGCCCTTACACTAACAGCCAGAAGTAGTGCTTGGATTGCTGCTTCTTAACAACCACAGTACTTCAAAAATGGAAACTCAAGGACTCTACAAAACAAATGGACAACTATTAAGTCCGAAAGTGAAAGCTATTCTGTCAGAAGGCAGAATAGATTTGTGTGTTTTTTCTTTTGGTTTTTTTTTTGGAACATATTACAGCTTTTTTCACTTTCAGAAACCTGATATGAGTCTTTCTCTCAGTCACGAGGAATCAGATTAGTACATCTTAAAAACGGACTGTGTCTCAACCAAGAAGTAATAATGGGCTGTACACATACCCCTAGCTGGAACCAAATTCAAAGAAAGAAGGTTTAGCTTAAACTACATTTGAAAAACGTTAATGCCATAGACTCTACTAACACAACAGTCTGCAATCATATGGACATACTTGCAATCATATGATAACATACCATTATTGCTTCTTAATAGCCAAATTTATAGCAATCTTTTGTGCTGTCAAGTATCTTTTCTGGTGGCACTCAGCCTGTCAGAAACGTCATAAACATTTCTGAGGTAACTGTTCTGCTCACTTTGGCCAAAACTAAACTTATCTTAGAATGAAGGTCTATCTAAAAACAACTGGCTGCAGATGCGAGAGGTGGTCCAGCTGGCACAGACTGGCAGCAATTGGATTGAACAAGAGAGCACGTTTCATCAGTCACATCTCCTGAAAAGCAAACAGCCAAGCGCTTAAGGAGGACACTAATATTTGCTCAGCAGGCAACCCACCCCCCCAGCCCCCCCAAACTGCTTAGCAAAGCTTTTACAGATCTAATTTCACAAAAAAGGCAAAAGTGCGAGGGGGCGGGTATGAGGCAAGAAGAGGTGATTTGCTGGTACATGGAGGATTGCGTACAAAGCGTTGTGTAAAACTGGGCTTGCACGCTCCCCACCCCCCAGCTTCTCCCGCCGAAAGACGCGAAGGGGCGCCTGAAGGTTATCGCGGTCAGTTCCCTTCCGCTCGCCCCGGGCAGACCCAGGCCGCTGCTCGGCCTCTTTCTGCCAGGGCAGTTCCGGGAAGACACGGCATCCCTGAGAC
>NW_020799092.1:2616698-2630088 GCF_003259725.1 Athene cunicularia | reverse complement strand
CTTTCTCTCATCACTTGTTTGCAATGAAGAGAAACTCGCCAAACATCTGATGCCCACCATTAGCCAGTTTCCTGAACAGGTAGAAGGCATTTACCTTTGTAAACATAATCCCTTATGTTTGTGGAACTCAAAGCAGCATTTCATATCTCCATCCAAGTGGTGGAGATGTAAAATAGATCAGAACACTCCCCCATCACTGCTTTCCTTCCTCCCCTCCCCCCCGCCCCTAGAAAGATTACATTTGGTTACTTTTGTTAGAAGGTGGGGTTTTTTGGTTCTTTGGGGAAAATACTTAGGCATTGAATTCAAAGTAAACATTACAGAATTACCATCAGCAGTCGTACTGCTGTTTGTTCTGCTTTCCAGATGAGAAAGAAAAAGCACTGTGCATCAGATATTCTGCATGTTTTAGACAGGATGCGGCAGAAATCCAAGATACACATGTGTAAAACCCACAAGTGCACATGCATCATTTCAGCTTCTTTCTCTGAAGAATCACTGTATACGCTTCACCTTGAACACTAGCATGAGATGGAGAGGGTGGCATACGGCAACAGTAGAGAGATGCTCCTAAGGCCTCGGGGAGCAATGCAGGACAGAGAGGACCAGGGAGCATCAAATAGGAAAGTTTCAGGTACAGAAACCATATTCTTGATATTTCAAAGGCCAAATTCCAAAAGCCATGGGCTCATATGCACATCCCTGAGACGCACATCCAAGAAAGAAGAAACAGCGACCATGTGATCGGAGAGGGGAGAAAGTAGTAGAGGTTCCCTGACAGCTGTGGGATTTACCCAAAAGACCTCTTCCCCCAGCACCCTCCCAGAGACATTCTAGGAGAGCTGTAAGGCATATTTAAACAAGCAGCATCTACTATCATTCCCTCTGTTCCTACGTTTTATTGGAAGGTGATGGCTTCTGTGTATCATGGACAAGAAGAGACACTGCATTTGAAGTGTGGCTGGTAACACACTGAAATTAAATCATCAGGAAAGGAAACAGAAAGCCAATCTGCCCTTCATCCCTGGAGCAGCAGCATAAAGTGGCAAGGTTCTTCATACTACAGTTCCCTCTCTGGAACTATACACCACCATCTCCCCCTCCTGATGGCAGGAAAAGATGTGTCCACTTGCAGGATGAAATTACCAAAAACGCTACTTAGAGGCAGGGAAAAATATATTATCTGATTCCAATTCAGTGATCTGGTGAAAGAAGCAGCAAGCTCAAAGTACTCCAGTCAAGTCTGAAGCTTATCTACAAGTACAACTAGAGACATGTCACCTGTAGCAACACTGTCGTAACTATATAAGCAAGAGTAGGAGAAGGAAACTGGCATAAAGACAAAGGAGTATGAGTAACTGAATCTCCATCAACTTGTTATTTAGGATGAGTGTCTGATGGCTTTAATCATTAAAAATAATGTTATCTCCCTCCACACAAGCAAACAACATAAAAAAGAATAAGCAATCTTGCTGTAAAAATCTTGCAACACTTCTATCATCATGCTTTTATCTTTAAAGCACTTTAAAAACATGTACTAGTTGATCCTCACAAAAGCCCTGTGAGGTAGGTAAGTATTATCATCACTTCCCACCCCCACCCCCCCTGATGAAAAAACAAAGGCAAGGAAGTTAAATGACTTGCCCAAGGCAAGGGAACAGTAAGGGCCAATGTTAAAATTCAGGAGGTTCCAGGCTTCTGGTCCTGTGCTCAAAACCACTAGTTCAAACATCTTTTTAGAAAGGAGATAACAGATGGAAATAAAAGCCCATTAAGTTTAGAAGAAAAGGTAATATTTAAAAGGTTACACCAGAAAGAGAAATGTACCACGAGGTATTTTTGTGAGTTTAAACTTCAGGTTGTTTTTTTTTTTTCCTTTTCTTTTTTTTAAAGGCAATCTGACAGAGTGGAACCCTGATAAGATCACATCTGCAAGGCAGGCACAGATGCGAGTGTGATCAAGTCTTTTACTTATTACAGTACTGTGAACGTCAACAAAAATATAATTGCTGCATGAAAACACTGAATACAGGCAGGATAATCTCTCAGTTTATGATATTACATGTAAGATAATGCCAAGGATAATGCAGGTACCACGGTACACCATGGACAAAGGAAAAAGTCAAGTCAAAGGGTCCCTATGAAGATTACCAAGAGGGTAGTGAGATATACATTTTTCTGAGAAGACTGCTCCTGAGAGCTCAGCAAGCTTTAAGGAACAAATGTAATTCACAATGACTGCACTTTGGAGATGTGAGGACATGAATCCTTTTTTTATGACCATTGTGATACCAACTTTAGTAAAAAAGGTTCAATTCTTTTCAATAGAAGGCCTTGTCTACACATCAGTCTACATTCCCTAAAATTTAACACACTGCCAACATTAATGCCAAGTCACTGGCAGTAACACCAGACAACAAAGCACTGGTAGCTGCTTATGTTGAAAAAACCACAGGTCACATAGTCATGCTTTGATCAACACTAGAAAGTTAAGTACCACTTCTACCATCTTGACCATATCTGTGCTGCTACTGTATGAGCTGTGCCAGAAACAGCACCAAAGAAAATCTTAGGGAGAAAAAAAGTGTAGATATGAAAGACCATCTGTGTTCCAATTCTCCTGGAAAAGCGCAAGGACTGCTAGAACAGAAAATAAGTAGTATATCCAAAAAACCAGTGCCTATGACACTGTGTTTCCTGAGCTTGACAAGGGCCAGAACACAGGAGGTGGTAGATGGTTTCCCAGGTAGAGCTGGTGTCCCATTCACCCTGTTGGCCCTGGGATAACACTGCACAGCTAGAATTCACAATCCTGCACAAGGTTTTGAGTTGCTTTTGTTTTGCAGTCAACATTAGTTTTCCAAATCTCTGCCCAGTTACTTTCTGGCCAACTTCTGAGAAAGAGAGGTTCTTATCAACTCCTTTTTATTTCAAAGTTATCACCTCCCCACTTCCTCAAACTAAAATGGATATACCATGGACACAGAAACTCCTAAACAGTTGAGCAAAGCTATCTTTGTCCCCTACACCCCTTTTGCAGAATGCATAGTTTACAATTCACTTACAAAATAAAGAAGCAATGCTGACCACATACGGGACCTTTTTTTTGAAAAAAGAACAAACAACCTCTTCTTAAGTTCAGTATCAAAATTCACATTTGCATAATAATACATTTCAAGGCCATTAGAGAGGAATGAGAGCGAAGCAAAGAAAACTGCAGAGTCTCTCCTCTTTGTCTTCCTGAATAGAGCTGAGGGATCCCACTGGAGTTTCTTTTCAGGGTGGGAATTATGAAGAGCTACAGTAACAGCTCTTGATCCTGTACACCTCATGTTTTGGGTGGGACTAAGAGGTGCATTATTAGGAAAAAAAACAAATGGAAGGAGACACTGCAGATTCCCATGTTTAGCTACAAACAGCTTCGAAGAAAAAAAAATTACTTCAGATTTTTTTTTTTTTCCTTTTAAACACTTCTACCTCACCATTTCAAAAATTCTTTTTTTTCTTGTGTAATACCCTGTTCATTTAAATGGCAACATTAAGTGTGCTGGAAGTTGAAGGGTTGAAAAAAAATTCCTGTTTTCTCATCAGGACACGGACAGAGAGGGTAAAAGTGTGCCTGCACCCACTATTTAACAGAAGCTACAAAACATCATCTTCTCTACATGTATAAATTTGTCTCAAACATCAATCACTGTTTCAACTCTCCAGTGCTTACAAAAAATAAAGCTGCACACACTCACACTCATGCACACAAACATAAAGAGAAGCCACATAATACATATACAAACTCAACCTGCAATGGCAGACTAACCTAAAACTATCAACAGTTTCTGTGCATCACATGACATCTCTTTGCACCCCCCACCCCGATCTCTACCACATATGAATACGTATTGTGCAGTGTAGAGACCAGCCCAAAGATGCTGCTTGTCAAAAGGGACCAATGGGCTGCAATCTCAATGTCTGACCTCTTGAAAGAATAAATTGACCATTGTCTCCCCCTCCAGCCCAAGTGGTCACCTCAATTAGACAGTCACTATACTCACAAAGGCACATTCATAAATACCACATTTAACTTACTGCTTGTAAAAACATAGGAGGAAAATGTTAAGCGCTTATACCCCAACCCATCCCTACTGACCCAGCAAGAAGTATCACAATAACATATCACTTGGTGAGACCTTACTCTACCTTTAGAAGGTATGTATTAAAGAAATCTTCCAACACCTCTTTTTAAATTTTTTTTTGCATAAATGAATGCTTTTTTTGTTTTTGGCTTACATATTTTGGAATACAGCACACTCACTATAAAGCTCTGTTGTAAGGCTACCCCCTAAAGTAAGGCTGTTCTACCTTGGCTTGCATTTTCACTTAGTTTTGCTTCTTCTCCACACATTCCCCAAAAAAACCAAAAAAACCCACACAGCGCCTTATATAGAAAGGGTAAGCCATATCTGGCAGGGAGAGAGGGGGGAAGGAAAGCACGTATCATAACCATGTTACTGAAATAGCTATTCTAACAAGCTGTGCAACCTGCTCTTACTGCTCAACAGTAAATGATGAAGAAAATACTCACTTATTGTTGTGTTTCATCTGAAACTGAAGAAGCTTCTACTTTGTCTCAATTAAAAAAACAACCAAACATGAAAAAAATTAAGAAGTTAGTTCTGTGAATGCAACAACACACACTAATACCCAAGAGGAGGCATTTAGTGCTCAAGGAAACATTTCTTGCTAAGCACTGCCTCCTTGTATTGTGCATCCATGCAAACTTCTCCAGTCTCTTCTCTTCCCCTCTGCCCACCAGTCAAGAATGTTTGCTGCAAAAATACTTAACGCTGGCTGGCACGATGCATTCTTCCCTTTTTTTTTTTTTTTTCCCTCCCCGGAGTGCTCTGTATTCATTTACAGAAAGGCTGTCAGAGTCAAGTCAAAAACTCATTTTCTCACTACAAAGTTAACAGGAGCCCTAACACTGCTGAATGTCATCAGTCCCAACTGTCACACATACAGGGCAAAAATGGCTCTTTGCAGAGGGCACTTGATTTGCTAGAAGCTTGCTTATATAGCACAGGATTCTGGGAGACTTTTAGAGAAAAACTTCCCTGCATAGCTCGATGAAAAGCAACACGCACGCAAACCGTGGATGCAAACGGACATTGTCTGCTGCATGCCACAGAAGAAGCTGCAGCTTATCTTGGCCTGACAATAGTTTTAAAAACAGGCTCCAAACCATCAGGAGCTGTGGCGCTTTTTGTAGCACAGATGAAACCTTAAATCACTTTTCATATAAGGATTAGAAGCTATAGTTACTACATCACAAACTTTAAAGTCTCACATAACATCACAAAATAGAGAGCTATATTTTAAACAGGACCCTGACTCAGTTTTAACAGCAATGTAGACAGACCCTTGAATTCTACTGTAGACAAAGCTCTGCTTGGTGAGTCACTACAAAATGGACCTGTTTCCTATTACCTACTGCAGGGGAACTTTGGTAAAATTCAGCAACACTGGTATTTACAGAGATGGGACACTTACGCAAAACATTGTGAGGGACATGAACTAGCAAGGCTGCTAAAAATCTCCAGTTAGGCTCCTGTCATTTAGCCCAACCAAAAGCTCTGCTCCAGCATGATTTTTGCTTTGTGTTTTAGGTTTGGATATGAATTCAGGACAACAGGGAAACTCAGCTCTGTCTACACTGCGAAACTTTACATATTTCTCCCTATTACTGTTAACATCCTTCTGCCACAGGTGAAAGCCTAGTACTGGAGGTGAAAGAAAAGGAAGAGTGTTTGGGTTTTAAACATCTTGATTTTGATCACCACAGGAATGACTGATATGATCTAACTAACAGTACCAGTTCCTAACATTGCAAAATAGCAGAAAATAAACTAGAGAACTGAAATGGTATTTTGTGCAAAATCAATTTAGACAAACCAACAGATTCTGCATATGTTGTTTCAGACTCAGGACCAAAGTTGCACTTCAACAGCATTTGTTTGATCTATATTTTTTTTAGATTTCATTTCAACTTATGTTTTCTTGGCATTACTTTCCTGCCCACAAATACATGTATGCATATTTACAGATAAGAAAGCGGCTTGATAGGGGAACCTTACCTCTTTAGAAAGAAAAAAACTACTTCTTAATCAGGACTCATACCCTGAGATGCTAACTCCACCACAAAAACAGCATTTCAATCCACTTGAGAAATCTGGATACTAAGGTCACAAGATTTACAGTGAATGTGATATATGCACAGACACTTGTTGCACTGGAAATACAACAGGTCCTCATCTGCTACCTTGGCCCTGATCCAGCTAAGGTTTACTTACACAAAGAGCCCTTATCAGAGCAGTACTCACTCATTTAAGGTCAGTGGGACTAATTCACATGAGGATCACTCCTTATTTCCTAGACCAGACTTTGCCAAATTTGGGTATTTCAGATATAGAAACAGTATGCCTCTTGAAGTCAACAAGAAAAAATATGCAAACAAAATTAGAAGCTTGAGGTAAACATAGTAAAGAACAAAGCAAAAAATCCAACCAAAAGCCCTACAGTACTGTTTGGATGCACTACTACAGTAGATGTGGCAGCATTTTTAGGAAGAAAGAATAAGGGGAAAGTTTTAAGGAATAAATGTTTAGAAATTTCATGGTCAAAAAACAAAGGCCAACTTAATATAAAGATTAAATTGTTATGTAATCTTTGAGGTGATTATCCCAGGCAGTTTGTTGAAAACATTCTGTTTATATTGCAGAGGAAAACCACACTTGGCTTGCTTGTTCATTACACAAGCCACTTAACATGAAACAAAATGAAAAAATTGTGAGAAAAACCTGGCACCCTGTGATTGGAAAAAAACCCCAAACCAGCAAAAAACCCACTCTCAAGACTGCTGGGCAAGCATCCAGGTAAAAGCACAAAAACACTGGGAAAAGATGGCATGTCTTCCAAAGTACACAGTATGAAAACTGCTTTCCAAAGTAAATGTCAGAGGTCTCAACACAGGTTTCTGAGCTGTGCCCCACTTTTTTTTTCTTGCTAGACTTTGTTGTCACTGCTAAAATGAAATAGTCAAATGGTGCAAAGAATTCTCAAACATATTAAAAAATTCCCACTGCAGAGTGGGGTAAGAAAAATGGCTGGTAACAAATGGATACTTGCTTAAAAGACTGATAAAATGTTTTGTTTTATTAAATCAATTAAGCACTGATGGATTCAAAACCAGGAAAAAAACAGGAATGCTGAAACTACCTGTGAAGTATATATATGTTTAAACTGTATAACCTGGAGGACTTAAAATAAGAACAAAATTATAAGAAGAGTTCTGTTTGTCACTTGAGAAAGTAAGAAGTGTTTTTCAGTGAAAGATATTATTTTTGATTTTTATCTGGAAAGAGATGTCCATAGCCTATTCCAAGCCGTGCTTTCCTCTGCCTCTCTTCCTTACCTTCTTTGTCAATAGACAAAACTAGATGCTGCCACCGATTCACTCCCTGGATCAGTTTTGTAAAAACCCAGAAGTACCTTAACATCAATTCCTGCTGACTTTTTTCTGTTATGAGCTCAAATGGTAGCAGAGTATTTACAACATTAAGCAACAGTTGTCCCCAGAATATATGTCTGGTTAGCACAATGCTCAGAAATCACTTGCAATGGTTGGGAGTGCCATGACTAATCCATACTAGCAACATCATTAGCTACATACAATCTGGAGAGGAACTGACCTGTCAGCTGTAGTTGAAAACCAGTAAGATTAATGTTGCTTTAACAATTTAGGAAAACTATACTGAGTAGACAGTCACCAACGTATGCAGGCCTGCATGTTTAGAGAAAGGAGCAGACTGTTGTACTACAATAGCTTTGGACCCAGCAGAGTGCTGAACCTCCAGGCTGCCAACCCTTCAACAGCCAGTCACAGTCTGCTTCCAAGTGACTGTCACGCTCCTGGGCTCTTTTTGACTAAAACTTATGATTTCCTCTTTTAGGACACTGCTGATTTGATAAAACACAGCCTCTGGCAAAGCACTCAAAAATCATGTCTGTAAAATAAAAATATAAAATAAAATCCCAAACTCCCTAAATAAACCCTCCTTCTACTGGACCATGGCAGGATTTTTTTTTAAAAGCGCAGTATTATTATTGATGCATTATTTTCAACACACAGGTATACACTCAGGTGTGTACATGCAGCACAACATGAAAACACTGGGCAACTGACATGAAAAGGACAGGAATTTGGCATCTGATTTCTTTTAATTATAAAAAGTTCTCAACTACTGTTATGTAACTCACTGCACAACATGCTTATGCAGCATGCTCTTTTTCCTTAAGAATGGGTACATTATTTCCATGAAGTGGCTATACTGCCTCACTTTGCCTCATCTTCCCTCCCTTCCCCTACTGTAGGGCATGTGGGTGCATGTAAAAAGGCACTAGCGCGGTTTTTGTGGTTTGAGCCTAGCCAGTTCAGGCGGAGTAAGCCCCTGACCTTTAGAGCTGGGAGACAAAAAGTTGGCCATCTCAACACCACATTCTGAAGTTCAAGACTTAAGCCTTGACCCTAACAGCCAGCAGCAATAGGGTGAACAGAAGAGTTTAACAGGTATTTCCCTCATATAAAACAAAACAGAAAGACTGGGAGGTGGGGTGGGTGAAGAAAAGCAAGCAGCAAATCTAGAAGTGAGGAATAAACTGACCAAATAGCTGAAAACAGGAAAGCTGATTTCTGATGTACATCTTACTGGAGTTTTTCCGTATTCCCCTCCCTTCTTCAGTACTGAAAAAGGCAGGATAACAAAACCACTTCATTAGTGGACATTGTCAGCACTGGTTTTCTTTAGAAAGTGGTTTAAAGAAGCACCATCACTTATTTCCTGCTAGTCCTCCTGAGGACTCCTTCAGTTAAACTATACTTGGCTTTTAAAAAGGTGCTTGGAAGAGTATTTTCATTAAGTTTCAACTGAGAGGGAACAAAGCGATAGATTTCCATTCACACACTTCTCTTTTCCATGCAACTGTACACATGTCTGAATGAGTAACAAAGCACTATAAATGATAACCCTTCTTCTCCCACAACTTGTTAAGATTACAAAGAAATCCTGTTGCTGATATTGAGAAGTTTTCTTAAGGTATTTTAATTTATACAGAGTCTTTAAAATTCTTGATCCCCTGCTTGACAGTAACATTTGGAGATTTTTTCTTTTTTTCTTTTTATTTTTTTTTTTTAGCATTTTTATTTTAAAGTAAAAACTTTCAAACATTTTGAAGATTCAGGAACTTGTAAAAGTTTATCAACAAGAAACAGCCATCTATCTAGGATAAGGTTAAATAAACCATCTTCAAAAAACTGGCTTCCTACCCTAGAATTCCTGAGAATGCTTGCAAATTTAAAGCAGGAAAATAAAATGTTAAAATAAAAACAAAAACACTGTTAAATGCTCCCAGAGTTAGTCTTCATCTAAAATATATATATGCACTTTTTGGTCTTTTTTTTTGTACGTTTTAATTTTTTTCCCTTTAAGCTTACAATGGAAGAACAATTTAGCTTTTCTTTTTAAATATTTCAAATCCCTCATTATGTCTTGTAAACAAGAGGGGCTCTAGCACCCGGCTTTCACCGTAGTATCGCAATGAACTCAACTAGCCCAAAGTGCAGGAAAAGGGACCTTAGGGCAGGTTGGGAGAGAGAAGTGAGCATGGAACACAACAGCAATGAACCAGCATGTATAGCAAATCATGTGACAGAACAGATACTGGCTTACTCAGGCCAAAGGTGATTCACTAGGAAGTACTGCTGGCACAGGACTTTTAAGAACCTGCTCTTCGTGTCTGAACACAGCTGGTCTTCAAGCAGAGACTAGCAGAAACAAAGCTTTATGGATGAGTGCATGCGAGGGTCACTAGCCAACAGGAGTTGGAAGAGAGCATTTTGTTTCTTTGTGCATGGTGGGATGGATGGAGAAGACATGATAGAAAAGTATACTCAGAAGGGGCCAGAGTATGCTGCACACTCCAGTTTACTAAACAAATACAAACCTACTCATACTTTTTGTCACTTAACACTTTGCATACAAATCTACAGGCATGTGTATATATATGCAGCATTTCCCTCAGTCAGTCTTCCTTGTGACATTGGGTTTACATAGAAAGGGCAAATTTAAAAAAGCCACGCAACTCTCTAGACCTTCCCTCCCACCCCCAGCACACAGGCATACATACAACATGCATGTGCGTGCACACACCCCCCCTCCCCCCCCATGTTACTTGAATCTGGTTTTGCTTCTCCCCACCCAACCCATGCTTAGAGTTAAATGTATTAGACATTGTCATATCCTTCAATGAAAATGTTGAAGAGACCCCCCTATCCTACCCCCCAGCTAATAAAGCCCAAGCGCTGCTACCACTGAGGGCTGGAATGGACAGGTATGTGCTGGTACAGAATGTCGGCACTTTGTTAGACAGTGTAACGGCTAGACAACACCACATGGAAGTCCTAGCACTTATGGAAGTACCAGCATCTCTCCTCCCTCTTCTCCCTCTGCCCCACCCCCCTAAAAGACTTCCCACTTTGTGTCAAGGGATGTTCCTTTAAGTCTGCTACAACTCTTTTCACAACAACAGGTCTTAGAAGTTTTGTTCCCAGCGCACACATGCACACACACACTGGCTATCACTGTGGATTATAGGTCACCCCTATCCTGCCCAGAGTACTACTACACTGCTGCTAAAAAAAACGCCAAACCTTTCCTTAAATACAGAAATTAAAAAAGCAACAGTACAGAAAAAGTAAAAACAAAACCAAAAAGGTGCAATACTTTTTTTAAAAAAAAAGTCTTTGCTAGTTATATACCTCCCTAAGCAAAACCACATACACAGGAAAAAACACAACACAGAGAAACAAAAGGAAACATTTGAAGTACACACTGGTTTAAGAACATTCGTAAGTAAACGTTTCTGTCAGTGATGGTCTGGCGCTGTAATACACCAAGGCCTGGCACAGGTAACGCTCACCATGAAGGACGAAGAAAGGAGTTAGCTGCATGTGCTTTCAGGAGATGAGGCAGGCCGGCCAGCAATTTGCTGACACAATTTATTTTTTGTCAGTTTTAATACAAGCAGTAAATCAATTAAAAGGCTAATCTGGTTGGGCTGGACTTTCAAGCTTTTGATGGATTCTTCAGCAATGAATGTGGGTGCCTATTTATAGGTTTGGGGGAGAAAAGAAACACTAATCTTTTTTTAAAGGTACTGAATCTTGAGATACACTGAAGAAAATATTTGTCTTAGCCGCATAAAAAATGGCAATGTCTTCTTTCCTCCCCTTTTCCCCTTGTTGGAAGAAAAAAAATGGCTTGCATTATATAACAAACATTCTAGGGTTCACTCAGTACAAAACCCCCACATGCAGACATAAATAAATAAATACACTGCTACTCAAAAGACAACACTGGCTCCCCTCTCACCAAATCCTTTGGATATGGCAGTGTTCTGCTCTACCACAGGGTTAGAACAAGGTCTAGGAAGCAACTACCCACTCAATACGATTCGCAGACTCAAGATAGCACCCTGCTAAAAATGAATTTTAAAAACTCTACTGACAAATTTTCATCCAGCCCAACTGGACTCTGCTTCAGCCTCAGGGACTCCACCATGCCTGTCTTGTTTTCAGAATCAAGACATGCAGATGGCCAGCCAGCCCGTAGACCATCAGCAATGCAGCGTTTCAAGATTTTATATATAGAGAGAGAAAAAAAATGCACACACACACGAACATGTGCACACGCACTCACACAGAAACAAGCACACGTGGGCAGTTACATGTGCCAGAACACACTGGTACTTATCAACCAGCCAATCACAAAGTGTTGGGTTTTTTGTTTTGTGTTTTTTTTTTCCTTTTTTTTTTAAATTTTTTTTTGTTTTTTTTAATTTTTTGTTTAATTTTTTTTGTTTTTAAAGTGAGGCTCCGTCAAGTCTTCCCCTCCCCCCTCCCCATTTTTTTCCTTTTGAACCCCTCCCCTACCCCAACCCAACATGGTAGACCTAAGGACGGAAACACACCCAGTGCAAACAAAGTTAAAAAGCTATTTTTTCAGTATATATGTTTCTTAGCAACAACTTCCGTATAACATGAAAAAGTGAAAAACTAGAAACTAATTTTTTTAATTTTTGTGTTTAAATTTAAATGGTATGTGTACTTGCTTCACATTGTCTTTCTAAGTTGGCGTTCATGATTCAAGTATTTCAAGAGTGATATGTTCTCTTTTTGGATTCATATTCCAAACAAAAAAACTGAAGTTATATAAGGGAGGCAACTATGTGCTCAGACAGTCTGTCAATGACCCACCTTTTTTTCTCTCTCCGTTTTCTTTTTTCCTTTTATAAATGTATTTATTGCAAGTTGAAAAAAACGAAAAGGTCAAGTTAGTGCTGCTGCTGTTCCAAAAAAGGTCACGAGGTCAGAGTTGAAAGTTCTAAGTTCAGATTGAATCCGACCCTCCTCCCAGAAGGTCTCCAGGTAGTAAGGGAGCAGGGCTGCCCATTCTGTGTGGATCCTCTACGCTTGGGACCCCCCATAAGCTTGAAGAATAGTTTGGGGGACCCCACAACGAAGCGCCAGTGAGATCACTCCCACTGCTGCTGCCGCCGCCACCACTGCTCCACTGCCCAAGCCCTGTTGACCCACCAAAGAGATTCAAAGCAGGTCCAACTGGATCTGTCTGGTTCTGTCCTGTCTCCAGGGATTGCCAGCCTGCTGTGGGTGCACTTGGGGTTGCTGCAGGTGTAGGGGGCTGAGCTTGTGCCAGAAAGCGACTAACCTCTTCATCTGTGGCGAACTCAGCCAGGATGGTAGTGTTTCCCAACACACACCTGTAAGACAAGGTGCGTGAAAGAAAAAAAATATTAGAGCTGGAAGGTAAGGGCAAAGGATTCAGAAGGCATGGAAACAACACTATTACATGCCTAAGCCAACAGAGATATCAGCTTGCCACAATGGAGCAAGGACAGAAAACTTTAGCTGTTCTCAACAGTGAAACTGACTCAAAGCACAAGAACTTCAATATTATAAGGGCAAAAAACTCCAACAAAACAAACCAACCAACCAATCCTGTTGCCCCCAACATTCAGTTACTATACCTGCAACAAAACCTTTCTAAATTTAAACTAAGGTCCTGAACATTAGCTCCAAGAACAATGAAAGCACCCATACAGTGTAACTAAAATGGTAAATGCACATATGCTATCTTTCAAACAAAACAGAGGAAGAACAAGTTAAAAGCCTGTGAGATTCAGGTTAAGGTTAGTATAGCTCAAAATTTTTCACTGAGTTTAAGGGCTTACTTTGCCCCCCCTTCCATGGATATCCTCCCCC
>NW_020799092.1:2540549-2616648 GCF_003259725.1 Athene cunicularia | reverse complement strand
CCCCCCCCTTTTTGTCTCAAAACCTCTCACATTTTCAAAATATACCAGACATACAGTCTGTTCCAAAAAGCTTAAGAGCTGGAAACCTAAGATATTCAGCTTTTCAACTAAACTATTTCAGGTATATCTCAAAACCACAGCAGATTCCCACACATCTGGATTACACATATAAGAATGATTTGTATCTGAAACAATTCACAAGCTTTTATAAAATGGCAAAAATTGTACAGCGAGGTGCATACTGGTCACAATTCCATCCTGTTTGCACCTTCTTAGCTCTGTATGTGCCAGTTTGTGCCAGCAATTGAAGTAACACAAACGGCATCTTTGTTTCTCTTCTTCCTCTGCCAATGAATGAGAGATTCCCTTCCTACCATGATATTTGAAATGAGTTTCCAAATCATGGCACTGGACAGATGTGTTGTGTTCATGACTAATGTAGTAACAAAGAACGGACACGGGGACTTACATGTGCAGTGCAGTCTGGGCCTTGGCCGCCTCCTGTTTGGTGTTATATCGGATAAGGGCAGTGCCCTGGGTCAGGTTCAGATGGAATGTCAGCAGTGGGCCATGCTGCATGCAGATCGTCCTCAAGGTTGACCCATCGATCTGAGGAAGAACAGCCAGGATAAAACAGATGTTTAACTTTTTCTCCAAATGTACCTCAATTCTAACCTCATGTCAGTAATAAGATAATCTGCCCTCAGAAAGGAAATGAAAGCAGTTGGAAGTAAGTAAAGGTGACAGAATTTAATTTTAAAACAAAATCAGCATGCTTTGACTTCCCTATTACAATGACTTTGCTTTATAAAATAATCTGATTTTATGGGGGGGTCAAGACAACCCTAAGCACAAATACAGGCTGGGAAAAGAGTGGATTGAGCAGCCCTGAGAAGGACTTGGCAGTAGTAGTGGATGGAAACTGGCTGTAAGCCATCAATGTGTGCTTGCAACCCAAAAAGCCACCTGTATCCTGGGCTGCATCAAGACAAGTGTGGCCAGCAGGTTGAGGGAGGGGATTCTCCTCCTCTGCTCCACTCTCGTAAGACCCCACCTGGACTACTGCATCCAGCTCTGGGGCTGCCAACATAAGGAGGACATGGACCTGCTCAAGCAGGGTCCAGAGGAGGGCCATGAAGATGATCAAGGGGCTGGAGCACCTCCCTTATGAGAACAGGCTGAGAGAGTTGGGGTTTTTCAGCCTGGAGAAGGGAAGGCTCCAGGGTGACCCTATAGTGGCCTTCCAGTACCTTAACGGGGCCTACAGGAAAGATGGGGAGGGACTCTTTATCAAAAAGAGTCTAGAGATAGGATGAGGGTAACAGTTTTAAACTGACAGAGGGTAGACTTAGATTAGATATAAGGAAGAAATTCTTTATTGTGAGTGTGGCAAGACGCTGGAACAGGTTGCCCGGAGAGGCTGTGGATGACCTCAGCCTGGAAGTATAAGGCCAGGCTGGATGGGGCTTTGAGCAACCTGGTCCAGTGGAAGATGTCCCTGCCTGTGGCAGTGGTCTTGGAACTAGATGATCTTTAAGGTCCCTTCCAACCCAAACAATTCTATACTTCTATGATTTTTCCTGCTCACTTATAGCTTGAGTCCAGTTTTCCCCATCTCATTGAGATTGTCACTATCCTTATGTCACATTGTCACTATCCTTATGTAGGCAGGTTTTTCCAGTAATTCTATACAACTTGTGCTTCTCACCAACTACAGCCATCAGGATTTGTCCCAAAAGAACCATAATGACTTAGTCTCCAACATTCTGATTTCAGTAGAATTTAAATCAACCAGTATTTAAAAGTTCTTTGCAAAAGTGAAAATATCTCCTCTAGAATGATGGTTTTTTGAAATCTATTTTGGTGCTTTTTTGTCTTTGTGGTTTATGAAGCAGTAAGTCACAGAAACAGACAGTGATCTTCCTGCCAAACCCTGCAATGCTCATTCCTTCTGAACTTATGTTTTCACAGCAGTTGTTGCCTACATTCCTCTTGCAGCAGCAACAGCTTGTTACTTACCTCCAGTAACTACTGTTCTCCAAGGCGTTCTGTACACACAGATTCCATTACTGGTATGCCACAGGAACAGGCACATATGAATGGAATCCACATGTGCAGATACTTAAGGAAGTGCGACTTTATTCCTTCTCCCTTTTCCCCTATTATATAATTTAACTTCAAATGAGGGAAAAGGAAGTTGTGTGTGAGTATAAACAGGACAAATTAAAACAGAGGAACTTAAAATGAAGATCCTGTCCCTGAATCCACCTTATCCTTTACACTTCCTTCTCTCTAGTGTACTGACACAAAACGAACAGAGTATTTGTTATGGAAGAGACAATTACAATCTCCTCCCTTGTTTTTTCTATTAACTTACGTGCCTCCAAAATATATTCTTCTTCCATTAAATGAATCCTAAACCACTATTAAACTAACTTGCACAAAGGAGACTTAGAACTGTGCCTCTTAATCACACCACTGCTGTTTCCTTCACCATCAAGGAAAACAGTCTTTCCTAGAAGGGAGCAGTTTGCCATTATGGGTGATCTGAAGGAGACTTTAGTGTTTCTTTTCACATTGATGTTTTCTTAGACTGCAGTAGAAGCATGGTAGATTATCCTGCTGAACAGGGGAGACTCTGTTTAGACCTGAGGGTGCTGCTGATAATCATACAGGCTTTTCCTAAGCCTTGAATACTGACTAATTTGGATTGCAGAAACAAGGATCTCCACAGAATTCATTCTGAGTGGAATCAAGCTCTGAGAATACTTGCAGAAATAACCTAACTAGACTGGTTTTGGCAGGAGTGCTGGAAACATTCTGTGGCTTCACTATGGAAACACCAAAGTGAAAATTGGCAGTTACACCAACTTTCTTATTGACAACATCCCAAAGAACAGTCTATTTAACAGATATAAACCATTCCACATTATGGCCATGCAACTTACCCTCACTTCTAAGAAAAATCTTTCTGTCGCAATATTTTTTTCTGAAACTGTAGGCAATGAAAAGTTATGATCGTCATGTAGCAAAAAACGGAACATCTTATAGTTAGCTGAAGAGATTACAACAGAAAAAAAGACTGCAGTCCAGTTTAGTAGAAACACATCTTACATATGCTGACAAATCTTATTTTGTTAGATTTTATTCAAAGAGAAACAACTGAAGAATCCAAATCTGTATCTCGGTAAAGCAAACAAGTTCCCAGAGGCAACAACAGAAAATACCTGTGGAGTGAGATTGTGAAGAACCAGCCAGTAGCTAGGACGAACGGAGCCACCATCACTCCAAGTAGATGCTGCAAATTATAAGACAGAGCAAACAAGACAGATTTGATAAAAGAAAAACATTTTTCTTTACAATCAGGTCTTTCAATCTCAGACAAATTCAGCATTATCAGCCCTGCTAGCACATGAAAGCTTAATCTTCAGTGCTGAAAACAAGAACACATCTCTTCTTGCATTTCACATCAAGATTCACTTTTTGCTAGAGTTTATCTTTGCAGAGTTTCCCACCCAAAGAAACCACCTAGTCTTTAAAGGCCCCATGCAGTAGGTACTCCCTCCTGGCAGCTCTCAGCCCTCTTCATTCATTCCACGCAGCAGGACCTGGGATTCCACTCCCCACCACCATCCACCCTCCACCCCAATTACTGACAGCAAAATTCCATTTCAAGAAGGAACTTTTTTTTCCTTTTACCAGACAACTGCAACTTTCTTTCCTCCAAACCATTAGTGCTGTAAAACGTACACTCCTCAGGTCTGATCAATGGTGCTATCAGTTGATTCTTCTCACCAGAGGCAAGCCTTGAGTCCTGTGCCCCCCAGCCCCTGACCGATCGTGTTGCTGTGCTGTTCCATGGAGATGATGGTTTGGGGTTGGTCAGGCCAGGGGGTGGGCGGGGCAGCCCTGTAGTGTTCCTTGAGGAAATATGGTTTTTCCACATCTTGTTGGAGAGATGAGTGGGATTGTGTCCTATGGGATCTGGGGACCATGTTGATTTGTAATCACTGAATTTTGCTAGAAAATAAAATGTATGTATTAGAGAAAGTTATGAGATGCAACTAAACTTTAACTGTACTATCATTGTAAACCCTTTAACCACATTTATATCGAAGACAGGCACAAAGCACAGAACCATCCATACATGTAAGTTGATCTTTGCTTATTTTATATATGCTGACAAAAAAAGTTCCTTAGATAATTTATGATAATGTAACTGGTTGCAGTATGTTCGATCATTAATAAGACGAACAGCAGCTTTTATGTCCATACTACCTTTCATTTGAGAACCTGAAAATTTCTTACAGTTTTGGGCACTACTGACCTTAAATGAAACTTCAGGCCAAAAACTTGCAGAGAACTGAAATTAATATTTACCACTCTTGGTCTACTAAGCCAATTCTACCTCCTAAAGATGTTCTCCTTTAAGATCAAAGTTTTCTCATGAATCACAAATTTCCTAAACCAGTTTTCCTTGAGAAGGGAAACCACAAATTCTCCCACACTTTCTGATACCAAGGAACATTTTATCATCCAACTGAAAACCAAATCAAAATTCAAAACTGCTCGAGTAATTTCTGTTTCCCTTATTCTGTAGTGAGAACCACTGAACACATCCAGGGCAATCTAGAGGAAAAGGCACATGTCATTAATTACCTTTATCGGAATTCATGTGTTTGCATGCAAATATACACATTAAGCTCTATTCACTACCAAAAGTTAGTAAATTACTTATTTGAAACAAAGGGTAAACATCCAGGTCTACAATATGCCAGGGTGTTACAAATCATACATTTGGGAATCAAACCCATAAAGCTTTCAGCAAGTAAAAACGTGATTCATTTTACCCTTGGATCACTATATTTCCATGACAGAATAACTGTCAACAGCAAGCAAGTTACAAGAACTAACCTATGAAAGTAAATGGAAGCACTTAAATCTGCTTTCACTAAACTCAGTTTGTTTTACATATACGTGAATTCTAAATCCCCAATTCAGATGACCCACTTTCTGGCTGCAAAACACTGGCGTGCAGTTCAATAACATGAGCAGAAATGCTACATGTGCCAGGCAGTGGTCCAGTTCCCTCAATTCAACTATGACTCCAATAATTTTTTCTCTTGGGTCTTTCTTATGTGCTAGACAAAATTTAGGAGAGTTAAGCAGATGATACAAGCCACTCTTTTCCCTAGGCTACGAAAGATAAATCTTTTATGTCACTGAGTTGCTGCGTACACAGATATTGCTTCAAACCAAAGTCACTCCACAAACTAGCATCAGGAAAACTGTTTTTGTTGAGGGCTAAACAGGATTTTCAACCCATTTTGTGAAGATGCTGAGATAACATATTAACACAGGTTAGGTAAGATGCAAAACCCAAAGTTTGGGCCAGATGCACCTCTCATCTATGTTCATCACTTCTGCTAGTTACACAAAATTCTTCAGTTTTGAGCAGTTGTCAAGACAATGATGTCTCAAGAGAAAACTGTGGCATTTGTAGGAAGTTCAAAATAGAAATGGTTTGTCTGGAGCAAGTATTTCCAGCATCCCACTTGAGGCAAGCACAAACCATTTATCACAAGAAAGCTTTGGAGACCTTCTTACCAAGGATCTGAGGCGGATATCTAAATTACTATTTACAGGACAACGATTAAAAGCCAGAGGACTAAAAGCCCTCTTTCTCTCTCTCTCTCCAGGTTTCAGGGAATGGTGAGTGCTATAAAAGGCAAGGCAAAAAAAATAATTCACAGCACTCCAATATCCTAATGTTAAAACAAAATCACTCACCTTATTACTCAATTTCTTAACTCATACATATAGGAACAGGTATGTTTAAAAAATGATGACAGTCCCTCAATCCCTTACGCATGTCAACAGATTGTGCATGTTTTCTTCCCCCCCCTTTTGCATCTGCTGCTCACTGCTACCCCTATTCTTTAAGTTGCATAGCTAAGAATTTATATCAGGAGTGGGAGGAAGGACAGAGGATCTTAGCCTAGTTTTTAAAGCAACTACAAGAGTATTGTATCACCAGGAGGAAAAATATCTGATCAGCCACTCAAATTTTGAGTTCCATAGAAATTACTAAAAGGCTAAATATTCAAAGTGAGACAAGAATGAAGAACTAGCAAGTAAGTCGAAAACGCTTTGTCCAGGTAAGTTTTGGAACCTGCATACCTGAAGTGCTATGAACGTTGGTGAAGGAATTGTCAGAGGCACTGTAGGGCCAGGCACCAGGTGAAGGCAGCGAGGTGTTGAGGGAAGAATTAGACCCTATCAAGGCAAAAAGGAGAGAGAAAGAGTAGGCCAATTTCATAGAGATTTTGTAATACCATTAAACCTCAAGAGAACCATGATCTGTACCAATGTCAAACTTTCACATTATACACAGTCACAGTGCAAAGGCACACAGGCTTCCTTCTTAGTTAAATGCAATGGACTGTTACCCTGTTATGACAGGAACATCAGATTATTCTCAAATATGAGAACAACTGAAATAACCACACACCTGTTGTTCACTGTTTTACCTGTGGTGTTGTCCCGCAGAAGTTGGTGGTCAGTATCTACAATGGGAGATGTGGCTGTCCCCCCCAGCACACTTCCAGGGGTCACATAGGGGTCAGATTCAGGGTCAATGTTTTGTATACCTTTCCATGGCACTCCTGGTTGGAACTCTGGGACAGGAGAGAAAAAGGAATTAGATGCAAACAGTGAAATGCCATTTACTGTAAGTAATTGTTGAAGATATTTTAGGACAGTAAATAACTGTCTTCTACACTGTTCCTCAGGAAAAAAAAAAAAAAAAAATCAAGCTTTTCCTAATTAATATCTTTTAAAAATTTCACATTTCCTCCTGCACTATCTCTGGTGACTGAATACAAGTTTACATTATAAAAAAGTGGTTGAAGTGCATACAAGTACTTTTTTGACTGTTCCTGTTTCACTACATTCAGATGAGGCTTCAACAGTTTTACCTTTCCTTAATACATTATATATTCAAGATATATGAGATTAGATTATGAATTAGAAGATTAGATTCTGCACACACACTCTGCAGGTGTGCAGAAGACTTTCTTGAGGAAAGGCCACCTACCTTAAGAGTTTGTAAACACATTTGACACTTTACACTGTAGGTACACACACACACTTTATACATTACCTATCAATACTGAGGTAATGCTACGGTGAGATGCTTTGTGATAAAAATAACATATATACTCATTGATGTTCTTCATGCTTCACAATTATGCTTTATTTTCCTTAATATATTATACTTTAGTTTCCTTTCAACTACAGCTCCACGCATGCCAGATTTTTAAGACAAGAGGATGAGTTATATAAAGTATGAACAACAAAAACTCCAGTTACTGTAAGAAGGACCAGTAACTTGGTTCCTTCTCTAAGTAGACATTCAATGAATAAAGTGCTGTGGTCAATTTTGGAGGCAATGATAAGGAAGCAAAACTGCCAAACACAAAACCAAGTAAAGATGCTTCAGATATTACGTGACAATTTGGGTAAATATGAAAAGAGTGTCAACGTGGCAGATTCATTCCTTACAGAATACAAGTTCAGGATATGGAATGATACCTTTATTCCCAAGCTGAAGTTCTGAAACAACTAATGGCAGAACATTTGAGTGTAATTAAAAATCCATGATTAAAAGTAGGATCCAGAATGTGCTTATCTGTAATGAAATCATGTAGGGTGAATTTGACATGGAAGGGTTAATTTCAGTCACCTTTGTAATGAAGCAGTGTAGACTATGAATTTCGCAGACAAATACCGAAGAAAATGCAATAGTACTGGTTCAAAAAATTGGCACAGCAAGGGCAGCATTAGATTGTGATAGCAATGCCCCACTGGGTCAGATCTGTGGTTCATCTGGCCCAGTATTCTGCTAACAGTGGTAGGAGAGATACCATTTAGGGACAGAAGACAAGACTGACCACTATCTGTAGGCTACTGCCCTCACACTCTCCCAGCATCCATACTCCTATCGAGGATGTCAGAAATACCTTCTACCTGCTAGCACCTGCTTATGCAACCGTTCTTCCATCAGTTTATCCAATCACTGTTTCAACTGGCTAGTATCACCTGTCTCCAGAAGCTGTAAAAACAACATATTCCAGAAGTTCACCCCTTCTGATGGAAAAATAAAAAAAAGCTCTATTTATTTAAAATTTATATCCTCTTAAGTCCAGCATATGCACCATGGTTGCAGGATTCACAGAATTACAATTCTGCATTTATCTTGTTGACTACCTTCATGATTTGGTAAACCTCAGTCACATCTCCGAAACTTCAGTAACTCAACAAAATCATCCAGGATACCAGGTATCAATGTTTCTAATGATATGAGCAATCAGCACTGCATCAAGGAAGGAATCTGCTCAGCTGCTGTCAAAATACTGCAATTCTCTGACAAACAGGACCACCTTATGCTTAAGGAACAAGCAATGCAGCTCTTGGGTCTAGTCAAAAGATCTTCTCCATTCTGAGATAAAGAATCCATGAACATACGTTAGGACCTGGAAATTAGAATTTATGTGCAAAAAACCTCAAAAAAGCTAAGTCCAAGTCTTGCCTTTGTAAAGATTTCTGAGAATTGGTGAGACTGAAAATTAAGTGCATAGTAAGCTCTCAACAAAGAGTTAAGGAATATTCAAACAAGGCTCCAAAAATCAGGCCTACTGTATATAAACACATTCACTCAGCAATATAATCCTAGTCTGGAGAAGAGTTTTCCTTGAACTTCAGCATACTGACAAATTTTCAGACTACTCCTTGGGACTGACAGGTATTCTCACGCACATTCATCAACTCTCCCTAGAGACATGCTCTTTTATTTCTACCTAGTAAAGAAAACATGAAGTGCATTTCTCCACTGATATTTGAAAGGTCCTCTCGAAATCTTCAAACATAAGATTATTAGGAAAACCATGACAGACACACAAAGGCCAGTTTGACTGGAATATAGGACTGAACTGCTCTTGAATGGGAAGATTACAGTCTAGTATTACCTAGGTATGCAAGTCTGTGTGACATAACCAAAAGATAGAGTTCTCACCAATGCAGCAAAACTTGCTCTCACCTCCAGCTGTGATATCAGTTTGATTGGGCACCACTTCATTTATCTTTGTGCTGAACAATACTGCTCTCTTGAACGGCAGAATTTCTGCAGCAGATGGCATTTAGGAGGAAAACGCGAAAGGTGTAGTCAGGGTGAATGCTGAGTGACCACTGTATTCATTCAAAGGAAAAATGCACCTATTTCAAGAGGTTTTCTCTTGTAAATTCATTTTCGTTAACAACTTATTTTCCAACACTAGGAAGAAAAATAGTATCTTCACGCCATGAACAATGACATGACAATGGGCCTCATCTACAAGCTTGCAGAAAAAAAAGGACCTACAGTGTAAAATCATTTTGGGTCATTATTCTTCATCAGGGGTGTTGATAAGGTGGATCATGACTTCAGTTAAGTTGCTTTTCTTGAGGGAGCCAATAAACTAAAGAGGCTATGAGACAGCTTAAGTGGCTGATTGTTATAGTACTGTAACACCTGCCCCAATAGCCTATAAACCTCGTAAGACAGGGCTAGCAATACAGCAATAATTGCATAAATGTCATGTGCCAAAACCCATGATCTACATGACATCTGCAATCACAGTCATTTACCCAAGAAATTAGGGATGGTACTGATGATCCCCATGAGAGTTTATGTTCAGGATTTGTGAACTCCAGCTATCTTCTCACAGTGGTGAGGCAGTCAGCAACAGCAAAAATTTTTCTTATCACTTGACAGTGGGACTGCAAGTATCGCTAAGGAAGCTCTGTGATATCAACGAGGGGCAAAGAGTAGTTATTTGGCTTCTCACTTCTCTAACAGCCTTCTAGCACCAAGAATCTTGCCAGAGCCAGTGGCTGCTCCAAAACTTGGAGACATGGCAGAGCTGATCCTCACATCTCTCCCCTAACACTCCAAGCAGTACCGTTTTTCTCAATAAATGGTGACTAACAAAACAAGTTCAGCAACAAGTCTATGAGAGAGGTCCTGAAAGAAAATTAAATTTTGGAGATATCTGACATGTACACTAACTCTAGCTCAGGAAGCTCAGTACTTAACAACCAGGCTGACAGAAATGTATTGCAAATACACCTCTATGGAGAGCAGTCAGTGGTATGAAATGTGGACGTGCAGATGTTCTTGAGATAACTAATTCTTTTAACTCTGTTAGTTCATCAAAACATTTTCATGTCAGAGTTAGACTCTGAGGGGTTCCCACAGAAACTTTAAACTACTTTTTGTAGGTTTTCTGCAGTTGTAGGTGTCACACAGATTCCTAGACTTTCAGATGCAAGGTCTGTGCTACTGGTTTACCCAAGAGATGTACCTGCACCTTTACTTTTTTTAGGCTTGAGGGGATACACAGCAGAGGATTTGCAGTTAGGAATGTTTTCCTGGAATGTTAAGAGCCTTCCAGGCAGAGAAAAATCACAGCATCCAATATTTGCTGAACAGCACTGTTGATTAATCTGTGCAACTTCAAGGACATCACTCTGTTTAAGAATGTTTTATATAGAAAATTATACATGTGTTCAAATACATATGTATTTTTCCTAGATATTGAGTTTTCTAATGGAAAGATAAAATTCTGCCAGTGAAACTCTAGAAGACTTAAAAAACATGCCCCTGCCTGTAATACAAAAAGCAAGAAACTTCTACTCAAGCCACAAGATTCCTGAGCAGCACTGAGACATGGCAATACACTTCTATCTTTTATGCAATGTGAGCAAAGGTGAACCACAACAGTGTAGCATACACATTGTATGCATATTGTACCAATACTGCTGGAAAAAGAAACCCTGTGGTCTGCAATGGATCGTATACGTAAACAATTGCCAGAAAAGTTCATGCTACATAAAACACAAAAAGTCAAGAAAATCCTGTTCCCACCATCACAAAAAACAAGCTTTCACATCTTTTGTTTCCTGATTCCATGCTGTCAGTCAGAATTTTTACACCCATGTCAGCTTAACACAATATAAATAAGGAATCAACACAAGAGGAGGGAGCTGGTATTGTGTATTCTATGAACACGAGTTCTTATAAAAAATTCTCTAAGTGTGAAGTCACCAAACTACAGAAGATAAAGAGTTTCCCTAACAAAAACCAAATACTACTCAGGCAATTCAGCAGTTAGTTCATGTTTAGCTCAGCAATTTTTTACTGGAAAGTCCACATTTATGTTCTAATTTAATGTAGAAGATACTTTAAGTACTTCCCTTGCAGTGGTTACTTAAAAAATACAAGGAAAGGTCCCAGCACACCTGTTCTAAAGGACATAATCCTCGCCCTTATGTAATACCTGGAGGCCAGCTGGCATTGCTGGATTTGCTTCCAATCTTGTTCGTCGGTGGAGATTTGGCAGGTAACCAACTATCACCAGCAGGGCCTGCATGGCCACCTAGTGGGTCACCCTGAATTATGTCGAACTGGTTGTAGGGTGATCCTCCACGAGCCTTTCCAGGGGGCACTATTGCACCTGAAGCATTAAAAAGATACATTTATACTCAGGAAAGGTTGGAATCTTTACAAGTATTATATACTAAAAAAATATTTATATACATTCGGGTGAGGTAAGACATTCACTAACTTTTAGCATAGTTTCATCTGAGCTATTTCACCTCTGGCAAGATGATACTGCAAGGGCATTCCCAAAATAGCCAGTCCCCTTCTCACCATTTTTGTGCATATTGGCATCTTGTGAAGCCACAGAAGGCAGCCCTTCCATCATAGTCCACTGTTTAAAGCGGGATTCTGTTCCAGCCTCTTTCCCTCCCATGCCATAATCCATGCCACTTGAGCCAAAGCCTGTGAAACAAACAAACAAAACTCCCATTATCATTCACTTTTTTTGGTTTAAATATCTTCTGTGATCAGAAGAAAGGTTAAAAAAAAAATCAACAGTAGCAGATGAAATGTTCAAGAGGTAACATCCAAATAACTTGTTAGGCCAATATCCCATCAAGATACACTTTGTTATTATGCTTGCCTTCTTGCCATGTAATGAAAAATAATGGAATCTGATCAAGAGTTGATGCTTGTTGTAACGTTTGCTCTGGTGCTTGTACAAAAATTGTTCATTTCTGGATCTAGACCTCATCACCCTCTACAACCACCTGAAAGGAGGTCACAGAGAACTGGAGATGAGTCTCTTTAACCAAGTAGTAAGCAATAGAAAAGAGAATGGCCTCAAGTTGCACCAGAGAAGGTTTAGACTGGATATTAGGAAGCATTTCTTTACAAAATGGGTTGTGAGGCGTTGGAATGGGCTGCCCAGGGAGGTGGTGGAGTCCCCATCCCTGGAGGGGTTGAAGAGTAGGGTCAGCTTAGCACTGAGGGATATGGTGTAGTTGGGAACTGTTAACGTTGGGTTGATGGTTGGACTGGATGATCTTCAAGGTCCTTTCCAACCTAGACAATTCCGTGATTGTGTGATAACTGGCTAATATGGTAACACTATTACCATATTAGTATGTTAACTACAGGCAATGTACCAAATCTGTTTCCACAAAGCACTTACCTGAACCGTATCCAGGTATTTGCCCTTTGGTCTGTAAATCTGAGAGACCCACATTCAAAGGATTGGGTACCATGCTGTCTAAATGTGGCTTAGGCCCAACAGGGTGGGATGGCGAATGCTTCATGCCAGGCTGCCTCTGCTGCTGCTGTTGGAGGGCACTCACCATACGAGCAATCTGTGAGTGAAAGAAAAAACTGGGGATGATATATCCTATACTGTAACACAGAATTGCAGTAAACATAAAGAAATAGTGACTTGAAAGAGATCCAAAGGACCTTGCTCTCTGAGAAGTGCAACCTGAAGAGAGTGCAAACTGAAGAGAGCAGATGACATTACTGAAGTCAGCGCCGTCTTTACTGCGGACTGCATTTTTTCAGCACACTTTACACTTCATATGATTAATAAAAACAGTGCCACACCTGTTGCTCCTGCTGTTGTCGCACAGCTTGAGATAACTTCCTCTGGCTCTGTAACAGCTGCTGCTGCTGCTGCTGCTGCTGAAGGAGGAGTTGACATGCCTAGAAGATAAGTGGGGGTGGGAAGAGTGAAAATACAGAGCTCATCAAGTGAAATACGATTGCCAGGAGCTAGTCACAGGCTAATACTTTGCTCAACTTAGGTAAACTGTTTCACATTCCACACACTCAAATGACAATGAATGCATTAAAAGAATACTATATGCCATTTCTAATTTAACGTCGTTAAATGTTTCATCACTATGACTACGAGTCTGAAGAAAACAATTGAAAAAAAAATCAATAAAAACTGCTTTCTGTACAAAAACATTGCTTAGAATCATTACTAACTCACAACAATCACAATTACACAGGCTCATTTAGTTTATCTGCTGCTGTCTAACAGGACTACATTTTTCTGTACACAAATACATAATAATTGTACAAAAATAATACAAGATCTATAACAAAACAGAATTAGAACAAACAAAAAGAAAGCTCTTTCAGCAAACAATTTGTAAACAGTCTTGTCTCACAAGGTTACCAGCTACTTACTAATTGAAACTGGGGAATCTGGGGAAGCTGGCTCAGCATGGCAATCTGTTGTGGAGAAAGCTGGGGGCCCATATTGAAAAGACCAGGATTCAAGCCACTGTTGGGAAACTGTTTGAGCATGGAGGCGGACACCTGCATGGAAACCAGTTACACATCCTCAAGAAACGCACTGCTATGAGAAAAGATGATGAAGTAGAAGCATTTCTATAAAGGAATAGGTACAACACCAATCTTAAACGGTGTTCTGGGAAAGACATTACAGATTTTTTTAAACACATCACATTTAAACATGCACAATCTTATGACTTGAGCAGAGTGAATACCTCACTTGATTGACAATATACAGTATTACATGTGCAGATGCAGACACACACACAAAGGTTCCTCCCCCAACCACTCTGTTGCTAGAGACTGCACTAAATTAAAATGGTGATTTATATGGAGCTAACCAGTAATCACAGTACTGTATTATCACATTAAAAATATACTGCTTGACAAAGGAAAAGAAAAGCATTCAGGCAGTCACTGGAGCAAAGAAACAGTGCCTCACAGAAAGAGTTAATCTCTTTGTATGCTGAATAAGCTATAGTAAAAGAAAGGAGTAGGTGGAGAAGAATATCCCCCCCCCCCCCCCCCTATTTGAGAGTTACACAAGTAGAATTCAAGGGAATCTCCAAAAGTCTTCACCAAGTCCAAAGCATTTGGAGACCCTGAGGTCTCAGAGCTCTGCAATGTAAATGCAATGTACAGCCCTTCATCAAACCTCTCTTTCAAGGGGGCAGGAAGCACAGGACAAGACTGCTTGAAAAAAAGTAAGCAACCTGTCACACAAACTTTTAGCTTTCTCTTTTCTTTTTGTTTTTAAAATACATTGCAAAAGTCTATGTACGACACAGGATTCCTGAATCCACTCTGAGGTTTAAAAATACTGGTAGTGAGCATTTACCATCAACTGCCTTGGAATAAGAAACAAGGCCAATCCTACTGCAGTGAGTTTTAAGCACTTTTAACTATGAATTTTAATTTTCTTATCTTACCTAAGTTTTCAATTTCTTAACATCAAGCCAAGACTAAGTTAGATGTATAAGTAACCTCAATGATGTGCTTCATCTGAAGGCTGTAGCTCTACTGTTACAAGTAACCAGTTACTATAAATTCCTTACCTGGGGAGAAAGAAATTGGGGAGGCACTTGCGCCCGGATATTGGGGGAAGGATTTAGTGGCTGCACTGGTGTGTGCATGCCCCTCGATTGTGCTGTGCTGTTTCCAAACAAACCATGATTGCCACCCTATAAAATTAAAGCAGCAGTGAGAAGATGAATCTTTCAGGATAATGGATTTCTATGCTATTAACTACATACCAATTAACAATGAGGCAAGTACTGGCTCATACAAAGTACCCTTAGAATTAGTGAGATATCTGTCCTAAATCAGTAATGTTCTATCTGGGTTAAAACACTGCTGTACTACATTTTTGAGATGCAGGCTCTTTCTCCTCTACATTGAAGAGTCATTTTTATCCACATACTTCAAAGCACATAACAAAACTAATGTTTTATATTTTGCACTTTACACGTTGGGAAATGGAAACCTGGAGTACAACCACCACACTCAAAAAAACATTCCATTGGCTTAAAAGTATGGCAAGACTGTGTCAACAAGAATTTTGGGCCATCATTTCAGAAAAGTCAAGTACTTTTTCAGAGTAGTTGTTGAGATATCACTCATAAGTCTATTACTTCCTCTGCAGGCCTTTCACTAACTGAAATTAGAATTCTATAATTTTATTAAGAATTTTCCTTCTGATGTGAAAACTTCAGCATTCTAGATTGGGATGTTTTTCTCTTATTTTTTTTCATGTGGAATTGAAGAGCAGGAAAATTTTCAAGTGAGAAAAATGTTTGGGTTTTGTGTTTTGTTTTGTTTTTTTTTTTTCTTCTCTCCCAGTGATTTATTTTCTAACACAAGAATACTTGCTGCTTGAGTTTTCTTAATGAGAAGTACTTACTGTTTTATAAGCAACTTGCGTAATAATAAACCCTACTGCACCAAAAAGACCAAAGAAAATTTGTGATTATGTCTCACTACTTCAGACTCTGAGCAGACTGTCTTTATTTGTAATATCTTTCAACAAAAGCCACAGGAAACGTTATGGACAGTCTCCTACACTAACAGTCGCATGCTGTTGCTTCTAAAAGCTGAAGCTCATACTCCAAAAGGTCTTTATAGGTCATGATAATGTCTTTTCATTTTCAAGACCCTCAGAACTTCCCATCTTTTGCTGTATATTAGGATGTCTATGATGGTCAGATACTTGAGGTTCTAAACATTTTCCATCCCTCAGCCATCATTCTTTGTTCTCTCTCTCCACGCCACCATTGCTATACCCAACATAAATTAATTGTTCTTCCAAACCAGGATTGTGCAGGCCTTCTCCAAAACATTTCCTTCTCTTATATAATAGCATTTCATAAACTTAGCCTTCCTTCTACCATAATACTGTGCATCCTCCACTATCCTTTTGCTGTTAAAAGAAGTGTCTCATCCTGCTTCTGAACTGGCAGCGCTACAGATTCCCTCATCCACCTGCAACACATTTCACTTCCTTAATATACCTTCTCTTTCAGAAGCAACTCAAGATGTCCTACTAAGCACATCTTAGGGGAAAAAACCCCAAGAGACAAGAGAGTTTTTACCATGGAAAGAAAGGACTGGGGTCAACTACACATCTAAAAGTTTTAAGAAGCTTTAAGCTGCAGCTGCTTTCAGCTCTTCCTAAAGCTCAGTGTTCTGCACACCAAATCCAAGAATATGTCTGAAAATTCTGGACTTAATTTGATGTTCAACACTGATTGTGTCACATAGAAACAGAAAGACAATACAAAGAAACACCATCATGTTAGGCATGTGACTACATAAGCTAGTCCAGTCACAATACTTAGGTTCCATTCTTTCATTTCCCTGTATTCCTGCAACATTTTCTTGTAGCATCATGCAAAATGTAAGTCAGACATTCTTCCAAATTGCAGTTAATCACTTGATTTCTTCCCCACGATTACTCCAAATACAGAAAAAAACACTGCTACTTCAAGAGTTTTTAAAGGCTGCTAAATAAATCCTTTTTGGGGGCTGTAGGGAAGGGAGAAGGGAAACACACACAATGCAAAATGACTGCAATTTTTTACAGGCATATTTCTACACATGGGGTCATCAGGTGGAGTCTGGAAAAATTCAGTGTTGGGGGGTGGTGGGGCAAATCAATAAAACCCTCTAACTGGGTTTTAAAACAGCAATTAAAATACAAAGATTGTCACTAACTTCATGACTTCTGAAAAGCACATCTATCTGCTGCTGCACTGTGATTCAGAAAGTAAGAGGCCAACAAAACCATATGAAATACATTTTGATGATAGGATCCAAAGTGGATTGATTCTCAGTGGCCTGATATAGCTGAAATTTCCATTAACAATATTAATTTAGTAGGAAAGAAAATGCAAGCAACCAACTAACCAGGATTAAGCCCAGGTTGCAGCCTTATAACAATGCATCTTATAAGGTGGCCTGCTTACTTGTCTAGCAGCGAAGTTTTGGGGACTGAGCCCTGAGCCGATTGCCCCAAGGCCGACGTTGGATAGTGTGGAACCAGAGGGAGACAGCTTGTAGCTGGGAGAAGGGGAGAAGGGAGAGCAGGGAGCCTCATCCCCAAGGCACCCATCTTGATTGGAGAAAGGCAAAGTCAGCTGAAGCAGCAGTTAGCCAACAGCAGGAGTTGGTTAGTGAAGCAACAGAATGCAAGAGGAGAGAAAGAGGGATGGTGAGTGACTAGGAAGAAGCAAAGTTAATTTGTAATAGCAATTATAAGGACAAAACTTCTGACTCAAATGATCACTGTTCACAAAGATTTTGGTCCAAGGAAATAATCAATAAATTCCTACTGGTTTGTTTTGGTTTTTTTTTCCCAAAATACATTTTGAACTCTCATGAAGTTAACTTCTGACAGTGGTTATTACCACTACAGAAACAAACAGATCTTGAATGAATTCCTAAAGTTAGCACACACCTATGGACATAATTTGTTAGGAATGCATTAGCTCTGCTACTAGTATTTATTAATTAGGCCACCAGAGGGAGTTGACAAAACTGGTTTTAGCCTGCTATACCAAAATGGAGGAGTTAAAAAAAAAAAATAAAAAAATCACTGACAGTAACCAGTCCTTCAGGATATTTAAACCAAACTGATTTTCCATTTGATATGTGATAAGCCCTAAAGCATTCTGAATCTATTGGATAGTCTCCAATTCATAATGTGAAGCAATTAATGTTTGATAACAACAGTGAAAGTTTCTATTTAAAATAGGCAAGAATATGAAAGAAATGCTACCATAACATACAACAGATGTCACAGAGAAACAGATGTCATACAGAAGCTTACAGTACACGGACAAACAGAATAAGGGGTTGCAGAATTTAGAAAGGGTGTTTTCAATAAATGAGACATGAGAGCAGAAAAAATTGGTAAGACTGTGATTACTTATGTTTACTTCAATCTAAACCATTTTTTTTTACAGTAGATGATGGTAGTCAGTAGCCAAAAGAATCACTGTGATGAAATATATAATGAATTTCAATGCTACCAGTAGTTTACCCTTCCAAGAAAAACAAAGGAATTTTTCTGTCCATATTAAGAATTGTATGTTCTAGAATAAAAAGCCTCATTCTCCCCAGATAATTTAGTCTGTCTACACACGACACCTCTGGTTTATACACACATTCATTCTGCAGACATAAATCCCCCACACCTTTTACTACTGAGTTTGTCCAAGGTTACTGAATTTTTTGCACTTCCAGAGGAGTAAAAACTGAGACCTCGAAGACAGAGGTTGATATTAATATATCTAAAGACATTTCTCTCACCTTCTCAAAATAAGGCCCGCTCTCTGTGGTTCCCATGTCTTTGGAATTAGGTGGACGGAACCCAGATCGATCCTTTCTCATCATGTCATTAAAATCCCCGAGATTCATGGCTCGTTTATCTACCTCAAACTTCTTATCTGGGAGACCACCTGTAAAAAAAGAAGACAGACAAATTTAGTGCCAATAATGTCTACCATGCTTCATGACAACAGGTTCACAGCCAAATAAGGTATCTTTCAAGATCAGTGTATAAATTACATCTGTCTTAACAATTTAACATAGTTACAATTGTTACTAAGTGTTGAAAAATTAAGGTAGGAAATTTTGTTTTTAAGACTGTCAATTTAATTTAGAGTTTTAATACAAAGTATTTCTCATCATAGAGATATAAACGTACGCATTTCTACAGCAGCCTAATTCAGCTAATAATATTTATTTATACACAATTGTCAACGTATTCCAAAACTCGTACTTTTATTTATTGTTATTTTGTATCTAGAGACACCACTATTTAAGTTCTCTGTATATTCTACTTAGCATTTACTGGGTTTGGCACTGATAAAGAATTTCTCAAACTGCAAAACCATGCACATAATTTGAGTAGAAGTCTTTTACAGTCATGCAAACTTAATTCTTGAACACCACAGATCGCCTGGCATAGCATTAGCGTCCAGACAGACAACCAATCTCCCTCAGCCTGTATGCAATGATTACACAACCAGTAACAGAGACACTTTTCAAACATCTCCTACAGTCTCCTGCCAATGTTTAGCAAGTAACATGGTAGAATACAAGGAAGAGATGTTAGTAACAGATGATCAAACCGAAACATACACAGTGAAGACATCATCTTTCTCTATAAGCTTATCATCAGCCAAGTGCTAACTGGAGGGAATTTTCTACCTTACACACTGAACTGCTGCCACAGAACTATTTTTTTTTTGGTGATAGTTGGCACCTGGAAGGTATCAGATGCATTATTGTTACGCTGGAAGTACATGGAAAATTATCTTCATTTTAAAATATTGAACAATGTGATAGAAATGAGCTTTAGTGGTATTTTTACTTTTAAATAATTTAATTTAGTAGCACAGATGGCATTTCCAAGAACAGTTTAAAAAACCTGTCACCACAGTTAACCAAAATCTATGATTCTTCCAAAAGAAGTTGGTGAGATACCTTGCCCTACACCACTGACAAAATACTAAGCCTTTATCAAACAGAGCAGACAGCTAACCACTCCAATACCTTCAAAACACTTATCTGTTCCTCAAAAAAGCTTCTCAAACCCAGCATCTCTTCTTAGTGTACAATCACAAACTATTAATATTCATAGGTATGTTACTGCCAAGAAGCTATGAAACAACCACTAATTACATGGTATTTTCTTGCTGGCATAGCTTTCAACGTCGATCCAGCTTCATCATCTCAGATGTCTTCAACATCATATATCAGAAAAACACTTGGCAAGTCACCTACATATATTGGGTTGTAACTGGAGTCATACCACCCTGGATGAGCTCATCCCTTTCTAACATATCCTAAAAAGCTATATCTGGCTCTGCAAAAGCAGTCACATAAAATGTCAAACACATCTCAACTCTGCCAATACCTACATCTAAACACTACACACAACACCAGCAATGCACTACCAAAAGGCTTGTGTGCTTTAATTCTAGACAGGAAGCCCTGTCCATTAGTTGCTTGAAAAGAAACTGAAAGCGAGACAGAGTTGCATCACTATCTGAAATGAAACTGGGTCAATGCCAACACAAGATGACTAAGCAGCAGAAACACCCGTTTGTCTCTTTGGTTATCCTGATGATCCAATCAACTCCTCAAATATTACAAATGATGCCTTGTAAAACAGCTTGTTAAATAACTTGCAGAGCATTAAATATCATAAATAAAGGTTTCAAATGTAGATATACATGCCACTTAGCGCCAAGGCAGCTGCTTAAACAAGGCCTTGCTAAGAGAGATGGTAGCATTAATTTATTCCATTCACAGAAACTTCTAATGCAACCTTGAAACCTGTCATGCAGAGTCTGCCTTTTGCACTTGCCAACAAAAGCTATAAATAATGCAAGTGGCTGAAGACCAGCTTTACCTTACATAGTACAAGACGACTGTTAAAATCTGAAAAGTTTGAATTTTACCCTCTGCAGTAGGCAACAACACGTGCATGAATAAATATGAAGTAACAAAACCTCTACATGCAGAAATGTAGAGCAGGTTAAAAGTCCAATCATCTTCATAGAAAGACACTCCATCAGTTTGTGGATTTTTCCCCACTATTAACAGCTGGGAGAAACACCATGAAAAATGCAAAATGAAGCAAAAGCTTGGAAGATTATATTAATGCCCTAGTGAGGGGAAAAAAACCCCTACTAAGTAGATCTCCACCACCACATGCACACAGCTTAAGAAAAAAAGAAATTATACACCAAAAAAATTACATAATGTGATCACATACTGGGAGATAGGAACAGGAACTGCTGTTGAGCAAAGTTACCCAAAACGTCTGCAAACAAGACTCAACATGGTGAAAATAGACATATCCAGTGGGGTAATACAAACAGGAAAAAAAAAAAAAATCACATTTTGAACTTGTTTTCTGCTTGACCACAAAACAAAAAAATTTGAAGATACTGGTTTTATACCTTTGCTATAAATTTACATCATCCAAGCCTACTGAGCAACCACATGCGCTTAGCTATTGTGGTGTTGCATCTAAATGCTAATGAGGTTATGGCTTTCTAACATATTTATGATAAACAGCTGCATGAATTGCATTTGAATCAATAGAAATTGGAAATTAATTTCCCAGTCTTTACAGGTGATTTAGGAATTCAGTGATCTGCAGAGGTTGCAACTAACACATGAAAAAGCAGCAAAGAAAGAAGAAAATATTACGTAGTTCTGACAAGCTACTTACTGCGGCAAACTTCATGCCTCAGGACTTACATATAGGAGATATTTCAGTAGAAAAAAAGTTGTATCCCATTTTCAAAGCAAAACAAGCTATCTATTGAAGGGATTTGATAGAAAAATTTTAAAAAAGGGGAAGTAAATCTGCCTCAGGTATTCTATTGATCCATATCCCTTTTCTGTCTTGGTCAGTAAATAAAAGTATTACTCCAGTACCTTGCAATAAAAGCAACACATTTTTCAAACAAGGAAACTGAGACCAATGTAGTCAGAATTACTGACAACTGGACCTATTTTACGATGCATGATGACCAGAGCCAAGGTGCTCTGTGCATACCAAAGCCAAAGGTTTTTTTGATATGTATGGTCTCCAAGATCAATGTACACTTATCCATAAAGTGGGAAAATATGCTGGGAGTTATCTAGTTAGAAAAACCCAGTATGTTGTAATCTTGACTGAAAACCAGTTGAAGAACAAGCCTATCTCTTAAGTCATCCAACTTTTAAAGTTCAGAAGTAGATATAGGCTGAACAAAAACAGCTTATAGTTTTCCGCAAGCAACTGCCATAATGCAACAAGATTAAAACTGCTAAGCAGAGAAGTAACAGAAAAGCCTCAGGAAGATGTTACATTCTTAGTCTTTGAAATGGAATACAAACTGTAATAACTGCCTCTACCTAGGATCAAGGATGCCACCATTAATGGGCATAGTAAACTTACAGAAGTGCAACACATCAAGACTAATTATGGAACTTTTCTGCACTACTTCCTCAGAAGGTCTGATGGCCTAAAGATCCTTGACAGCAGAAAGTTCTAAAGGATCCAAAAGCTTAACTCAAAGATAAAGAACTTGAGAGCTATAACCAGCACAACCCAGGCTATCACTCTCTTAATTTGTATGTTTCTTAGATCTGTTCTTGAACAGCAGCATCTGAAGGCAGATGAGAACTGAACACCCAAGAAGACAACTTATATCCACCTAGATGTTTAGAGAAGCATGATACAATCAGAGCCTGAATTCCAGAGAGGCTGTATAAGGGCAAAATTGGAGCGATCCAAAAATTCTGTTACTTTCCCTAAAACTGTGTTGTACTACACAAATGCATGCTTTAACATCTCTTAGCATCTTAACATCTGGGATCCTTAACTATTCAGAAGAAGAAAGCAATTCTGGGTAAAACTAACTACTTAATCCTCTATGAAGTGTGATACACATTTTAAGAACGCAATGGATTCTAAGCTAATAGACACTGTTCGGAGTGCATTAGAATACCAAATCAGGTATTAGATGCAAGTAAGTCTTGATTACCACAGCTCTACCTTTAGTACCAAAGATTAATGGGTATTCCCAATAAAAGAAATCTTTTTGGTCGGGACAATCCTGACTACAGCATCATGTGATGCTACAACAGTGGCAGGTGAGGAAATACTGAAGCTGGTGACAGCACTGGTGCAAAGAGGGTCAACATCAGTGCAGACTTCTTGCAAGGCATAATGTTGGAATAATTTGGTCAACAATACTAGAAACGTGCAGGAAAGGAATGGCAGAATCAGAATGGCACAGAAACCGCAATTGTAGCACAATGGCCAGTGTCACAAGAACTGCCTCCTGACATTCCTAAAAATCTACTATTCAAATCAAGAGTGAAAATATACACTGCTTGCATTTTCAGGGTTTAAACCTGTGCTATCTAATTTTCCACTGCTACCAGAAGCTCCCACAGTGTATGTTCAATTTCAGTCAAATGGCCTTGTACCACCCACAAGGACAGAAGACACCTTAGAGGAAAGCAGTTACTACTACTGGATTACTTTTTGGGGCAGGGGGACACATCAGATCAGTCAGCTGTCTTGACATCTGTAAAAAAAATAATACCAAAGATGGTGTTTATCTGAGTGTGAAACAAACAGCTCTTGCTACTATGTTCTTAACCTACTGCCACTATATGATGTTTAGATGGAGGGGAAAAAAAAGAAAAAAGGGAAGAAATCAGGCGATGAAACAGACCGAACTGTAGACGTACATAATGCTGGAAAGTGAGATTACTTAATCCTTAGCACACAGTCAGTCATAGACCTGAACACTGTAACTTCTTTGGCAGGTAATACCTCAGAAGTAAATAGATTCTATCCTTGATGTTGGGTACAGCCAATTTGCACCACAGAGCCCACACTGTTCTAACTTACAGCATTTAATTCCAAAACATATTTTGAAACTAACTGTAATCAACTTGTAAACACCCATTTCAGTTGATCTAGAGACCCCACAGATTGTGACCTGAAACAGAACTACTTTTGCAGGTAGTTCTTCAAAGATACTGCAACAGAATCATGAGTAATCAATTCTATTGACAGTCTCCCACAGGAAATTTAGAATAACCAGCAGAGTAAGCATTGACTCCAAGCCAGTCACCTCCTCCAGCCAGCCCTCCCCTTCTTACCAAGACCTTTCTGTCCTTCCAGTAGCACTTTGTGCCTACGTGCATCCATGTCTCAGCTGAGGTAGAAACTTCTGCTACAGAAGCAGCTGGAAATAAGCAGCTTGGTACTGGAACATTTTTAAACATGAAACCAGTAAAATGGTTACTGAATAAGAGCCACACTGTGAGTCTCAGTGCTAATCACATGAGATTCAGAATCAATGTGTCCATACCTTCACAACAAACTTTATCTGCACTGATACAGGACCCCTTCCAGACACAGAACCACTACACATACACTTCTCTGGAGTCCTCAAGGCACAGCTCATCTACACAGGAAATTTGCTGTTCTAGATGAGAGCTGAGAATACAACTATTACTTTGACATACCATCCCTTGGAATAAGAATTACAGATCTCTGGCTTTTGACATTGTAACTGGGAGGAATCTAAAGCCTCTGTGACATTTCTGACAGCTGCGGAAATAGGATGAACACCTCTTTCCAAAATTACTATTGAATTTGTACAGCAGCAATGTCCTTTAAGCGGACTAGAAGATCTGTCTTTTTAGCCAGGGATATGAGGTGATCTTCCTGCTCCTGTAGTTTTTGAAGAATCAAAACCTGAACAGAAAACAGTCACTGGACCAGGAATGAAATCCTCTTCCCCTTTGAAAGTATCAAAGGCTATTTTGTAAAAGTATTAAGTCTTACTAAGCCTTCAAAGACTTGATAACAAATAAAAATAAACAATTGGAACAGCAGATTTGGATCACCCCTTTTTTAATATATACCTTAGGAATCTTGTAGGGAAACCATCTCAAATGGTGGAAGATTTCAGAAACCCGTGGTATTTCTATTGCCAGACCACGACAGTCAATATTCAGAGACAATTTGGAGAAAAACAAATGCAAAACTAAACTTGATTTAAAGATTAAAAAAAAATTCTGCGAGTGTTCACTATTTGGTTTGCCAAAGAAGAAAGTCGTGACAAATTCAAAGGTGATTAAATGGGATTAATCCAAGTGGTCAATTTGACCTCCCATTTAGGACAGTGTTTTCCACACAGCCCATCCCAGTTAAGCTGTGTAGTATTTGTGGTGAGGCTATCAAGAGTGAAAAAAATCTAGATCTATTTAGCGGTAACTTGTAATAGCCTGAGGCAAGCAATTGAAGAAATCAATAACAAAAGATACTATTTTCCTTCACATCACCTCCAGGGAGCTGTGGTAATTGGGATGTTCTACTGCCAAGAGCTAACAGTCTTCCTCTTCCACCAAATGAAAAGGGATCTTCACTTTCTTGAAACAGTAACAGTGAATACAAACTACATGGAACAAAACAGTCTTAAAGCATGTCCCTTCCACAAGTTATAGTTCTGTTCTGTACAGGTATGCACCTCAATCTTGCATACCAGCAACAGCTGTGTAGCTATTCAAAGCCTACAGTCAAGATATCAGATACTATAATTCTATCTTTCTATTATGAGGAGTTCTAAAAGTAAGGATTAAACCTTTCCAAAGCACAGCATGTCATCCACATAAAAATATTACACATGATCACATATTTCAAATGCATTTAAATTAAAGTATACGTACCTACAGACAAGTCCATCTTACTGCCTGGAATGTCCTCAGTTTGACTCTGGGGAGGAAAAAAAAAAATTAAGTTCTGACTTCCACAAAATGCTGAGGAATGTTTCAGAAAGTAACCCTTGATGGTTAAAGGAGTAATGAAGGAAGGACATGCTTGTGACAAATGAAGTTTTATTTTAAACTAAAATCAAACACAAGGATTCCTGATATCATCCTGGACACACCTCACCTCAAACCCCTAATGCTGTGTGTGGCAAGTTTACCCATATGAAACCAGACACACGAATGCATACAACAGACAGAGAAAGATGGACAGATGGCTGCTCTGTGAAATGAACCTCTGTCCTCATGTTCTAGTGGGTCAAGAGATGAAACACTGAAAACAGAGGCAAAAATGATAGCTCATCCTCATGACCTGTCCAGTCATCAAACCCTGAAACACACTGCCAAGTTATTCTTTAGCTGGCAGTCTGGGACAGGGTGTTCCCATAGCTTTCAGAAGTATCTATGGTCTAGCAACCTGAATTTGAGCTCAGAAGCCAACAGACATTACAAGCTAATCCTAGTCATGTCAGTGACAGTTTGTGCAGCCCTTGGCTTCTCACAGAACCTCTGTAATTATTCTTTTGCTAGCCTGCATTACATACTATTACTGCTTCATAAGAGTGACAGCTGGCACAATATTCTGTAAAATGTTTTACAAATCAGCATGTCAGAAGTTCTGAAAAAAATTTTATATGTAGCTATTTTTAAGGTACTTCCCAGCAGTTCTGTCTTTTCTCTCCATGGTGTGTCATTTATTTATTCACTTTACCAATCAGTCTTTAAGTACTGATTAATAAGGATCCCTTTTTGTTCTAAAAAGACCCTACTTCACAGTATTTAAAATACTAATAGCCAAGACAGACACAGGGCTGTAAATTTCTTTTTCTGATAGGTGCTGAGATTCAGAATGAATTAGCCCTGGACTAATCACTGATGTCTTGACACTATACCCAGCAGCTGAGGCCTCTACCTTAAGTGATCTAAACAACATGTCATGAAAATAAAATTTAAAACAAACAAAACCCTGAATGCTATTACTTGCAAGGAAACTGCAATCTCAGAACAGCTGTCAAAGTATTTTTGAAGAGTCAAAGTAGATTTTGGATTCTTCTGAGAAGCCATTCTCACTAGCAAGGAAGTGCTGAATACCCAGCTATCACAGGTATTATAATCAACCTGCCAGCATAGCAAATGCAGATAAATTAAGTAGTTACACACTGTGAAAGTGCTCATCTTTTGACTCACCTAAAGCTTACTACTTTTTAACAAAGTTGGATTTTAGATTTTTAAAAATTTACTTACAAGCAAGCCCATATTTGAGAACTGTTTGGATAAAGGGTTCATCCATGAATCACTATTTCCCCCTTTCAGTGCGCACTGAAGAAAAAAAGACAAAAATATTTTAAAGCAACTTCTTGGTTTCTTAATTCAGTTTTATCCTTGAGATGCACGAATGTCAAACTAAAATCCTGGTATCAGAGAAATTAAATCTCCTGAACAAATTATTTTAACCTTTTGTGTGGTTGGAAACATTTACTAAACAGTATTTTCTTCTTTTCTCTCTCATAAAATTGTTCATTGTTAGGTATACCACACTTGATGAACACTTGCTGTGTAGAATGTTTATCACATCTTCCATTTCATTCTGGAATCCAGAAAGCTTTGTGAACATTATTTATCTTTTCCTGTTACAGTTTAATATATTCACACATTTAATGCACCACATACAGAGGCAGATTTCTTCCTTGGCTTTCTTCCCTTTAGCATGGTTTCTCTTACATGGGCACTGTGCTGACCTGGCTCTCAACTTGGCCTTACTGTAATTTACAGGTTATCAAAACCAAAACTGAACACAGTTCAACAGAAAAGAACATTTTTTTTTGACAGTTGCTTTGGTGGTCAAAATTAAAAAAGCTTTAAGTGAGAAAAAAGTTAATGAGAATAATGTTTGCAAAACAGGAATTGTAAAACTCTGTATCATATCACAGTAATAGTATTTCCACATCCTAGGAAGCTGCTCTGCATTTGTGTTTTAAGTTTGCTCAACCTATTTAATTAGAAGTAGACAAAGCATGATTCTTCTAATATTAATGTGGTACCAAGTGTTACTGTACTAGAGAACTTCAATGCAAATCTCAAAGCAATTTACTCAGGACTGTAGCCAAGCTCCTGCTCCTGTTTGAGGCCAAAGGTCAGTAACAACAAACAGAAGTCAGATCTAAACCCAACAGTCAGAAATTGGAAGTGCATGTGCCAAAGGGACTGTGCAATCTGAACTTCAGTGGGCTATGCAAGGAGAACAGCAGCAGCCTAACAAAGAAAGATGTGTCAACAAGAGAAGAGCAATAGCCTTGGGATACTTATTGCTCAGTTTCATTTAGTAATGGCTCTGCAGCTTACATACCAAAAGAATTTGACACCTGCTGGCAGATTTATTAGTCAAAACACATGTAATACATTAAAACAAATCCAGAAACCTCACATTTTTACACTGTTGTACAGGCACCTTTCCAGCTGAATTCTTTAATACCTTTTTAAAAGAAGTACTATTATAATGCTCTAACATATCAGTCATACTGCTTACAGACACCCAGTAGTTATCAATCATTCAAGCATTTTACCTTCATTTGTGTTTTCTTTCCACCTTGAGCCCAGCTTGTTGAGTTGTGGGAGGAACTGCTTCCCTGAGAGCCTGCTGTGTTCCAGACTCCTCCCTCCTCCTCCTCTTCCCAGCTGGAATGCCGTGTTCCTGTCACTGGCCCATCACTCTCTCCCCAGCCATCTTGCATAGATTTAGTACCTTTAGAAAAATAAAAGAAGCTCAAAAGCAGTCTACAATACCATACAGCTGGTTATCTGACACTGCAAGATTAGCTGAGATCATCAAAACCCCAAAGGAGTAAAAATAAGTGTCTTCACTCTAACAGCTGTAAAACCTTGTGCGTGAATCCCAAAACCCAAGTGATTCCGTGACATGTTAGCACGTCATGTTTTGCAACTATTTTAAAGCAATGTCAAACCCTTAAAAATCTAACAACTACAGGGACTTCCCCTCTGATACAGATACAGTTGCATTTGTGTTTCTTTAGAAGGCAACCTATTCTAGTGTAAATTAAAGACTTCAAGGACACTTAAAAAACAAGGGTGCTGAGGACTCTGGTTCAGGTAGTTTATCAATTATTTTATCTTACATCAAAACCGTAACACTTCCCTTGCACTAAACTCTTTACCAAAATTACAGAACAAAGATCTTTAAGGAATAAAAACTAATTAGAATCTGAAGGAGAAGATCTGACGTTGTGCTCTGATATACGTAACATCAAAAGTAGTTTCATGTGGAAAAAAACTCCTCTACTCGAATTTCTGGTTTTAATAATGTCACTAAAAAGCCTTATTAGCAATGCTGTTTAAGTATAGATGCCATTACCAAAAAGCTACAACCATTTCATTGTATCAGTTCAGACTAAGGACTTTACCTGTTAGCTTCTTTTTTTGCTATTACTCTCTAGCACCAGTTCTGAGGCACCTTAGAATTCTAACCTCTACTAACAAGCCAACAAGAGCCCAAATCCTCATCTTGTCCACTGTCCAACTGTTCTCCTTCCTGCTCTAATTCTTCATTCTACATATTTATTCTCTAAGCACTAAATCTCCTTTAAAAAAGATTTCCATCACCATCAACTTTTTCGTAACTAATTCTTCAATTGTCTGGGGTTTGTGTGGAAAACAGGGATAAAGATATTAACACACAAAGCAAAAAATGTGAATATAGAAGTAGTCAGGAATTGTACTTAATCTATCAGGGAAACTCTGTCTTGATCATACCGAAAATAAGTACAGCAGCATTTCACAGCAGTTTAAGAGCTACCTTAAAATCCATCACAAATAAGAACTCAGATACTTCACAGAAAACATAACTTTTTAAGAGTATATTCGTGTACCAAAATTGAGGGCTGCTTAGTCTATATACTGGTCTAAGTGCAAAAATCTACTTCTTGACCCTTTAATCATGCTACTAATACAGAAAAGGCTACATTTAAGGATTATGACCGCAGAGTCAGGAACTTAATCTGAAAATGCTGTATATGGGGTAGTCTCTGCAGCTTTTATTTCCTATCACAGTGTTTAAAAACAGTACTACGATCCTGGTTTTAACTACATCACCATAGATTATTTTTCTGCATTGACAGCTCTCAGGTCAGATTCCTAAACATAAATCTGGACAGCGGTGTAATGATGACATGTCTGTAGGAATCCTGCATCATTTCACATTTGCTGAGTGATGAGGCACAAATAGTTATAGTAAGAGTAAGGAAAGGAAACTTCCAAGACAAAGACAAAATAACGATGTTACAGAAAATTGAATTTATTCTTTTGCCAGATAACTCCTATGCGATGCTGGTAAAATTATGTAAATGTTGGGTTGTTGTGTTGTTTTTGTTGTTGTTTTTTTTTTTTTTTTAAACAGGTGACTAATGATCTATGCTTCCCTTCTTTGGCTCTACAGTCTTGTTTTCTTTATCAATTTTTGCTAGTCTCCGTTTCCTGTCCTTACCTTCAACCGTAAATTATGCCTTTGCAGGCTCTTTGTCCCAATTTCTTCTTCCAACTTATCCAAGCCATTAAATATTTCCCCTTACTCCACTGAATAACGTAGCTTCCTTGTTCTTTCCTTCTGGGTGCCAATTAGAAATGAGTTGAGAGCAGTCATGGAACACAGGAGAATGAAGATCTCAGCTCTTAACACTGGTGACCTACTACACCCCAACCTGAAACAGCCATGACAGCAGAACTCCCTATATTTTCCTCCTCTAGATCTGGGACAGCTTATGTACAAAATAGTACACGCTACAGCTCTTTAGTTATATCACCCATGCAGACCAGTTTGGACAAGCAAGTGACCATGCATAGTCTTTAAATACTGTCTTAAGTATTAACAAATCCATAGGATCTGCACTAGATCATTAGCATTTCAGTGTCTCTTATTTTGGTCGTATTTAGGTGGCTTTTTAGAGATGAAAGGAGAGATCCATCTAAAAAACAGGCTAGCATCCTGAAAAGTGCCCAGTTTGTACGGCAAGCACGGGAAGCACTACAGCCAGCACTAAAGGTTGCTGTAATATTAACACTAAGGAAGCAATGCTTTTTCCCCCCCAAGCCTTGTTTCATAAATGGCTAAACTATTTAATTAGGGTGGGAGGAAGGGAGAATGACCCAACAGCATACAATCTGTACAGAGCATTTCATACCAAACAATTACATGTTGCAAAAGCAACTTGTAACTGGAAACACAGTTTTACAGCAGGTATCAGCAGTTAGGTTCAGTAACAATCATCTATTATCAGTATTTCCTACAGGAAACTTCATATCCAAATGTTACTGGCTTTGGCTATAACACTGTTATGTGGTATCAACAGGTAATTGCTTTTGTTTGTTCTACTTTTCTTAAAAGAGTGAAATAAAAATTCCACAGTTTACATGAGCAGGAATAGTTTTCACAAAAATACAACTCTTAATACAGCAAAATTTTAACTTCAAAGTAAATTTTTAAAAGATTTCAACAACATCTTATTCATGAAGAACATAGCTATAAGCAGGTAATATCCAGAAAAGAGTCACCTATTTAGGTTCAACTACAAAAGTTCAGTTCTTAAGAGTTACAATTTTGTACGCTCATACAATTAAAAAAACTCCATTCAAAGGCAAGTTGCATTACCAAAGCATAAGTTACCATGTAATGGTCTCAATGGTGAAATCTGTCTGTACTGTGCATTCCTTTTTCTGATATGATCAGGGAAAGTGATTTATCACGTAAAAAGCTGATATACTAAGTAAGAAGTGGGTAGTCAGATGAGAAAACCATTCTGAGAAAGACACATTTTCTCACTCAGTTGCTCTGATGTTTCAACACTTCCACAAATCAGAGCTCTCCATTTAAATGCTTAGTTAAGACTTTTTTCATTACCTTAAAAGACAAAGTTCCAGTAATTGGAAAGTACTTTATCACTCATCCATCAAAATCTTACATGACATTCAACTTTGCTTCTAGGCCTCAGATAACAATTCCTTCATGGATGACCTATATCATAAGGCCAAACACTAAAAATCTCCAGGATCACTGCAAAGAAACTGGTGTCTGGCCTATACTCACTAGATTTCATGGCATTCGGGGCGTTGGAAGGTGCATTCCCCCAGCCTGTTGTCGATGCTCCTGTATCATCTACTTCACCCCACCCGGGACTGGTTTCATTTGGCTCACCCCAGGCGGACGTACCATTATCTGGAGCAGGTGGAGTGCTTTTGCTCCAGACTGCACAAAGGAGAAAGAGTTTTCATTACAGACCATTTAGACAACAAACTATTTATTGCAGTGCAGCACCATGTCATTAATCTACTGCTTTGTTCTTTTCTGTTGAGGACCTTAGATTCTCAGTAGCGTGGGTGCAACAGAATTGACAACTGTTCACGTCAAAATTAGAGCGGGCACTGATCTCCAGGGATAAAAAGGGAAACAATGCTATGATGAGCAATATTCTTCACCAAGCTTAAACATGATCCCCACATCAAATGCTGTCCTCCTATCTGGTGAACTTTCATGACTAATTAAAAGCACCAGACTAACTCAGGGTTTTCATATATTGAAGAAAGAATAAGGACATGTTTGAAGTACATATTAAAAGAAAATAGTATTCTTTAAAGCATATTTGAGTCAGATAAGAGATTATATAGCTATCTCAATGTATTACCAGGCTATGTAACTTTTTCTTATTTCAAAGAAGAAAACATTTTGCTAATTATTCTTTATTATACAGCAGAGCCAAATTGAACTAAACACTAAATCACAGACTCACTCAGTTTCAGGTGTTAACTGAGTGTTTCAAAGCAAAAGGTTCTTGACCAGAAACAAGTTAAGAATTTCTCCACATTTCTCTAACAATTAACCATAAAAAAATGTGACTTAGTCTGGAGAAAAGGAGGCTCCAGGAGACCTTATTGCTCCCTGCAACTACCTGAAAGGAGGTTGTAGCAAGGTAGGCATCAGTCTCCCAAATAACAAGTGATAGGACAAGACAAAATGGCCTCAAGTTGCACCAGGGAAGGTTTAGAAAGGATATTGGGAAAAATTTCTAATAACCGAAAGGGTTATTAAGCATTGGAACAAGTTGCCCAGAGTAGTGGTCACCATCCCTGGAGGTATTTAAAAGATGTGTAGATGTGGTGCTTCGGGACATGATTTAGTGGCGGACTTGGCAGTGCCAGGTTTACAGTTAGACTCAATGATCTTAGAGGGTTTTTTTTTCAATCTAAATGATTCTATGATTCCATAATTCAACCTGCTCTTCAGAGCTCAGATAGAACATTCAGATATGTCAGCTAAGAAACACTTTCTTTTACTGGCAAGCTAACCAGTATTCAGGTCACAGTTACTGAGGTATAAGCAAAGGACTGACTGATTCAAATTTTAAAGACACTTTAAATACAGAACCAAATATTCAAATAAGAAATTGGTTTTCTTTATGGAATAAAACTGTTAGGAATTGGAGGCTACACAAGTATCTCTTATGCATTAAGGTCACACTCATATATAGGAGCTTGCTGAAGAAAGCAACGAGACTAGTACCTGATGCTTGTGATTTGCTAGTCATTGGAGTAGGCAGGCTCTGCTCCCGCGGGGCCTGTCCTCCTTGTGAGTTCTTGTCCCACAGGTTCACATTCTTGTAGTTATAACTGCTAGGATCTCCCCATGCTGAAGTGCCATCATCAATATCCATTTTTCGACTGATTGACTGTGGAGAAGGTTCTTCCCAGCCACTAGGCTCCTCTTCTTTGGGGGCAGCTGGCTGTGGTCCACTGTTCCAGTTTGTGTTTGGAGGTCGCCCATTACTTGGAGTTTGGGGCGGTGGACCCCAGGAACCAGAAGCCTCCTGCTGTTGCTGCTGCTGCTGCTTGTTCCAGGAGTTGGGTTGTCGACCCGTCTCATTCCATGTTGAAGTTCTTTTACAATCATCCCATCCACCCTTTGAAGCAGCGCCTGTATTTGCACCATTACCCCAAGTTCCAATCTCATTTTGCCCACCTTCACCCCAACCAGACACTGGCTTGTTTCCTGCACTTTCCCAGTTGCTGTTTTTTGTTTGGTCAACTTCCTCTCCCCAACCGTTCTTTCCAGAAGACCATCCTTGATTAGGCTGTCGTCCACCCCACCCCTGATCCTTACTAGAATTGTCATTCCAAGAGGAAGATGTTTTTTCTTCTGGTCTTCCTCCTCCCCAATTAGAAGAATTGGGGTTCTTATAGTCATTCCATCCTCCAGTATTTTTGGGGTCCTTCCACTCTGTTGGGGTTGAGAGCTCACCCCATGCAGACTTGATTTGATTGCTTTGGCTGGGTACATCACCCCAGCCCCCTGAGTTCTTTGTCTGTGTGGCAGAGCTCTCCCACCCCTCAGTTCCTTTATCAGACTTCCCCTCGGGCCGTGGCATCTCTTCAATATCCCACACGGTATCTTGCTTAATTTGAGTTTGGCCCCAGCCGGTGTTTGAAAGCACACGGGGGTCCAAATCAGTCCTGCTCAGCAAAGTCTGCAAGACTGCCTGGCAATCAGGATGCGTAGGCCTATATGATCGGCGTCCAGAATTGTGACTGTCACTACTTCCTGCTTTGTGGTTGCTTCCAGTGCTTTGACCTCCAACCTCACTTCCCGCAGAGCTGGAAGATCTTCCCCAACAGGGAGCCTGGGAACTGCCTTGGTTTTCAGGAAGAGGGTGGCCTTTTTGATTGTCCCATGCTCCAGTGCTAGAATTTGGTTGGTTTGGACCACTCCATTCTCCAATCTTCAGTTCATCAGACCCAGACAGCTGTTTCCATTCTCCCTGAGAGACCCCAGATGTTAATTTGTTCCCTTCACCCCATTTGCTTTCATTTGCATGCTGAGGGCCAAAGTTCCAAGACCCACCACCCGTAGACCGGTTGTTATTATCCCAAGAATCACCTCTTGACCCATTAGGTTTTTGAACAGAAGCTCCTTTCCAGGAGTCCTCTCGATCCTTTCCATTGTTCCCATGGTTTCCAGAATTGCTCTGTCCAGAGACTGTGTCAGTTCCAGAAGACCCCCTAGCTGTACCCCAAGATCCAACACTCCCAGTCTTTCTTTCTCCAGTGCTTTGTGAAGGGGCGTCAGTGCTCCTGGAAGGGTTCCCCAAGCCCATTTCAAAGGGCATTCCCTTATTCTCCATAGGGTTTGGTGAACTTAAGTTCAAGGAGTTAGTGTTTCCATTTTTTGGTCCATCAGTGTTATGAATTTGAGCCTGTTCTCTGCCAGAGACAAAGTTAACACCCGCATTTTCCATCTTTGACTGCTGTTCCCTAGAGGTCTGACCTACTGTGCTAATCTGTGCATTGGAGCTACCACTATCAGGTTCCAAAGTCCCTTTCCTAGAATTGCCCTCCTGAACCAGTGCTGGCCAAGCAGATGGGTTGCTATTTGGGTTAAAGTTGCTGAAGCCAGAACTGGGACCAATTCTATCTTGTCCACTCAAGTTCCTCCAATTACTTAGTCCATTGTTACTCTCGGCAGCAGGGTTGGAAGATTGAACAGATTTAGCCTTGGGATCAGATTTCCAGGCCCCAAGATTACATTCGTTTCCAGTGCTTCCAGACTGGCACTGGCTTCCTTTTCCTTTGTTACTAGTGGTGCTTCCTGGCAGAGCGTTCTTCTCCAAGCCAGGGTTCGAGGCACTGTTGTTATCGGTGGTGTTTTCGGAAGAAGATTCAGCATCTTTGCTAGCAATACAAGGCCACTCTTCCATGTCAGACCCGTCTACAATCACCTTGTCCCAGATGGGAGTTGGGTTGGCATTGGTGCCGCTGTTGGAGGAGACTCCAGGACCCCAAGTGGAATTTGCATAATTTGAAGCAGCAGCACCTCCAATTGCTGAATCTACAATAAAAACAAAAACAAAAAACCCAAAACCCACACCCAAAAAGGTAATTAATAATCAGTATTACTTACAAGCACTGAACATCACATTTCTGACACCAGATTACTGTTTTCATTAATAAGAACCCTTGCCTCAAATGTGTAAAAAAGTTGTTTTGGAAGAATGTCAGGCTGAAAAACACCACTGAAGATACTCGTTAAAAACTTCTTCCAAAAAATTCCCACAAGCATTTTGTGGGGATTTGAATTCACAGTTGACTCACTACTTCCGCTAATAGTCCAGCTCCAAGTTCAACATAATAATTATAACCTAGTTAATGAATGCACATGGTCATTACTGATACTGGTTGTAGACTTTTCAAATACACATTTAAAGTTATACTATATATAGAACAAGAATGTGTTTGTGCCACACATTTGTATGTCTGAGTGTGTACATGCAGTCAGCTGGTGGTCTGCGACTCAACTGACTCAAAGCAACTAGAATTCATTACAAATCAAAAGGTAAGATTGAAGATAAAACCATCTAATGAATATATATCCTTCAGCTTCAAATACCTTTTCAAGTTGATTTTGCTACTAGGAATTTCTTTCAACCCTTTGTAAAGCAAATGAAATTTCCAAAAGTTACTGTAAATCGAAAGAGCCCAAAGCTACACAAATTACAATTTCTATGCAGTAACGTGCAAGCTGCATTCAGTATTTAATTGTCCCACCTTTGTTTCAGTTTATATTATATTTACCCTAGAAACCACAGTTTGTATTTTTGTGAGCAGCTGAGCTGATCTCTCTGCTGCTGGATGGAGGCTAATAAGAGATCTCACTATTCCTTCTCTCTCTCACCCTATTTCAAGTTCCTCAAGTTTCACCTCTCATTTGTGAGGGTTCTGATGGCAGTTAAGCCCTTTAACTAAGTCAACTGTATTCATTAGCTCAACACAGAATTGCTTTTTGACGGGCTAGTTTTTTGCTGGCTTAGCACATTGTACAGGGTAACCTGCAAATTCAGTGAGCTTTGGAGTCACTATAAGGAAATTAGAAGCACAAACAACAACGAATAGGGCATTTTTCTTTCATCTGTGGTGAACTATTATTATGTCCTGTGTAGTATGACTTCACATGGACAAGATATTTGTATATAGTTTTAAAGCAAACATAAATTAACAGAGTGCCACAACAGATGAAGTCCATGCTGGCAGCATGATGCCTGCATATATGTAGACATGTTATCAGAATTAGTTTAAAATGCCAGCCAAGATTCCCTTGGCATCTATATAAATAATTTAGAGGATCAGAGGTAGTTAAGACCATTAGTACTTCAGTGTTGTTCTCTATATAGGGTTCCACCCATCTTCTTCTGTATTTTTAATACCGAAGGACCCTAAATTGCCCTCAACGCAAATTCCCAGTGATGGAGACTAAACACTCTCCCTTCTGCAAAACCATGTACTGAACCCTATTACGTTAGTCTTAGTTATCCCACCCAACCAGTTTAACTTATTTTGCAGAGCATAAAGTTTATAGTAACATCTGCATCAATTAATATATATTGTTACGATCAATACTGGCTCATGTGGCAACTTCCATGAAAATAAGGCATAATGACCTTAAAGTGGATTTTCACCCCCCTCACAGGTTCCTATATTATATATTCAGAAGTGAAGACCACAATTTCTGGTTGCTAATAGAAGATGAACAGATGCCTGTCTCAAGCTTACAGTTCATTAGGTTAACCAATGAACATTCACTGAATGCCTTTGAAATTCCCCTTCACTGTAGGCCATCAGTAAAGACACAGACTTCACAACATTAGAACTCTCCTGTAAGCTTTGAATACTGATGAACAAAAGTTTGTCTTCATCCACTAAACCCTAGCCACTGAGATGCAGAAGACCAGGCAGTTCCCATGCACATTCTGCTCCTTCTGTTGCCTTAACCTCAAGTGCAAACTTAATAATAGCAAGGAAGTGTGACTCTCTACCAATATTTGTATCTGGCTGTCTTTTTTGTACACTGAGTAACTCTTCTCTCTGCCGATTTAAAAACTGATTAGACTGATCACAGAAACAGCTTCAGGAAAACAGCCCAAGACAAGTTCAAAGGTTTGCAAGGTTGCTGTCTTTTGAACTTACAATATTTCAGCAAATGAATGATGCATAGGCAGCTGTATTCACTTGAAAGATCTTCACGTAAGGGATTTTAACAGAGCATTTCACATTTCATCTCTGTGAAGACATTCTAAAAGTATTAAGACTGGGATGCTTGCTAACACTGTACTAGGACACAATTTAATGGACTGTTTCATAAACCAGCCTCTGCTTGTTATATTTGATACTGGCAACAAAAATTTGGCAATTTATGGTTTTGTCTCAAGATAATGGGCAAGGGCTCTTGGATTTTAAAGAGACTCTTCCTTAATAATAAACATGTTGAAGATAGACAAGTTTCTGATCTGACTAAAATGAAAAAAGTTACTAGCCAATGACTACTTTTAAAGGATGAAAGTATGGAACTGAAATAAGTGAGTACTGAAATGGAGCCCTGAAATGAAGATGTGGGTTTGCTGTGAGAGATGGTGAGGATTCTTAGAAGGCACTGTAACTATTGGAAGATTTTTGTTGTTAAAATTTAATCTTTTTTTTTCCAAAATTGTCTTGCACATCCTGAATATCTTGTTATTTAAAAAATTATATACACTACCCTCTATCCCATATTGCTGAGACAATAGTAAATTTGGTGTAATCAGGGAACTGTAGTTTTGCCATCTTACAGAAGCATATCAATTCTGGCAGAAAAAGATTCATATAAAGAAAGATTATGTCTTTTTGTATTAAAGCCTCACTATAGCTATCTGGTCAATATAATGCGAAGGAGTAGGTAAGCTGCATTATTTTTCCATTTGGGAACCTAATTTTGTTTTCACGTGGGATGAACTAATCACAGTATCAGCACATAAGTGCTTAACGTAACTGGGCCTAATCCTAAACCAAATTTGTAGGCAGCCAGAATTTCAGATGAGATTAATGATGTGCAAGACATAGCAACACCATACCTCCATAAGCACTTTGATGGAGCATCCAAAGTGACATGTCCGGCCTTTCTCTTGTCCTGCTGCTCATTCCCACTCCTTTGGCACATCTATTTTCACATGTATGCTAGCATGTATGTTCCCACTAATACTCAGTGAGCTGAACTGGTAAACCACAGACTGAAATTAGCTTTAAACAACAACCTGGGTTAATTTTAGTCCAAGTTAGCTCCCCAGCCCAGTTAGCTCTGTTATGGTGCAGAAATTTGGATAGGGTAAGGCAGGTCTGAAGGACCCATATCTTTCTTGGCAACACTCCTGACTTACATCAGCATAAAGCAACTAACCAGTGGCATAAAAAGTTGCCACAATCAATAAAATACAGCCATATAATATCTTAGTTGTTAATGCACCATTAAACTAAATGTAAGAACATGAGAATTCAGAAAAATCAAAGTTCAGTCTCAGAGAAATAGATATTAGGTGCCAAATTCACTACATAGAATTTAAGGACCCTCTAAATTACTTCAAAATAGACCTCATATAGTACACACAAAAGCAAAAAAAGATGCTGTTCATGAGAAATTTTGCAAACTTTCAGAATGTTTCACTATCATAATGTCTACTTTGCCAGTTTCCTACAGCCATTGTGAAGGTATACCGATGCTGACATAATAGGGTGGGCTTTTTTTCCCCGTCTTCATCTTTCAGGTGTTTTATCAGAGCCAGCCATCTCCAAGAGATCTGTTTTTAAACTGATAAGCTAAAACTTTGCCATTGTAGTTTGAAAATCCACAGCACCCCCCCAAAAAGAACAAAGATGACAAGATAAATAATCTGACAAACAGGGATTTTCTACAAAGGGATTCAAGTACTGAAACAATAAAACAAACTTCTCCTAGAATCCTTTTTAATTAAGACAGCCCCCCCATCTAGCTTACTTGATTCTGGAGTTCACAAGTCACCTCCATTTTTTTCTTAACTATATAAGTTTATGCTCTCTGAGTCTGTGGTAAAAACCCCATCCCATTAATCTGGCACGGCTTTCAATGGCAAACTTGGATATAGTGGTATCATTCTCTTCTTTTGACTTTCAAGCATTTATTATTTCTTTTTTAAACATCCTTATAGCTAGAACTGAAGTTGTTCTTGACTTCATAGATCATCTACATTTGTCTTTAGAAGGCAGATGTCTTCAGTGGAATTTTGTTTGTTCTACTATCATAACTTAAGGAGGAAATATTACAGTTACTGCAATCCCCCAAGGGTCTAGAAAAAATTCATCAGCAGTTATATTTTCCCCATGATCATAAAACAATTAATCTTAAAATCAACTTATCTTCTGGAATTCAAAGTGAAAAGAAAAGCGAAACCAAGACAGTACCACTTTTTTATAAAAGGTTTATGTAAAGGAAAAAAACCCAAAATTACTACTAAAGAGTCAGGAGCAAAGGGACCATCTTTCTATTTCACCCAGATGAGAAGTGACAGACATCTGCAATTTGCAGACCTTTTATCTACATGTCTCTTTTACCAGATCATATAAAAAACCGGACAAGATAAAATCCTGACAGAGAAACCTAAAGAGCTATTAAGAACTACTGAATGACAACTATAAAATGCTGTTTATCTGTGCATTGTGTTTACTTTGCTGCAGTCTTAAGAGCCTTACAACATGATTCAAACCACCCAAAACTTATTTAAAAACAGTTAACCCTCTTTCTTGTTCCAACTAGTAGTAAAAATTGCCTCCACTGCCACGAACAGTAAAAGAAAAATCTATACACTAAAATAGTAGAAGTAAGCTCTCCAAAAAGCAATAAGTACTTTTATTATATGATATGCTTATGCACAATTTTAGTGATCCCTTTTCTGCCATGAACACACAGATGTTCATTTATTATTATTACTTGCCTGTTGCAGTCCCACTGTCGCTCTGCAGCAGTGCTCCTGTCACTGGTTGTGCGTTGTTTGGGTTTGCTCCTGGTGCTGTTGGGGGAGGAGGCCCTGCTCCACCCCCAAGGAGCATACAAGATGGCGGAGGGGGCTGCCCACGTTTCAGTAACACTTTGTGGTCCTGCTGGCAACGGAATCGCGGCGGCACCTCCCGAGGCATGTAGCGGGCGGCGCTTGGCGGTTGTCCGTTCGGCACTGCCACCCTTTTGGCATTGTTGCCACCATTGACTGGTGGCGATGGAGAGTTGCCAATTGGGCTGGCAGCCACTGGTTGGCTTAAACTTGGTTTCGTCACTTCGGGCACTAAAAAACAGGAAGAATGAAAATCAGAAAATTTTCCACTTAGACCTGTGTTAGCTACAAGAACTCACGGCAACTCTTTTATAATGACATTCTTCTCTGCAATACTGTGCAACTTCAACCTTATTAAAGAACAATTTTATTAAAGAAGCAGTATCAGCAAACCTTCTGCTTCCATGTGCAACTCTCTGCCCCAGGATCAAACTCCGCTCATAGCAAGTATTTTGCTCTAAGCCCCAAATTTCTTGGAAGCGTAACCACCCCGGGCAATGAGTCATTTTAAAATATGAGTAGTCAAATATAACTGGCTTCCCCATCACCCCAGCTCTCTTCCCTGATGATCTTGAACTGTTTTTTGGGTTGTTATGCATCATCCTGATAGGAGATCTGAAAACAGAACTCAAGTTTTCATCTGCTTACTAGAGAACCCAAGCTTTTACCTGCTTACTAGGCTACACAGCCAGTGCCAAAACAAACAAGAAGAGATGGGGGGAAAACTACTCCTCTTGGAAGTAACGGTTGACTCTCATCCAAAATCCAGTCCTACATACAGGATCTGTACTGAGTTTGCCTAAAGTTTCCCAGCTGGTCACCAGGTGCCCCTGTAACCAAGGACAAGCTGCTTTTGAGGGCTATTATGCACTGGAGATGAGGAAACCTACAAATAAATCCTTGAGGAACTAACACCATCACAAAATTTGCTCAAGAGCCTCTAGACTTGTAAGCCCTTACTCCCATTCTCCATGTGCTTTTTTAGAACAGAGCAAAAGAAATTCCTAGCCAGGGACTTAGAAGATGTAATTACTAAGACTCCAAAGGTACAGAAGATTTAATACATATACTCTAGCCTTTGTTAAAGATTAATACAAGAAAGGGATGTCCAGAAACCCCTCCTTAGCAAAGTGAACATAATCAGTAAATCTTTTTCTCTTACAGATGTGAGATCAAAACAAATGAGTCTCTCTTTGGCAACACGAATGCATTATTCCCCCCATTTTATTTTTATAAGGGTTTTCTTATTTCTCTATGTAGGGTTTATTACCCAAAACCCCTCAAAAAAGGGGTGGTATTAGCTGTAAAATCAAGTTACTATCTTAGTTCTTTTCTGTCAATAATGGCAATTTCACCAATTTTTAGAAAACTGACACCTATCCAGATTAAATATACTTTTAGATCAGTTAAATAAGCTTAACTTTCAAGATGCTCACTCATCAGTTCTGCCTTATGTACTGGACTTTTAGTTGCCCAAACTTACATTTCCAAAACCAAGTAATATTCACTCATTTTGGTCCATCACCATAAGCAGTACTTTCCCTCTCTTCCATTCCATTTATGTAGGTGGTTTCAGTTTTTGGTTACTTGTCCAAAACCTTTGCAAAACTGGAAACTAAGTATTTCTGCTAACCTATTCTATCCACAATTCTCATTCCCTCTTCAAGTATTTTGATGTTATCAACATGGATAGTTTTAGGTTCTCCATTTTAAAACACCTCAACTTTTATTTCTTCTGAATACACATCTTAAGTATTTCATCTTGACTCTAATTCCCCTTCCTTTTCCAACAGTTTTGATCAAGATTCGAGTCTTGACTCTAGTCAATAAAAATTACTCCTTAGGATCAAAGATTCTTACCTTTGGTTTTTTGATCTGTGACCTGCAAATTAAGAGCAAGAATGTAAGCAAGAGTTTTAAGAACATCAGAACAAACACTGAACAGGCTGTGCTAAATCATGACCTTAATTCACTGGCACAAGAACAGTTATTTGTTGTTGCATGAAGATAATCACCTGATAAACTACAAGTCTAAACAGTATTTATTTCCCAGTCATATATATTAAATTTTGAAAAACACTACACTCCTATAATACCTCTGCCTGATGCAAAGCTCCCTGGCAGAACAGTAATTATTTCGCTCATGTTGATTTTTAGTATTCACCCCTCTCCTCATCCCACATAGACTTCCAAAGCACAAACAAACATGTGCTATTGCACTACAATTCTTTCAGATTTTGGAGGTGAAGTGTTAAAGTGTAACAAAAGTTTCCTTCTGGGAGAGTATCCTTACAGCAGACTGTTGGGACTAGCAACAGAATTCCCACAGGTGAAAGTAGCAGTTTTTTTCTCTGCCATCTTCCCATTTCACCATTCCCATGACATCTCTTCCAAGAAAAAATCCTAAATCTCACTAGATTCATTGCCACAATTACAGAAAGCATCAGCAATACCCATAAAGCACCAGGCTTCAACATCTCTTGAATGCAGTAAGAAATTGATTACCGAAGTGAGCCATCACACTGGCCGACATACTCAATATGTGGTTTTGCTGTACTTCTACATTCTTTTAGCATAACAGATTTCAAGCTACTGTAGAGACAAACATACTACTGGTATATTCTCTGGAATTGTGTATACTGTAGCATGTTTTGAAACCTGTTGATCATGAGTTCCACTACAAAATAATGGAAAGACCCTAAAGACCATCATGTGTCAGGTTCTATGACACCTATTCTTTAAAAGAAATTGCTGAACTAGTCCATAATTCTGGAAAGCACACAGTGACAGTATAGAATAATGAAAGCACAAGTAAAAAGCAGTTTATTGTTTAAATCAACCAAGCCAGAACTCTTTTGTATGGTAAAGAATAAAAAGACAAACTGCACCGAATTGCTATGGCATCATTTACTTTCCAAAGATGAACACTACAATATGCAAAGTGCAACATTCACTATAATACAAAAATCTTAAGCATCACAACTTCACAGAATTATTTAATCCAAAAGTATCCAAGACACTAAAAATGCACCTGTCCCAAAATTGTGTCTGTACCAAGCCTGACATGAATTTTCACTTCATCTATGAGAAATCCTGTATACATCAAATTACATTATTCTTTAACACAGTTAAAAATTCTGTTAAGCACTTAAGTGAGTCTGATGATACGCTATGAAAGGAAAAAGAGGGAAAGAAAATATTCATTAATCCAATCTGGTAATGCTGATATCCTTACTACAGTCAACAGTAAACATGTTCAGTAAATGAGTATGTTCTCTACTTGGAAGAGCCCCATTTTACCAAATCTGTAAAGAATTCTACATAACCACAGGTTTGCTTTAGGAGAAAGAAGAAAAAAAAATAATCTGCCTATAATGTATCTCTCTCCTAGTCAAAATGATCTGGTTTTGTGATTTTTTTTTTTGTCTACAAAAGCTGAGAAAATGTCTCAGATTTACAGCTGTCATCTCTGTGCAATCTACAAGCATCAGCAGGGCAGGAGCAGCTATAGTGAACAGAACGTAGAATGTAATAATAGCCTTCTGACAAGCTACCAAACAGCCCCTGGGACACCAACCACAGAATTTAGTCTGTGAATTTGCTTGCATAGCCTCCGTTGAAGTGATTTTTAAATTTTTTTTTTAGTTTCAGATGATCCAGACAGAAACAATTGTTTCATGTTATACAAACTGTGTCTGAAAAAGGTACCCCCAAATCTTTACTGCTTATTTGGTGAACACCACTACAGACACTAAGAACAAACACGTATGTTTATGTTCTGTCCTTTCAGTTGCCTGCTTTGCTACTCTTAAATATCTCCAATTATTACCGGTAAGTTTGGTCAGTAGGAGATTAATTTATTTAGTGTTTACCCTTTCCAAGATTTTGGCAAAAGTATAACGTTCAATCATACTGAAGAACTTAGGTGAGGGACCACACAGAAAAGCTGTTGAATCTCCTTTGTATTCAAAGCAGATTTCTCAGTAAACATTCACACAGCACTTATCAAGATGATGGGTATAACCTTCCCAAATTTCTCTTGTATCACTGAATATCAGCATATAGTCACTAGTCTATTCACCAGAGTCTGCCCCTCCTGATTCCTACCTATAGCTTTTGTAAATGAACACTAAACAGCAGCATCACAGAGGCAAAAAGACTCTGAAGAAACCTTATTCTGCAGCTACTGACTGTCTGCAGTATTATTAGGGATGCATCAACACAATGGTTGGATAAAGACAACAGAAATACACCAGTTTATTCACATCTCACTTAAACTGAAAGACTCACACTGGTGAAAAAGCCAAGATTTTAAAAGACCCCAGATAAACCAAAATTTAACTGAAATGAGTGCTGTCTGTTCTTAGCAAAAACCTGCAGAATATAACACAGAGCAATGCCTGACTTTTGTGGGATCTGTTGTTACCAAAGCAACTGAAAAAACAGACACTACTGAAAGGAAGTAAAGCCTTCTGCTCTCAATTTCACATGATCATTGAGGTTGAAAGAGACAGCCTCTGGAAATTTAGTCCATAGTTCCAACCCCTGTTCCCCATCCACTCCCAGGACTCTTCCCAACTCAAAGCAAAGTAATCAAAAACAGATTGCACCAGGCCACATCCAACTTGGTTTTGAGCATCTCCACCACCACCACCTCCTCTCCAGGAAACCTGCTTCCGTGGTGGCCCAATCATACATATGTACAAAAAAAGTCTTTTTATGATTAAGTGGAATTTCCTGTATTTTAATTTGTTCACAATGTCTTGTGCCTTGCCACTTGGGCACCACTGAGAAGAGCCAGCTGCCATCTATTTATATACCTTGATTGATTGATTGATTGATAAGATCTGCCTGAGTATTCTCTTCTCCGGGTTGAACAGTCTCAGCTCTCTCCGCCTCTCCTTATTGGTCAGATACTTCATTCCCTTCATCATTTTAAGGGCGTTTTGCTGTACACACTACAGGATAGTTACATCTGGACTTGTACTGGGAAGCCCAGAATTAAGACAGAAACCATTTTACCAGCAAAAAGCATAGATAAAGCTGCAAGAGACTCAAGTTCATATGTCAGGTGACATCCTAGAGTTTCTATCTACTAGATTTTCAGCAAAATAGAGAGCTTCTAAATCACCAAGTGTTCCAGTCCATTCTCTGAGCAAAACCAATTCTCAGTGACTTCTCAGTTCTCCATGGCTCACACTGATACACTCAGCAAAAGTGCTATTAGCTACAGAAAATGTAAAACCTAAGTGATATTTCACAAAAAATAAAAGGAACCATCAGTAGTAAATATTTCATATGAACTTCCCTAAGGACTTACAAAAAAGTGTCATCTTGCTCTAGAAAATATTTAGTCAGTTTTACTGCAAGAATTGCAAAACCCCAGCAGTATTTTTTGTCTCCAAACACCTCAAGACAGCAGGAATTGCACCGATTAAGAGAGCCCATATTCAATACTTTATACCCAAAAGCTTACTTCACATGAAACACTAAGGAGAAGTGTCTAAGTTAAACACCTAGGCTGAAGAAAAATGATACAAAAAATAGTCTTCAATGAAGCATCACTCTAAACAATCACGTTTCTAAGCTCAAATACAAACTACTTAACATCTTACCACCCCCAATGCTATATACGTTCCAGCTGGATAAAAGAATCCAAATACCTACCTTCTGAGCAGATTCCTTCTTTTTCTTTTCCTCTTTCTTCCTTTTCTTGTCTTCCATTAACTGTTCTTCCCTTTCTTGCTCCTTCTCTCTACCAAGACACAAAAAACCAACTTTATGAGCACAATTAAGTTGCATAAGAAGAGCCACACATATCCCTCTTCTCCCCCAAGAATAGAAGTCAAAAATACTGGATTCCTCTTAGGATACTTCATTTGCTTTTCAGGGTTTCAGTCTAATAGACATAAGAAAAGCACCTTCTAGCTCAGTGTGGCCACAATCACACCACTTGCTGCATAAAGGAAAATTCCTTTATTTGGATCAGTCCTCTTATGGCAGTACCCTATATAAAATAGCTACATGCCTGACATTAGAAAATATCTTCAGGACATTTTGGTCAAAGTACCCTTTTAACTGGGTTGTGCTATTATTTAATGAACAGTCTCATAAATCCTTTCATATGTTAAAAAAGGGAAGTTATAATTTAATATAAGATGGTTTGGTGTGATACAACATTTATCTTCACAAGGGGAAGATATTATTCTATTGCCTGTAGCTATGTCATTTCGTATAGACTAAAAATGTCATATCAAATCAAAACCATCATTTATTATACAAATCACTAATTTAATTTCTAGACTATTGTACCCACCCACAGAATTTGTGATAAAACCTGTAATATAAATTACTTTCCAGGGAATCTATTTTTTCCACAAGAACATTCTTTCAAAAAAGGAAGAAAAATATGTGCAGCTGCTATTGTTGTCAAGCTATCGTTTTGTTGCTATGTTTTGTATCAAATACAAAAGTACCAGAAAATGGTTAATTTACTGCATATATGCTATTGCTGAGTTGTTTCTATGGTTAATCACATTTTTGTTAGCCAATTCTCTTCACCTCCTTAAAAGTAAATTTAACATAAAGTTTTCAGCTCACTTGGAGTAACTTCTTTTTATAGGAAAAGATTAAGACAAAGACAATGTAAAAAGATGATCTGACAGATGGGGGGTAGGATCAGAGACAAGAGACCTATTAGAAACAACTAACAGGTATAACCATGATCTTTCAGAACAAAACTTTCTTATATTTATGCACAAATCAAAGCTCATTTTTGAGCACAGTTTTAAAAAGCAAGTTGAGTTAGCTTTGCTGTCATATCACACAGACTTTTCCTTCCACTGCACTTATATGGTATAGGTAATATTTTTGTTTGCATTTTTGCTAGATACTGCCAAGGCAGTACGAAGACACATTTACATAACTAATCAACTCCTAGAAAAATATTTTGAGATGTTATGTGTTAAGAGCTTCCTGACCGAGGTCTTCAAATAACTCTTTTTTAAAAAAAAAGGTTCTATGGACTGTAATAAAATGTCTTTCTGGGTTCCTAAAGTTAGGCTTTCCTTCTTGATGGATGGAGACAATACATAAGGGCAAGATGAGTCTTTGGTAACAACATCCTAAGGTTATTACCAAATGCAATTCACACATAACGGCAAGTTTATCTGCATTTAATAAAGTTTGAGGCAAGCATTCCACATCATACAGCAGAGTGTTTTATGCACTCTGGTATTGCTCAAGCCAGGTCAGTTCTTGCTCTTTTCTGCTCTCTACAAAATGTCAAAGCACACTTCCCAGCCCTCAGCTCTGACAAGGAAAAGGCCCACAGGTTTTTCAGTTTTACTAACAGCACAAGACATGAAGCATTGGGAAGGTTAATATACTTTACATTGTCAGTAACAGCACTGAGATGAAATTTTCCATTTTCTTTGAGCCACAGATTGCATGCAGTATGAAAATGCTCCTCAGTGACACCCTCATCTTTCAAAGTTACTATAATCTAAAATTATGTTTATTACTTTTGTACTGTCAAGCTATGTGTGCCTTCTGGGCGGTAGTGCCAGTTACAAGTATACTATTTCCAAAAAACTTTCTTGCAGCAGGCAAAAGTTTAAGAGTGGTCTTAAAAGAGCTGCTGAATGTGGGTAGGACTGAAACACAAAATGACTTCCAGTAACTGCCTGGCACACAGACAGCCTTCTACTTAAACGCATTTTCTTAGTTTTGCAAGCAGAAGAGAAGGGAATGGAAAAGAATGAGAAAAAGGTCATATTCACAGTCAAAACTGAAACTATGGCTCACAAGGACATGTAGTAATAATAAAAAGAGCCAAGGATAGAAGATACATAACCTGAAAATAAACACCTAGTTCTGGTCATCTGTCCTTGTGGAAAGTTCAGGACAGGGAAATTGCTACTGACACTGTCTTATTTTCAGGCATAGACAGACAAGTATCAGTGGTACTAACACTGCAGAGAAGCCCTTTGTTTTGCATGATGACCCTCCTCCCCTTCTTTTGCTCTTTTAGTAGAGATGTGTATTTAATATTCTACTGGGCACATCATCAACAACTATAATGTAACAAACAATACATAGGTAAATTAGCCTTCAATTCATGTAAGCACACATCTAAGTTCTACTGAGGTGGATCTATCTGAACACTTGGGTTGCTGCACCATATGTCCAAGACCATAAAGTTCCTGACAAAGCATTTAACTGAAACCTCACAAACACATAGGAAGTATGAAGTTATACTCTCCAAATGCCAGAGCAAGAAGTGATGCTATAAACATGCTAACAATGTACCCCTATGTTGACAGTTCACTGAATTGGAGGGGGGTGGGTGGGTGGTGCTAAATAGCTTGTTGCCATTTTGGTATCACACTTGCCACTTTCACTCTGATGCATTTCACTAATATTTGAAGTTTTGTGATCAATCATTTGCCTTTTCAGTTGTATGGAAGAAGCTTGTTAAACACAAGAAGTTAATTTGCAGTGTTAAGTGTACCGATAAATCTAACAAACAAAGCTAATATACAAAGCTGTCAAGTATCTCATCAATTCATTCAGAAGACAATGCTGCCTATTAACCTCCCCTCATTAGCTTCCAGGCCTGGTCAAGGATACTGAGGGGGTTCGTCATGTACTTTCCAACAACCAGCTGCTTTCATTAACAAGATCAACACAGGGAGAAAAATCCATCAACTCCAAAAAAGTGAATTTAGAGTAATACAATGGGGTGTGGTTCCGGTTTTTGTTACCAGCACATAGTAATGGGAACATGGACACACCACAGCCCTGAAGAGGAAGTTTGCTAAATAACAATCAGCAGCCAGCTTTTTACTCTAGATTTATTCAAGAAAGCATGTGTCGATTTTAAAAATATGATCTAATTGCACTTTAATATTTCTTACAAAATCTTAAAATCAATGTTACTGAAAAGTATTTTCAAAAAAAGTATTACAGACTTTAATGTGCCTTAAAGTACTCAGAATTAACAGCTTACAACCTGTAGTTTGTCTTCATTTGTAACAGAAAAATTTTATTTATAAAAAAAGAACACCAAAAAAATCCAGTAGCTATGATGCAGTACACTTGATACCTGTAACTTCAGAGAAAATAAGGTTTTTCCACTAGTTAACTATAGAAGTAACAGAAAATACTTGTGAAGTCTGAGTTATTAAAAGGAGATAGCCATTTCAGGGGCGGAGAGAAGGTATTCAAGAAGTATGCCCTCCCCCCAAAACACTTTACCAGTTTTGGAAAATGTTAACTTCAAATGTTAACTTCCTGCACAATCCTAATATTAATTTTTCCAGAAAACTCTAAAAGACTTATTCTTTCAGAGTATGGACTTGAGGCACGGGTAAAGGGCTGAAGTTGTCTTCAAAGTTTTTGCTTTCACAAACTGATCTGAGAGACAAGATGACATATTATGCACTACATATATCTGCTGGTAACACGCTTTGATAGGTAGAGATAAAGTGCCACACAGAATATCAAGTCTACACAAACTCCTCCCAACCCTATAAAGTCACCCTCAAACTAAAATTGCACAAAAAAGTAAGTGAAATATAAGAAATTAAAATATCTAGAAACTCAAGGGCTGGCACCTTACTGTGTAGAACTCCCAGTTCCTTCCACGGGGCTAGAGGACAACAGTGGAACAGTGTTTGGAAGTTCTTAATACGTAAAGATGTGGACTAGATACCAGTACTGTAGGTCATCTTCCCACCTCTATACCACAGACTTTCAGTACAGTTAACTTGGTTTAGCTACATTATACAGGAGTGACAGTAAAGTTCTACAGGTGCATCCTGTTCTCTGCACTGCAATAAGCATAGGATGATTTACAAATATGCTTCCAAGTTGTGAGCCAGCTTCTGTATATTCTTCCAGAATACGGGGGATTCATAAACTATGCTTGTAGGACCAGCAGCACTTTAACAGAACAAGCTTTTATCTATATAGCTACAAGGTGACATTAAGTTAAATTTTCCCTAAAGGCTTTAGCCATAACTAGCCAGAGATAAAGGCCATCACCTCATGGGAGATAATGATTTGTGTGCATAGACCAGTCTCACTAAGAGACAATACTTCAGCTATTAACTAACTCTTTCTTACAGACAGGCCTCTAGTGATCAAAAATATAAGACCACTAATATATTTCTAATCATTTAGAAATAGATTAAAAGACTCAAAACTTCGTGGACTAAATGAGAAATTTGATCTACAGTAAGGCATTGAACTTTGGTCAAGATCTGAAGCAAGAAAAATTTCTAGTGAACTCTTAACTGCAAGCATCTGGTTTCTCAGCGTTTCTGACTGTTTTCCTCAGTATTTTGATAAATTATACAACCTGGACATCAGCAGAATTAGGCACCACACACTGGCATCTCAGATGCACTGCAAAACACCTTTTTAACAAGCTCAAGGCCAGGTATGCTTCCAAAGCAAAAGCTCCTTTCAGCCTATACAGGGACAAAATTTAGAGAAAAGTAAGCTGTCTTTAACAGTGCTATTTCACGAACAGTTTGCTGCTGCCACTGGAGAAGTAGGTTTTGTTTTCCTCCACTTTATTTCTTTTCATCAAGGTCTGTCCCTGACCTTCCCTTGCTTGAGATTTCTCTGGAATTCAGCTGATCGCAGGGCAGCGAATTCAACTCATGAACTCAACTGGACCATTACCTCCCATTTTATAAACAGAATTATCTTAGATTATTATCAAATGAACACCAGAAGTAACATGCACAAGCAGCAATTAAACTTCTTTCAAAGGAAGAAGTCAAACTGATTGCAACTGAATGAAACTGCACCTTATTGTATATCACAACACTTCTCCACACAGAATCCAATTAAGACTCTATAAATTACATCATAGAAAGATCTAGGAGTAAAAGTGAGCATGTTTCCTTTTGAACAGACTCCTACATTGTTCTAATACATAAGGAGAATGTTTCCTCTGGACTGTATTTAGTCCTTTACCCGATACTCTGCATATGTGACCCAAGCATTGTCATCTGCATCTGTGCAATTCTCCTAACTCTAACAGGGGCTTTACTGGTACAACCCTGTAGCATAAGACTATCTATATCTAAATGCATTAAAAAGCATAAGCTCATTAGAACTAAAGGTCACAAGCAATGAAGAAAAAGCATACTAAACTCCAAAATGAGTTCTTGCACCTTGAAGTGCAAACTCTGCTTGCTTCAGCAAAGAATACTGGCATTCTACTGCTTTAAATGCTTGTGGTAGATGAAAGCTTTCAAAATCGTATCAGGAAGCTGGATGTCAGAGACTAAAAATGAAGCAAAATTAAATGTGCTTCTATTGGAACATAGAAATCTTTACAGTTTTACTTACGCTTTCATTTAACATATCCCACTTAACAGACACACCTCCATTATTTCAGCAGCATGAGGAGAGTATGGCATGTCCAAACATGTGAGTGTGCTCCATCATATTTAAACAGAACATCAAACAGAAGCAAGATGTAACACAGCACAGAACAAATCCCAGGGTTGACAGCCCCTAAATTGCTAAAGGTAAAATTACTTCCACTAGACTAAGCCATGTAAAGAGTTATCATCTTGCTGATCAAAAGATTCAAAATGGGATTAATTTTATTGAAAAAATGTTAAAATGTACATCACAGCAACCTTTCTTGTTATGCAATGCTTGCATCATAAACGAGACAGATATAAGACATACAAAAGCTGGTTAAATAGTAGACAGCCATTTAGAAAGTCAGTCTTTAGACTGCACTGACAAAAATGGAATATGAAATTATTTTAGGTCAAATGAATTCTGATGTTTATAAGGAAAAAACCCAATCTTTCAGAATAGCACCCTCGAAGATTCAGAGTATAAAAATTTCAATGAGGAAAAAATGTTTGCTTGATATAAGACTTAAGTAGTAAAAGGATGATTGTCCCACACTTTTTGAATGACATTAAAGCAAGATAACAGAACTCAGCTCTTCAGTAGAAGATGAAATTAAAAAACTTTCATATTTGTAACATGTACATAGTATAACACGAAATACAAAAACGTGTCATACCCCGTTTCCAGGTCAAGCTGTGGATTTTATACACACACAATATACACTGCACCATATATTAAATGAAAAACTTTAGAAAGTGTGTTTTCAGAAGAGCTCTGTAAAGTGGTGTTTTCAAAAGGCAAAATATTATTGCTCATCAAGGAGTTACAGTAAGCTGCTTTTTCCTTCTCTTTGGCTGAAAACCAAAACAGCGTCACAGCAAGAAGTTTGCTTACTTTAAATAGCATATCTGGAACAACTGATATGCCTTTATCTTAGCAAAACATCAGTAATTTGAAGCTGCTGTAGAAAATAACTAACTTTAAAACACTGGCATACTAACTTCACTGAAAGTATCCTTTAGACGTGTTAATAGAGTAAGATTCATTCTTTGTGAAGTATATATGCAAATATGCACAATGATTTACATAATATAAAGAAAATTATTATGACCATAAAGGGCTGTTTACTTTAAAGACCTGGACAGTATCATCCCTACAACACAACAACAAATGCTCATAAATCAGGTCTTTCTTCAACACTTCAGGAAACTTTGGTTTGGGAGAGGGGGTCAATTTTAGTTTTAAGAATCTCTTGTTAATAAGAAAAGCTTAAGTTGTATTAAAAAACCCACCCTGGAATGTTTTTAATATTCCCTATTTCTTGCAGCATGCCTTTGATAAAACTACTCTTTCCAGCTCTATCAATTATATACATTAAAAAAATGACTTCCAGGTACAATCTAAGTCTCCCAATGTTAGCCACAGTTGACAAAAAGGAAAGTTTTAAGGAAATGGAGAGCTACAGCCCAAGTTCTAGAATGTAAGAACTGAGCAAATTTTCTTCTCTACTTCAGTCTTCAAAGGCTTCAGAGCTCTTACAAATCAGTAATTATTGTTTCATAGCATGCGCATGCATGCATACCAAAGACACAGATAAAGTGTGTTTAGAAATTGTGAAACGTGGTAAAAACAGCCCAAGAACTGCAAAACATTCAGTTATTAGAAATTTGCCTGTAATTAAGGTGTCCAGGAATTTATCATATCAGAACATTCATTCAGTGAGACATAGTTTTGTTCAAGACTTCAAGGTTCTACGTGATTATCAAGTAACTATTTCCTCTAAAAACTATTCACACATGTAGAGAACTCCATTATCTACACCTGTTTACCAAGAAAAATATCTCTGTCATTCTGAAAGCCACAAGAATTATGAGAAATGAATAAGTAACAATACGAAACAGTAAATGGATAACAGCTACCACAATGAAATCTCAATGAAGAACCTGTGTCTGCCACAGGCTTAGAGAGAAACATGTCAGTTTTTTGACAAGGGAAGAGCAAGCACTCCTCAAGAAGTACAGCTGAGATCTCTGTTCCACTACAAATGATCTATCCTGTTAACATGTACTTTTGCAAACCCTAATTCTTGCTAAAGCCGTAATTTCAGCAAAGATGATGACAGACTACCTGGCAAAATATTTCTTTGTATCTTCCATTAAGTCAAGTCCTTTCATTGCTGCAATTATTGGGTGAGTGTGTGTGAGATGTCAAAGCTCTGGACAGATGACCACTTAAGAGAGCTGCTGCTGCATTTTACTTTGCATGTGAAACACTTCTTTTCACTGCACCATCCAAGAAGAACATTTTTTCTACCTCACTGTGCATACAGAAATACTTCAAGCATCCTACTTCGCCAAACAACACAGTTTGAAACGAACACAGGCTATTTGGAAAAGAGCCAGGTGTCAGTTAAAGGATTGCTTATTAGTCTGCAGTCAAGAGTATACATAAGTATTTGCCAGTATTGTTTAGGAGCTTAAGAGATGTAAACTCTAACAGTTTTATAATCTCAAATGGCATGCATGTCAGGAGAAAAAAATCCTTTCATTTGAAAACTAACAGAAGAAAAGTTACACTGAACTTCTTCCCTGAACAGTCCCTTCAAGGTTGTTTTTAAAATTTTTTATTTTTTAAACCTATTCATCTTTTCGAACTAAGTGACGCCTTCTGTGCTAGATACGTGACATTCTTAGTGGTCTCACCATCAGAATCACAAATAATTCTGATTGAAGAAACCTTTGTAAGTCACCTGGAGTCTAGTCTTAACCCCACACTCAGAGCAGAGTCATCAAGCAGGCTGCTCAGGACCCAGTCACATTCTGAGTGTCTCCAAGGATAGAGAGACTACCATCACTGTGGAGCACTTTTTTCAATTTTTTTTTGTTTGTTTGTTTGTTTTGTTGGTTTGGGTTTTTTTTACTACCCCCATTACACTTGTCTCCCCCAATATCTAATCAGAATTTCTTCTTTGCAACTTGTGTTTGCACTCTCTTGTTTTATCACTGTGCACCATCTCCAGGAAGAGTCTGGCTCTATATGCTCTCATTAAGCAGCTGAAGACAGCAGTAACATTACTCCCTTAGCCTTCTATTTCTAAAGCTGAACAAATCCAATTCCCCCAGCCTCTAACTTGTGCAAGATGTGCTCCAAAACACTAATCATCTCAGTGGCCATTTAATGTGTCTTTCCTGTATGAGAGCCAAAACTGGACACTGTGTGTCAAAGGTGGACTTCTAAGTGTTGAATATAAAAGAATCACTTCTCTTGACCCACTGGCTGTATACCCTTGCTAATACAGCCCAACATGTGGCTCGTTTCTTAACAGACAGGACACCTAGCTGACTCACATTCTACTTTTCTTTGTCAGAGCCTTCGGGTGTTTTTCTGAAGAGCTTCTTTCTAGTCAGTGGATGCCCAACCCATGCTATAGCACAGGATTATTTTGCCCCAGGTGCAGTATTTTCCATTTACATTTGTTGAATTTCAAGAGGTTTCCATCAGACCATTCTCTCCAGGCTACTGAATTTGCCCTGAACAGCATTTTTACCCTCCAGAGGTGTCAACCACTCAGCCCAGTTTAGAAGCATCTGTAAACATGCCCAGGGTACATTCCATCCCACTGACCAGGTCATTAATACAGATGTTGAACGTTATCAGCCCAGTGTTGACTCCCATTGGGCACCACACTGCCCAGCTGCCAGTGGACTTCGCATCACTGACTCTGGCAATCCAGCTCTGGAATCCTAGAATGAACAAGTATTTCTGTACTTAGTGGTCCAGTGAGCAGAGAACTAATTGCAGATACATCTTCTGTAGAAGAACTACAGCAGAAATCCCTAAATCGGCTACCCTCCACTTCAGGTTTCTGTATCAGTACATCACTGTATCTTGCAGTCCAGATCAACCCCACAAGTCAAGTTCAAAGCTCTACTGGCAGCTTTACCAATGCCTCACTGGGGCTTTGAACTGGTTACAAATTGTGACACAAGTGAAGTCGATGAGCATTACTGACACCATAACACATTCTTGAAGCCATGTATGAGAAATGCTATTAAAAAAATAATCTTCTGACTACAGTTAAAACGTAAATGCTAACTCCTGACTATGCTGTAAACTTAATTTTAACAAGAGCAGCTCTGTACCTTCCTGAACTACAAACTTCTGTCTTAAATGCCAAGAATAGAATTATTTTTTAACACTAAAAAAAGTCCCAAGAAACTAATGTATTTGCTATGGTAACTATGCCACAGCATGCACAACAATTATGACATTTGTTTTAATGTCAGAATGTGACATTTCAGAAATAATACTGAGAAAGTATAATATAGTTTAATTAAATGAAACATTTTCTGCCAGAGCATCATTTGTGCCACCAGCACAGGCCATGTCGACAGTAAGAAAATACAGAATCCTTTGACAGCATTTCTTAGATTATGACTGACATTTTTATGTGTTCCTCAGTCATAAAAAAAAGACAGACACCTAAAAGCCAGCCTGGTAAAGATCCAAACTATCTGGAGATAAAGAACAGAGAGTTTTAGGGGAAGGTGGAAATAAAGAAAACATTACATAATATCACATCATAGTGTTATTACTGTGGTTTAACACACTAAGATATTGGAGGTTTTCTTAACTTTCATGTATGGGACTTAAGGATGAATCAAGAAAAAACATGAAATATATGTACAAATGAAGCAGTTTCTATCTAGCAACAGTTACATTACTAAAAAAAAAAAAAAAAAAAACAGAAGCGTGCTGCTTAAAATCAGCTTCTATTGAATGTTGAGGTTCTTGGAATTTTACCTATCTAGGGACAATATAACAATACCCTCACAGCATCAGAATGGTGTAATTTGTACTTCATTTTATAAGCAACCTGTTTAATTTTATTCAGTTTCCAAAGAAATGCTCTAAATTCACTTGCTATAAAAACCAAAACACTTTTTGCAAGCTAATAAATAGCCTGACAAACACATTACATACCTCCAAGATCTGTATAATATTGTAGTTTTCCACATACAGTGCTTCAGGGCACTATAGTAATAAAAATAACATTTATCAAACTGCAAGTCATTATTTTAATTATACTAAATCAAAATACTAAAGCAAAAATTTATTTCATTTTATCAGTAAGAAGTTAAGAACAAGGTTTTCCACATAAACTTATTATTCACCTGTTGTAGGCCAAGCTGGAAGAACCAGCAAGTTAAGGTGGCTTGAACTACTAATACAGTACAGAACTCTTACTGCTTGTTCAGATTTTCTTGGCAAAAGTATTTAAGGTTTATATTTTCTACTCCAGTTATTGCCTGAGGCAGTATTTATTTTTAACAGGTGAAAATTCAGTTACTTCTTGCAGGTACTTAGTTACAAAGTTTCAGGACTGTCATCATCCCTATCAGGAAGCCTATATTAAAGACAGAAGGAAAACTAAGTACATTTTTCAGGTCTGGGAAACGCTGTACAAATGGTGCCAAATTACCGTCTCTTCAAACAAAACTATCTGCATTATGTTCAATATATTCATCTGGAGTTGGACAGGCAAATTCTTGATATTTCATTACTACTAAGCACACTCGTAAATTATGGCTCATAACAGTATGTATGAAGAATTTTTTTTTTTTCCCCCTGTAATTGCTGTTCTTGAAGACTATAAACCATTGTTTATCCTTGGCAGAGACAAACACTATTCCTCTTCATCCCTATGCCAGCTGAACTAAAAGTTGAAGCAAGACAGTAAGTAAGTAAAGTAAAATGCCCTCAGGAAGAAGCTGTACAACCAGACTGCAGTAAAGCAGGACAAAGATCCAGGTGCCTCCAATCTGAATGGACCATAATGCACATGCATTAATGCACATAATGCATTCAGCTATGCCTCACACTTCACTGTGCAAGTTCATTCCTTCCTAAAGTACTTTATGAAGCCCCTTGTTTTAAAACATATTTGTTTTGTGCAATGCGTAAAATTCCAATATAGCATCTTGTGTGAAGCAAAAACCTAAACCCTTGTATTTGCATGCATGAAGCATAGCAAACAACTCCATTTAATGCTACTATGCCTTATATAATTAGACAAATGTTTAGCTGGCTAAGCCTTAAACAGATGTATAGTTTCCAGAAGTTCATCAGTATCTTGTAATTTTAATGACACTGTATAATCATAACCTTCCTCTGTCAGATGAGGGAAAAACCACACAAGAGATGGATATGTATACTGTTATGTAATAGTCAAATACTAGATGCTATAAGAGCTGATTATCAATCTTGGCAATCACAAAGCTCAAATACAGACAGTACTCAGACTGAAGAAAACTTGTTTACCAGCTGAATACCATGGATTACTGAGTTCTTCGAATGCAATAAAGATTATACACACTCATTTCACAGTGAAGCTTGCAGTTATGCACAGTACACACTGAACATGAAGGAGAAACAGGTCTGTAACAGGCAAAATTCAGTCTGGTCTATGACTAGATAAAACATATTCAAGTTCTCATACTGACTCTAAAATGCAACTGTTACATCCACTACCTCCTCACCCTCTGCTACTTTTAATGATGTATTTCCTTAAGAAATACCAGCTATGTTTAGAAGCTCAGGGAAATGGTGTACTTTTTTTTTTATTTATTTAGAATTAACTTGGGGGAGGGAAGGATGACATTTAATAACACATGCTGCACAACACAGAGCTTCCCAGGATAAGTTACAAAACAAGAGACTGCATGACCTGCTCAAGGTTACAGAATGACTCCATTGCTCACTCTGAATTAAAAACTGGTACCCTCCTGACTCCTCTTGTATTTTCACTAGTAAAATAATACCACTACTGAACACTACACAACTCCTTTCATCACAGGATGTCAAAGGTCGTTATAAATATTAATTAAGCATTGCAACAACACTAAGTAGTATGTAAAACTTAATCCTGCACATGAGTAAACCCAAGCAAGGAATAAATCACCTATGTTCAAAGTCACAGGACAAGTCAGCAGCATGGAGAATAAATGGCTCTTACCATTAAGAAGCACTCCATTAGAAACAAGGTCATAATTAATACTATAAATGTGATGAGAACTGTACAGCCCTTGATTGTCAGTACATTGCTATAAAGTCTCAATCACACTCAGTCCTGCAAACATCACACAATTTCATGCAACATTCTCACGAAGACATGGTTTGGCTTCCTACAAACATAGGAAACAGTTTGAATTTAAAGTTAAAATGTTTCTGAGTCCAAAAGGAATGTTTTCAGCAAATTTTATTGTAGTCATCACTTAAGTATTTCAGTGATCTTACAACTTAATATAACATGTCCACAACTGGCCTGCTAAAAATGTTACTCCTTTACAATTGTTTACTCTTTCCAATGACCACAAGCATCACGAGACACCAATGTGTAACATGTGTTATTCTAGTATGAAAGCCAACCATGCTAAAACATACCAAAGTTGACTTGCTTCTATGTGCTGCCATGTTTGCAGACTCCAGTGACAAGAGTGAGATTATTTAAAATTCTCTTAAATTCATGTTAACCTACTGAAAAGACCACAAAGGTGACAAGCTGTGAGCTCCTGCAAAAATTCCCTTTTAAATTAGTTTAAGAATCACATCCACATGGCTGCGAAAAATATTTTTGCTTTGGAGAAAGACTACTGTCTTCTACATTAGACAAAACAAATCAAGTTGCACTAAAATCATCTGTAGATTCACTTCACAGTGAACCTTGTGTTGGAGAAAGGGACTTTGTTGTTACAATGCTGATAAAGAAATTAAATTAAAAACTGTATAATTCATATTTCAATCCAGCAGCTTTTTGTGTTTTTGTTAGGTTGTTTGGAGGTTTTATTAGATTTTTGACCTTTTTGTTTGTTTGGGTTTATGGTTTGTTTTGGTTTTTTTTGCTTGTTGATTCCGGGTTTTTGATGCCGATTTAAAAACAGCTCAAACACAAGTTTTACTTCCCACTAAAATAGCAAAATTCAATGAAGGCTGACAAAGAGTTGGCCAAATGAAAAACAGGTTTTTGGTTTGTGTTTTAAATTACAAAGTATGTTTTTCTTTTGACCATGGAATGAATGCCTGAATCTAGGTTTTAGGTTTGTTAGTTGGTTTTTTGTTTTTTTTTTTTTCCCTTTTAAAAGGACATAATCAGGCAGTAGAAACTTTCTGCACAATGAAGGTATGTATCACTATTATAATTACATCTCAAGTTCTCATACAGCACAAAACCAGAGAACAATTCAGCATTATATTTGATATATGGCTTTCAACGCATGAAGCAATTTTTCTTCCCTCTTACATGGAACAACAGCTCATTAACACAGTTTATGTTATTATTCCAACATTATACTTTTAACAGAGGACTGATGAGATTTAACAGCTAGGCCCCAGTAAATGATGATCCACTCCCCACCCCCAGTATTTCCTTGGACATTAACAGCCCCAAAGTTGCTGAGTTTTCCTGGGTTAAACTAGTCACCCAACCTCCAACAGAAAGGTCTTAAAGATCCTAATCAACTCATTGCCACTTAGAAATATGACCAAGTTCAAGATCAAATACTGCTGAACTGTCCAAATATACTTGGAACCAAAGAGAAAGAAACCTTTTAGTCTGCAGCCACAGAAGCTTTATGTGAACACTGGTAGTAGTATACGTAGTAGATCTATTTGTCAGGAGAGCAGACATAACCATTAGACAAGTAACTGCTCAAATCTAGAAAAGCAGAAATATGTGATCCTTTTGTTACAATACAGTATTGCCACATTTATGCTTTGGTTCTAATGATCAGTCAAAACCATTTTTCAGTGCACTTAGTTCTCAATAGTTTTCTTACATACACAAAGCTGCCAATCCCTAGCTTTTATCTATTATTATGTCTGATGGATATCCTGTGCAAAATGTGTAATTGTGTTGCAGCATATTCTCACACTTTTAAGAGATACTCTGTAAGTCATGGAGGACCATGTGAATAGAAAAAAAGAAATTACAACTATACTGTTACAGATCATGGTTGTACTTAAGGTCATCAAGATTCCACTGCAGACAAAAATAAAGTCAGGACTTGCAATGCCAGTACTACAGAGATAAATAATGTATCACTAAACTACCCTATTTCACAAGGCTACTGTTCAATATTTGTTGCTTACAGGGTAATTACACATGATGAAAACCTAAAATATGGTGAAACAGCAGTGCTAAATTTTAAGCCAGGTGTTTCACAAAAAAAAAAAAATCCCACCCACTTAAATACATTTACCACTTCCAGGTGTATAATTAAAACAGACTGTCTTGTCACACATCAACTTTGGCATGCATTTCAAGATACACTCTTTACAATACACAAACTAACAAACTTCCTCCCTCCCTACTTTTCTATGAAGATTTAAACACTAATAAAAAAATAATCTTGATAAATCAAGTCAGCTGTCTCCTTCAAAAGGCTTTTAGAATCAGATGCACACCACCATTCATATGATGGAGTGATACTTGTAAAGTGTATAGATGACACTAAAGTGAGCGATTTAATCAACAGATCATGCCTCCCTGTTCTGTGTATTGCACCTTTTCTGTAAAGGCAGACAGGCAGGGATCACGTCTCATTAAAGCCTCAGGGAGGATGAGAGACTGCAGACCCTGCTCAAGAAACTACATAAATCACAAGTGCACGAAGCCCTCTTCTTGACACATTTCTACAGACATTCTGAAGGCCAAAACATAAGACTTAGCAGTCTGTAAAATATAAGTGAATAAATTAAAGGTATAGGGTTTGCTATGAAATTTGATACATTCTCAGTCAAAAAAAAACCCTGACCTCTATTCTAGTGCAGTTTACTCAAAATAGAGAGATAGGCTAATCTTGTTTTCTAGTTTTAAAGCAGTAAGACCTCAGGAGCACTGGAAAAACAACTGTCTGACTCAAGAGAATCTTCAAATGCGTTCAACACACAGATTCCTTGCAGAGCCTGGTACGGAAGCGTTTGTTTGCCAGATGTGTGCTTCTCACCCGTCTCACTGCAACCAGCTGTCCAACCTTTTCATTAGTAATTTTCCATTCAAAAGTGATATCGATAAATTATTCTTCAAAATACCACAACTCAATACTTAATTAGTCATGAGTCATGACATAAAGATGTAAACTGAAATTATTCATTGGCACACAGAATGAAAACTAGAGAATTGTAAAGAAAGTGTGTGTAGGAAACAGGAAAAACAAATACAATTAAACACTGCAAGACATGACTTGTTCTGAAGTATAAGAAACTAATAACCCTTCCTCATGAAGTTACTTAAGCCAAAAAATTCACAGCATCTCCAAACTTGTCAGTTTCTTGAGTTTTGAGGACACAGAGAAGATGTGATCATTTTGATCTGGCATTCAAAGTGATTACCTAAGACCTCAAAATGGCAGAAAGAACAAAATACCCCACCAAGGCATGCAGCATCTACAAACACCAGCTGCGCTCTCCATTACATAGAACATTATTTTTGTCTATCTGCAATTGTGTATTCTTCATTCATATGGAACACCGATCACTGTTCTGAATCAACAGTATCATACCAACCAACATTCTCTGGAATCTAGTGGTTTGCTATACGCCCAAGATACTGTCAAAAACAGGGGGAAGACATGGACAACCAACACATAACAAGTAAGTAAAAGTTGCATTGCTATACAGTTTCCTAAATATCAAAGGCCTAAAATTGCTGCTGTGTTTTTGAAGAACAATTAATTGTAGAATGCTTGATTTGATATTAGCTGTGCACCCTTCTTTCCTTCTGAAGAAAAAATTCTTAAACAATAATTCTAAAGGCCAACATTAAATTTTTAAGCATATGATATCATTGTTTTATGTTTTATGATATGACTATGTACCAAGGAAAATTCCTTCTGTTTTAGGAATATCCTAGGAAAACACATACAATATACTTCAGAAAGCTAATAAAAATCAGTTTCCCTGAGTTCTATCAGTTTTCTTTGCTATGTAGCAAAGAAAAAACCTCACCCCTTTTTTTTTTCATGTCTACAAGCACAATGTATTGGCATATACTGCTTTTACAGAAGTGTAGAAGTGCCTCTGAAAGTTTACAGCATCTCAAACCCTGTAATTTCTAATTTCTTCTCATGTTTTTAATTACTCCATTAACTGATACAATAGAGAAAAACAAGTATTTCTAAGTAAATACCTCAATGATTCTTTTTGTTTGCAGGGTGGGGGTGGTGCTCTTTGGTTTTTAATATTTTTAACTTGGTTTTTGGCAAACTGTGTTTGGAAGGACAGGAGAGAGCTGTCAGTTCTCCCTAGGAAGCATTATCAGAAAGGATATTAAAAGTTCAGTCAAGAGCCTTGTAAGATCACAGAAAACTGCAACTGCCTAATGATAAACACGTTTTTAAAAAGAGACCACTCAGAGAATAAATCAGGTTAAGACCATGGTTAACACTAGAAATACTACTGTTTAGTCACATGTTTCTTCTAGTAATAACTAGAGCCAAAAGTTACTGGCAAGTTAGATGGAGCAAAACCATTGCAAGTAACAGCCACTGCATTACAATAAAAGTACTGTCACCCTAAATCACATGACTTCCCGATTTAAATGGGAAAACACAAGCCTTTGCTAAACACAGTAAGTGCATATTACCTGTAAACTGTGCAGATGACAGACATCCATGTAGTGTTAACTTAGAAAAATCGTAGAAATGTCTCTTCTTCATTCCAAAAGGAATGAAAATGTGGAAAACTGTATTCTGCAGGTCATATAGACTGTTAAACAGGTGTTACTATTTAAAATTAACTACCCACAATAGTTATGAGGTAGAAACAAAAGAAGCTCTAGGAAACAGTCCATTAATAGGCAGAGATGATTACCACCTCTCACGTTCAATAATTTGATAAGCTATTTTTGATTCATCCATTTTTATTGTCCTGATACTGGGCATCATTCCCTAGACGAGTTTTTAAAAAGTTAACTTTATTTCATGCCTTCTGGAAATAAAGCATAGATTAAACCGCCTAGTCTAGACATGAAACCCTTACTAATTGCCAAGTAAACAATCATTTCCTTATTTCTTAAAGACATTAGAAGGTTTAAGTGAAAAGTGTTCACTGTATCCTCAGGCATTTGTCTAAACTAAGGATGGTCTCCCACCAAGGAAAGAATTTTTTAACTATGCTGTTATTTCAGTGGAATTGCTGTCTGCCCAATCTCAGCAGTTACTCATCTGAGAGCTTTTCCTATTTGTATCGAGCACAGAGACAAGATTTTTGAAATCTTGATTGAGGGTTATTATTTCTTGTCTCTTTCCAGGAATGATAATTTACAGCTAAGTGATTAATTTTACTTGCTGCTTATGTCATTCACAGATACAGTACCAGATCAATGTCTAACTTCAATCCCATTTAAGTATCTAATTTTTTAATACAGTAGCATAACTTAGAAATGTAAAAAAAATAGTAAATAAATCAACTTGAGGACTGGATATGTCTCACTTGAAAAAATCTAGTGTCAATTTGTACTCAAGAAGCAAGAAGGAAGTATTTTTAAATTAACTATACATTACTATCAGTGAATAAATTTCTCTTGTAAACTAGGTCAGGTCTATAATATCTATATTCTTCACAACAATATCTACATTCCTTCACAACATGGAAATTCACATCAGAAAGCTGCTCCAACATACAAAAATTCCAAGATGACAGAAGCTTTCAAACCACACAGAACATGGCTATGATTAATCTTTTGGACATCCACTATTCTCCTCTTCTGCTACAGAAGAGCAAAATAAACAGTAGAGCAAGAGGTAAACCAGAAAATCTAAAATGAGGAAACAGCTAAACTGCCACTGAAGCGATTACAAAAGAACACCACCACAAAGGTACACAGAGCATAAAAAGGTTAAGTTGCAAAGGAAAAACTGAGGTGGAAATTAGAGTGATAAGTGAAATCTACCATTTAACACATTTCAAGGCTAAGCTGATTTGTCTTGTTAAATCCCCAACCAAAGTAGTATTTGATACTTTTAGGTACTTCTTGCCTTGTTGCATTATGTAAGATTAACATCTTATTTTTAATGAAAACCACGCATTTCTCATGCTTAGCAATGATGTCAGAAGACACAAAGAAATGTTTCACAGAGTACAATTTTTAAACAGCAGACTTTTTTACTTCTGAGTGGTTAAAAATACTAGCTCTTTTTCAACATCAGCCCTACCAGAGAAACAACTACATCAAAACCAGTTAAGGCATTCAGCATACAGATTCATGTAAGTTCTGCAGGTTTCCAGCAACAAAAATAATTTTTACCTCTGCTAACACTAGATCTGAAGACTCCTATCTTTAACAGCTACTTCTTCTTATCCACCCCAATGAGTATTGTGAATGTGGAACAGAGCAGTTTAATTTTTTTAGACACTACGCAAAACCAGTGTATGATATATGACAGGAACATAAGATACTCACTGTTCCACAAAAAAAACAAAAAAACAACCGAAACAAAATAAACCCCACTTCTATTCAGTTAAACCTTCCCTCTATCCTCTTTAAGAAAAATGACTCTGCATAAAACGGGTCAACTGTTTGCTGCTATATAAAGTTGAAGGTTAAAATGCATAAACTGATGTGGGAGACATTTCCTGCTGAAAGAAAAGCCCTTTGAACACTAGAACCTCAAATCTCATTTGTCAGTTTATGGATGATTCCGTGCATCTGTCTTTCTCTGAAGCCACTGTTATTAAAAAAAATGGTCAATACTACCTAGCAAAAAGGCTAGTATGACCTTATAGTAAAAGTGATACAGAATTCAATCACTCACACAAGCATTTAAAATTCCAAATTTCAGGTGAAGGACCAGGCCTTTAACTTTAATCAAATCCATCTGCTATGCGGAAGTGCCAGCTGGACCTATGGTAGTCAGTATGTGTAATTTACATGTGGCTGACTTAAATGGGGAAGTGTACCAAGAGTCACCAACTTTTTCTTATGCTTTTTCTATAGAGTATTAAAACACCCAAACAAAACACTGGGCACCACTGGAAACAACATCCTTATATCTAACTGGCCTTTGACAAACTTGCTCTTAACTTAACATGCTGTTTTAAAGAGAGGAAGAACAACTTTATTCTGCCACTGATGCTGTCTCTACCAACTGAAAATAGGGGCAACAAGACTCAGAATGAAACAAGCTCAGCTGTGTCTCCCACTTACCACTGCAAGAATCTAATCCATAACACTGTTGCAGGTGGTGACTGGGTAGCAGCTCTACTCTAAATGCATCCACACATCACCATATGGTTACAGAATTTCTGGAAGACCTGCTGGGAAGAACTATACAATTTAATTACAATATATTACCAGCTGTAATAGGTGAACACAGCAAGAACTGCCACAACAATGTCAATCTCTAAAGTGGCCCAGGCTTGCGCAACAAACCTGACAGACATCCAGTTTAAATGTCTTCTGAAGCCACAAGCAAAGGGAATTGGGACTTGTAAACACCCAAACAGCTGAAACCGAAAGGGAAATAGAGAGCATTTTCCATCTGGCTTAGTTAGCAGGGTGTATTAAAAGCAGAGAGCAAATATAAAAGCAGGCTACCGTAATTCCCAAATTATTCTAATTTTCCTTAACTGCCAATGAAAAGTTTTAGATGCAGCCTCAAAATGCACGCTAGTAACAATTCTTTCCCAACAGTGAGATAGAGCCACAGTGCACACACCAGGAGACACTGTGGCACTACTGCAGAGTGGGGGAGATGAGAAAGGAGGGCTTAAGTGCTTCAATGCTTCTGAAGTGAAATATTTTATTGTTAAATTTTCAATAGCTGGATTTCTTTCTGGAACCATTCAACAATTTTGTTTTCAACAAAATGACAATTTTTTCCTAGTAAAACATTTAGGTGGTTTTTTGTTTGGGTTTTTTTTCCAGTTTGTTTTCTCTAGCTAGGTTCCACATTAGTAATTTAGGAAAACATCCTTACTATAAATTTGCATAGGGCCTCACTTAGCAAGAAATGGTACACAGATAAAGCAAATGTACCTGAGAAAAAAACACTCCAAACTCTACTTGTTTGCTCGAGCTAGGTAAAATGTTATTAGTTCAAAAAAAATAAAGTCTTTTGTACTGTGAAAATGGATTTACTAATCCCTGCCAAGACTTTTAACAGTACAGAAAAATAACTTGTAATTGTGATGTTGATTCTGTAATATTATTTTAGCTCAAAACCTCTTCAAATAACCAAAACTGTACACACATGCAAGAAAAGGTACTCAAAGATAAGCTTTTACTTCAGGAAGGAAGAAGATACCAGTTTGCAAACTTACAGCAGTTTCTCTCTTCTTTCATACTGCACTAAAGGATAACAATGTTTTAAGTCTCATTAAAAACCTCACAAATGTTAAATACAGAATGTGAATTTCAGTTTAATAAACAGTTACTTCAGGAAGATTACCGCTGACCTAGGTAATTCACTTCTACAGTAAAACGTCCAAAAAAAATCATGTACCTTTCAGGGAAATTTTTTTTGTAATGGTAGTATTTCTCAAGGTAGTGTGCAGAGCAGCTTTTAAGCCCTGAATTCCTTTATTGTCAGCAAAAGCCCTTAGTCTGACCTCAAGGCACTGCACTGTGATTTGTTACAATTTATGACCCAGCTACATTCACTTATCAAGGAGTATGGTTGAAATCCACAACTGCTGAAAGTGAGTTTTAACACACAACAGAACTTTTAGTGTTTGAAATTTTGATAAAGGTGAAATACAAATTCCATCTTTTTACCCACATTATAATTTTAGTTAAATAAGCTTTGTTCCCATACAAGAAAAAGAAAGCATTATTCTATTCACAATTCAGTACAGTTATGTACAACTGGCTTCAGCCCCAGGCCACAAGCCAGGAACTTCTGAGTTCAAGTCTGGCTCTGCCACTGACTTTCTGTGTGGCCTTCAGAGATCCTCTAATTTTTCTGCTGCTCATTTTCAACCGTACACTGACCTTACAGAATGGCACTTGCTTTGTTTGTGCAGGCTCTTCCTAAACAAAAAACCCAAAATTGACTTTGAGAGCAATTTTTGCTATGGCTTTAATCCCTAAGGCCCACTAACACATCTCCATGTGTCAGCTGATACCTTGCAGTTTTTAACTGCATTAACTGCCAACATGCACATTACATATATGCATACACAAACATACATGATAGTACATCTTTTGATATTTGTGTAGGTTGAAAAACAGACAATTATTTCAAAGTTTGTTAAAAACAGTATGAAAAAATTAAAATCAAGTCTGCTGTATTTAATACAATGCAGAATGAGCTACAACCTTGTTCTTATTAGCCCCCTGGGCCCGTGATGAAGTCTGTTTTTAACAGCTTAACATTAAACACACAGGGCATGCAATGCTCAAACTAAAGCAATTACAAAACTTAATATTTTAGAATATTACTTTAACAATAGAAAAATGGCCTAGGAATGTAAAGGGGAAGAAGGACTTAAGCTTAATCAAGTTAACTAGCATTAACTGAAACATCATTTAAAAGACAAGTTTTCTTAAGATCAAGGGAAGTTACGTGAACTTAAGCTGATCATATACTTGCAATTCTATTGTGGAAGAGTTTACCTCACATTATCTAGACTGAAGCAGAATGTAATGGAGACTGACACTAGCTAACCTCAGTTTTTCCTGAAAACCAAAGATGCAACCACACAAATACAGCTCATCACCTTTAAAAAAGTATACACTGCCTTTAAATCCACCTTGGATAAAACCTTGTCCTCAAAACCTCATCGAGACAGGCTGACTTTCCAAAAATTAACCTGTTCAGTTATTAATGACCTAACCACAGAGAGCTAGCTTAAAGAACTAAGCAACTGTAGCTTTCTGGTATGTTAAACTGACAATGCAAATCCTAGATTCTCAAAAATTTAGCCTTCACCTGCTTTTGGTTTTTTCACCTTGTTTTACCTGCAATCTGGTAAGAACACACTTCCTACAGTTTTTCTGTATCAGGACATAGAATGTATTTGTAGAAAGTGGTAAACATAAAGCAAAACTGTCTCCCAATTAACACCAGAGCAAAGTAAATTAATCCAGAATAACGTGTTGTGATAAAAACAGTCACTCAAGGACTTAATCAGAAACAGCCATTCCAGAATAGCTACCATGCAAAGGTAAGGTGGTTAAATGTTAATTCAGATAGATTTTGCACAAGGAAGACTAAGCAGGTTCAAAATGCTGATAACTAACTACTTGCATGTAAGACAAAGGTTCTCCCATCCCAGGTCATTTACTAAAAGTTTCCAGTGTAATTCAGTGGTTTTCAAAATAAGTTTGCTGATTAAATCCTAGAAAGTTAGAGAAATACCATCATGAAGAAGTACATCTAAACAACTTATTATAAAGATTAAATCGTTACCTAGATGAGATTTTGCTTATAGTTTCCTACACCACACTACCATCAGTGTGTTTCCATCAGATGAAGTAGTCATGAATACTACAGCAAGGCCAGTAAGCAAGTTAGCAAACATTCCTGCCAGGGTAATCTAGATCTGTTCTGAATAGGATTACAGGATATGAGTAAAGACAAAATAATACAGAAGTAACCCTAATGCCTTGTCCACTTTCTCTCTCTTGGTATTGTTTGGTCTGGTTGAGATGTATCAAACAGATAATCCGAACAGTACCTGCAACGGACATAAAATTTATGTGACTAACACAGGGCTATTTATTTAAAATTCCCATTAATATTGCTACAACTGACTTCTACAGCACCAGCTGGAGCATTTTTTTCTACACTAGGTTCAAAAAAGCTTTTGGGGTTTTACTTCAGGTTAACAAAGTAATTTTACAGACAATTTTAACACTTAGATTCCAATGAGTGCACATGAACTTTTAAGGACATCCACAAAGAAAAATAGAGCTACATATAGAATGACATACATATAACCTAAATAGGATATCCTCCATTTCCATGTGCTGTGTATTTTTTTAACTGTTTTTAAGTTTGTTTGGGGTTTTTTTAGTTTGTTTGGTGGTTTGGGGTTTTTTTTAGTATTTAACACAGAAGTTCCCTTGAATAAAATAGCAGGGTAGTAACATTAGTAGTACCCCAGTAAAGCCTAACAGAATAGGGAAGGTTTATTTATATAGTCTTACTTAGAATACAGAAGAATACATTTTTAAAAATCCACATGGGGATCAAGTTATTTAATTACTATTTCCTGATTTGCAGGACTACCAGTTTTTGATGCATGTGTGTATAAGCTAGGAAAGGATGTTAGGTAAGCTTTGGTTCCTTCTGCCTTCCCCTCCTCTGCATACAGAAGGTATCCATGTTCATTTTTATTGTTCTCAAACTCTCTCCAGTAAGAGGCAAAACAGTATGGAAAAAAATCCAGAAAGAGTTACCAGATTAGAATTTCCAAGTATTAAAATACCAAAATTCACTTATATGTTGTGATCAAATCATCCTCCCTATGAATTGTTCAGCAAAAGGCTGAACATAAACACACTATATATTTAGCTGGCAAGTGATGTATCAGAATTTAACAGTCTCACTTTAGTTGATGAAGGTCTCAGTAGCAGACACCCTTTTGCCAAAGAAAGCTGTTTTGTAGACAAGTATATCTAGAGTATCAACACAGAATTAGAACCATGTGCTTTTATTAGACCCTGGATCTCACATGATTGCCTAACTGAAATTATATACAATTAAAAATATAAATGCTAATACAGAGGCTGCAACAAGAACAAGAATGCTGCTACATTAGGACTCCAATATTAAAGTTGCAACGTCTTTTACCACAAGCAGTAAAATTTAAACCGGGGAAAAAAGTGGAAGAAACAAGCCTTCCTTAAAGTAAGTCTTCCATAAGTGACACATGACATTGCATCCTGGAGAACTGGATGGCTCAGGTGTAACCAAGTTCACAAATGTAGACTAAGCCATGATGACAACACATCTGTGTATATCTGCCACAGAGCAAACGTAAAATGGAACAATTAAGCTCAACTCTAATTAATGGTTAAGTGGCATTAACAGTATATATATTTAACCTTTCCTGTTTTCATATAGGTCAACTAAACCAAAAAGCTCAACAAAGGCATGGTGAGTACATGCTTAAAAAAAAAGAATTCTGGTAGTCTCAACTGCAGTTGAAGTTTCACATGTTCTCATGTACATGGAGGTTGTGACCAATATAATTATAGACGGATGGTAGCTTATGATTGTGCTGTTTAACAAATGCTGTGCTTAAGAAAAAAAAATATTAATACCACCAGAAGTAACTTTTCCATTCTTTTATTTTTCAAAAAAAAAATACTTCTCTGACTCAGAAATTAAGACAATGTTCTGCTCAAGTTCATACCACTTTTTGGGTTTAGCTGCTATACCCATATCTTCACTTCAGGAAGCCCTAACTGCATCTACTAAGAACACCAGGAAAGATAAGCACTCTCCCCTTATTTCATAATTTAAACATGCACAACTGGGTTTTGTTTACTCTTAAGGAACTAGAAGAATGGCCACCTTAATTTAAAAATATTTGTGCCTTTCTGCTTTTCAGCTGCTGAAGTAACTATCCTGTTCAAAGCACACTCAACTATGATGGAGCTCAAGTGTCAAAATAATGCTATTCTGACACAAATTAAACAACTGCTTATTCATTTGCAGAGAATGCATGTATCTATAAAAATAAATATAAAAGAGCTGAAGTGTTTTTTTGCTAGACTACCTCCTATTATGTTTCACTGCTCTTACCTGAGCTACCTCAAAATTTGTCAACCTCCCCTACTGATGAAAACACTCTGAAGTTAAGGCCTCAGAAGTACTACCCTAAAAAGAGAATCACTCCCCTGCTGGCATGAAATTAAATGCAGTTATATCTTGATGCTTTGATTCAGTTTTGTTGTTGTAGAAAATTCCAATTTTGCTTCTAGAAATCTCAATTTAACGTAAATTTGTATTAATAAATTAGCTCTGTACTTTTAAGCATTTTCCCAACTATCAATATTGAAGTACTTTTAGATCATTTTCTCTGCTTAACATATACAAGCATCCATTTAATTAAGTTCAGACACAAATATACTTACTACATGTGGTTTTTAACAAGACTCCCCCCTCCAGGTGTATTAGCACATATTTTTCCATGCTGTTTAACCCTTGGTTTGATTTGTTCTGCCTTTAAAGATCATCTCATGTTTTATTAATGTATCTTCTCTTAGGTACCCAAAAAACCTCCATGGTTCATATCTTGTTTTTTGTTTTCCCACATGACTAAACAGGCTAATTAAAAGCACTCCTGGAAGTACAATATCTTGAAAGAGAATCAAGGTTTGTCTTTCAATTTGCCGATACTATAATATCCAAATATCACATCAACCAGTTCTTAAAATGTGACCTTTCAGAAATTATTGTAAATATGTAATTCTAGTAGCACCAAAGCATTTCAGCCCTGAACTATAATGGCAGCATACTGTATACAGACAGGAAAATAACGGTTGAAATTACAACATCCATAAAGCCTTCAGAACTCCTTTCAGGAGTGTGTTGATGGCACTGTATAAAAAAAAAAAATTAAAAATCAGGGTTTGCCTATATTCATGCTGCTCCCAAGCTATATGGTCCTCTACCAAAAAAAAAAAAAAACAAAAAAAAACAAACAAACAAAAAAAACCAAAAAACTGTTGCCTTCTTAGGTTAAAAGCCTATGTATAAATGAGAAAAAGAATTTAAGCACGTGAATTTAAGCAGAAGAATTTAAGCACATAAGTGCTAGATGTACAGCTCTAGACCTGGAATTCACCACAAATACAGAAAGGCACCACACCCTTCAAAACAATTATGGCACCATCACTAAAACAAAATACATTTTCAGTATATACTATTTTTTATCTCCATGATGTCTCTGCATTTGCCCTCAATGCTGAAATGGCCAGAAAGTGTTATCTTGACACCCAACTTCAGATATCTGACCAATCTTTGAAATCATACCAACTAAATACCAGTATTATATTAGCAACTAGAGCTGCTGTTTCTTGAAATAAATACTAAACTTGTCTTGCTTTGAGAAGCAATAAACCTCTGTACTCACCTAGACTGAAGTCTACATGTTTATCAAATTAATTCTGCAGCAATAATTACAGCTAAATATTTAAAGTTGAGCCACTTAAAATCTAACCAGCTTCCTCAGCAGGATTCTTCTAAGTGAAAAGACATCCTACTTTCACACTGACATTACACACCACCCTTTACAAGACTTTCAGGAAGATTTCAAAACTGGAACTCAGATAACCCAGACCCGATCCCCCTGACAGGACATGAAGTATATAGCTTTTTAGAGCTAAATAGCCTATGCATCTTTTTCCTGTTTAGAGCTATTTAAATAGAAACCCAATACTTAAGCTGAAACAGCTCTTAGAAAGGAGGGAGGTTTCTTCATGATCAATTAAAGCAAAACACCCTCAAGCTTTTCAGTTATGAAACAAGTGCCAGTTGAAGAGAATATCAAATGTGCAGATTCTAACAAACGTTGTTCAAAATAAACCGTAAATTAAATTTTTCACCTTTCACCCTGGTCACCAAAAGGAAAGTAGATCCATAATGACCAGAATTAAAGACTTCTGCTTCAAGGTGCAAGCTGCAACAAGTTTTTGCTAAGGTACTAGGAAAGGTACTGATAAAAATTATCTTCCAACAATGCACTAATTCTATGGATTTTTCTTCTTTTATAGATTTGGATGCTTTCTCCTCTACTCAGCCATTTATTAATAAGAAATAAAGGTCTTGAAAGCTTAGGTTTAGCTGAAACCAGCCAGCAAACACCGTATGATTTTATGAAGTTTTTCTTTTCCTTCCCAGCAGGAGAGAAAGAGGCCAAAAAAAGCTGCTGAAACTAAGAATACTGATTTTTCAGACACTTGTTTTCCCTGAATTTTTTTCCCCACTAGAACTGCGGGCTCCTGTATATTGAAGCTCAATGCTAATAAGTCTTTTCTTGTCAATTATTTCTCAAGAATCTCTTAGATGTAGTGCAAAAAAACCTCCAGGGGCTCTGCTGACTCAAACTTCACTGCAGTTTTCAACCTACTAAAATAGTCTGCTTTGGAAAGGGACTGATTCCTGTAGATACCAATAACAATTGACATACAAATGCAAATAGAAAAATGAAAAAGAGCTCCCGAACCCAGTGTCATCACTATAAACCGAACAAAGCAAAAAAAGCTCCCTCGCCTGAACACTTCTGCAAGCTTCAAATTTATCTAGAAATCACAACTCGCGTCAAGTCTCAAAACGATTTTAAGTGTTTTGTTCCCTCTGTGCTGCAGGAACATACTGAATGCAAACAGTACTGAGAATTGTCCAGGGTTTTAGGGTTTTAAAATCCTATGGGGATTTTAAAATCCTATGATTTCACAGGCTGCAGAGTCCTCCACACACCCTGCACTAAGATTTGATGGGTCAAAGACATATTTATATGAGGAATTATTTTAATTGGTCCTTCCTATTCACAGTGTACTGTCCTGCAAAGCTACTTAAGTGTCTGACAGACTCTGTACTGGAATCATTTCTATTATTCTCAATAGCTGCTTTTCTTCTGATCCATGACAGCTTCTATAGCTATGAGCAGTTAGAATTATAAAATATCCTGTATTCCATCTTCCTAACAATCAAGCTATATTAACATTTATACATATATGTATATATATACACGTAACATATACAGTAACACATGAAGGCAAAAATACATACAGGAAAGGCAGGCACTTTTCTCAAGCACAGACTCTGGGAAGGCTACATCTTACAATGTCCCCAACTCGGGACAAAATTTACGTTTTTGTTACTTCCTCAGTTCAGCCATCCTGTGCTACAGCAATTATGATATAAACTACATAACTGATGTTTGGTCCAGTAAGTACCAAATCTGAGAACACTACTACTCTACACTACGTTTGAAAACAGCTATAATAGCTAACTAAGTTTGTCAATCAACAGGTATATGGCTATATTCTGGCTACTTCAGGATCTCCACTAAGCCCAAGAAGGCTTTGACTAACAAAAGCCATCAGGGTGCATCAGGTCAAAGACACAGAACATTTTTGTAATATTCCCCCACACGGATACATGTCAGTAACATGCGGGTGGAATCTAGTAAGTTCATTAACCCTGAACAGGGAGGATGCATTCATACACAAACAGGGTTATCCATTACTACTAAACTTTGTAAGACCAAAATTATCAGCACAATACATTGTATCAAAGTTGAGTAGTTTTTTTATTGGTTTGCTCTAATTTAAAATAACACTTTTAATTTCCAAGAGAAACTTAATACACTACAGAATTATTGCAAATATTTGCTAGCCAGTAGAAAAAAAAAGCCCAGATATATACTACAAGAGTATAATGAGGACAGACAGATACATTTACAGTAAACATACACAAGTCTGTCCCCTCCATTTGTATTTAACTGTATGGATGTAAGACCACAAAGAAATATAAAATATGACCCACCTTGTAGATTTACAAATTTGACCTGCTAACCATAATCAATGCACACATACACTGCAATCTGAAAGCACGTTCACCGATTATTTGTGTAATTATCTGCTGCTTAAATATCCAGCTACAAAAAAAATCACAGTACAAGGCCTATGAGGAAGGGGTGAAGAATAATGTATACCACCAGAGAAATTTTTTCATTTAACCTCACAAAAAGAAGCATTACATCACACTCTTACAATGCAGGAGGAGGTGCCTATTCTCAGATAGCAAGTTTCAGCTATTTCCCTTTAATTTTCTGCTTGGTTCTGGAGGAACATGCAAAAATAACTTGGATTTAAGTTTTAGTAACATAGGAGACGGGGGAAAAAAAAGCGAGAAAACACAGCTTTTTAGCTACATTTACTATAAAACGAGTATTCGTCTGCATGGTGAAGAATACGGAGCAGAAGTCTACAAAACATCACGGTAGCACCCAGCATCTTGCATTTGCAAGCGTGCATTCCTAAATATCTGCCCCGCATTTTAACAGTCGCCAGACCCGTTAAGCCAGAGAGGGTCCCCTTACTGCTGGACAACTGGGCACAGCAAGACCATTTTAAAGCCGGCACTCCCTAGCACGCCCGGCTCGCTTTAACTCCCGGTGCCATGTTTATGGGGCAGGAGCATTCGGTCCCAGCGACGGCCGAAACGGCGGATCCGGCCGCCACAGGCTGTCA
>NW_020799092.1:2495938-2540499 GCF_003259725.1 Athene cunicularia | reverse complement strand
GGAGCCGGCGGCCGCCGTGAGCGCCCTGGGCTGCTGGGTGGGCCGGCGCGGGCGTCCCCGCACCCCCGGCCCCCCCGCCCGCTCCCAGCACTGCAAGTGTTTGGGTGCGCGATGGTAGGGTTTGTTTCCTTTCTCTCTGGGAAGGACAGCCCGGTGAGAACACTTCCCCATCTGTCCCTCGTCGGACCCAGCAGCAGAAAAAATGCAAACCCATTTTTATATATGCAAATTTTTGCAGCAGATTTAAGAGCTTGGGGTGCTGTGGGGAAGAAATCACTGTTTAAAAAGCCTCTATTTAAATAAAACAGGATTTTCGGTACTATCTTGTACTTCACCACCTTGGAATACAACCGATCGTCTGCAATTTGCCTAAGTGTTTTAAATTACAAATTTCTTCAAAATCCACAATACACTTCCAAGGAGACCTCCTTCTAAAAAAGCCCTAAAAATCCTCTAAAAGTGCTTTACGCATAAAACCAGATAACATCTGAAGCAAGTATTCGTGTTAGAAAAAGCACCTCTGCAAAACCAAGGATGAAAACGGTCAGCTCCAGTCTCTCCAAAATCTGATAGGTAAAAACAGTAATAAAACATAAATATACCACTAACCTCATAAAGTGCAGCAGTGCTTAAATCCAGCGAGTTGAGGCATACAAGGTAGAAATGGAAATGAAAAAAATCCAAAAATGATTTTGTTTGTTTCGCTTTTTGTTTTTATTTCAAATGTTCAGAAATCAGCAGAGACTCTGTCGGCCATTTTGGCTTGAACTCCCTCACTCTCTCTCCCTCCCTCTCTCTCCCTCTTGCTCTCTCTAAAGGAAGAAGCTTTTTTGTGACCTTCAAATAGAGGCACGTCATGTGACTCGACACAGGCTGTCAATCACCAGACGGGGCCGGCCTACATCCCGCCTTAAAGGGACAGCGCCCGCCTCGAGCGGGGGCCAACTTCTCCCCGCCAAGCAACGCCGCTCTAACGCCCTCTCCACCCGCTTGCTCCTTCCCCGTTCGTCACGCAGAGGCAATACACAGAAAGGGTAAAATAGGTGAGCCATGAGAAAATAGAGGACTCAGCTGGAGCCTTCCTCTTTAAAACTAGCTAAAAAGCAAGCAACCAATTATGCTAATTCTACATTAAGTTTGCAGAGCCAATAAACGGTGAATGATGGAATGTGTAAGTCCCACTAGCCACACGCACTCTTCCGCGGTGCACCGGGGGAACACATGACCCTAGCGCTAACCTCGAGAGCGAACCAAATTTTTTAAGTACTGCCCCATCCTGATTCAAAGACAAGAACAACTTCACTCCGCAATCAATCCAGTCTGTAACCGGACTGCCTACATGACATGAACACATCAACCTGAAATCCAGGTTCAGAGGCAGGATCACCTGCAGGACAGCAGAGCAAATTCGGTCTCTCTTACTGCCTTGACCTTTTTCAGTCTCAGGCTGCAACTCAATCGTTAAGCAGACACTTGATAGTCTCTTCCGACAATTTCCATAGATAAATGCTCGAGCAGTTGAAAGAGAATCGCAACATGCTGCAACATAAAAGAAATCTGCAGGATGTTTCCAGACATTACCTTGAATGTGCTGAAACAGAAAGGAACATAGTTCAGAAATAGAATATGGTAACATGAGCATGAATCTGCTATGAGAAGGCTTGCTCCCGAGTCAGCCCAACATAGGTAGCAAATGCTCAAACTGAGTATGTAACAGAACCGTGCCCCATCCCATAACTGACAGCAGTTTGGCAAGCTCGCAGGAGCACCCTCAGGATTGAACCCTTAAAATACACACATTTTTAATTCTGTAGTTTTGAACTATAACTATGTTGAAAGTAAACCAGACCAGACTAGCAGTGAAAAACGACCACCAAATGAAATGAACTTGAAAATTCACAGGAGGGCACTCAATAGGAATTAAGTTCAGGGAGGCAGAAGTTGCACATCTTATGAATACAAATAAAAAACGTTACTGTATATTATCATACTACATAAGTCATTGGCTAAACACTGTTTAAAAAAAAAAAAAATCATCAGGAGGCTATGAATAGCTAATATGGCTCAGGTTTTGACACACTTTGCTCTTACTACCCTCATGGTAAGGTACAGAAACCCTTGAATGGGGATTCCCCCAGAGGGAATTTCTTCAGCAGGACTAGAGTCTGCACTGCAACCACCCTTACACCTATCTCTGAAGGCTCATGAAACTCTGGAAATAACTGATGCCTGGTTGTATTTACAGGTACTTAATGAAATAAAAGCAGTTAGATGCTAGCTATTGTGGTTGCTCTATCTAAACCAGAGCAGAGAATCGGCCTGCTGGATGTAACAGCTTGCCATGCTTTGTGGTAGGGCTAATCCAAACGTGGCAATTTAGGAAATGTAGTGAAATCTCAGGGAACATTATCTGTGGGGAGACCCGAAGAGAACACCACAATTGCTCTGAATATTCCAGAGACAAAATCCAAACCAACTGCTAAGCATCTGATTTACACAAAATTTCTGAAAAGCAAATATATAAGCATATATATGAAACAGCTATCCCCTCTCTGAAAAAATAAGTATTGCAGCTGTATGTTCTACAAATTTTCACACTGACTATGACAGTATCCACTAAGCTACAGATAATTTTACTCCCTCTAAAAAGCCAAAATGTTTTACTCAGCATTATAAATACTCTTAACTTCAGTAGGGCTTGCCAGGTCTCCACTTTTAAGTCCTGGAAGCTTCTACTTCAAGGAGTTGGTAATACTGTGATCTTTAAGCACCCAGCACTCACTTGAGTTTCTGTATATCAAGCAAATCACCACTATAAAATTTCACCTTCTCAGTGTTCTATTCACAAAGCTTTTTTAATCAGAAAATTGGGGGGGGATGGGGACGGGACGGGATGGGGACACACAAGCAAATAATCAGTAAACAAAAAAATAGAGAGGCCAGTATGGGCAATTCTTAAATAACTAGCATGGATAAAACATCTTGGGTTATTTAGCATTCTCTTAAAAATGTATGGGCTATGGGCCTAGGTTTACCTTGACTAGCTTGTCTTCTGTAAAGGACCATGGACTCCACTTGACAAGGTAAAAATTACTGATGTTTTATTTCCTTCAATATGTTATTTGGAAGCAACTTCAAAAACCCTATTTTAATATAAAAATAAATTAAATAAATGCTTTAATTTTTATTTTAATTTTTTTCAACTAAGTTACCAACTGAAACATACCTCATTCATTATCTATTCCTATTGGCATATTGGTTAAGATGGCTAACAAGAAGTTCTGGTTTGGGGTTTTTTTATTGATTGGTTGGTTTGGATGGGTGGTGGGGTGTTGTTTTTTTGATGCAGCATATCCCCAACCAAAACTGTGGAAGAAGCAGCAGCGCAGTAGTTCAGAAAACAATGGAGTAGAACACAAAAATACACAGCATATACAAAATCTGCACATCCCTTCTCAAAAGGCAATTGCACTTCAAAATCTAACCATTAAGCTTTCTGATGCTAACAGCACTGTTAAAAGCTAGTGTTAATAGGTTATATCCTTGTTATGTGCTACTAACTTATCTGATTACAAACACTTTATTTCTGATCACATTCCATCTGAGGATCATAAAGCACTTTAGAAACTTTAATGAAGCTTCACAGTGCTCCTATGAGGACAGTATGCAGTATGAGCAGACATACACATGCACATTAAGAGAGATGCTTACAATCATGGATTCTCTGCACTCGTATCTCAACTGAGATAGGAGTGGGGTTTTTAAATTCATATTAAGCTGCACTGTGGCTCTAGTAACAGCTCCATGCTTTCTGATGACCTTCTGATAAGAATCAGTAAAATAGGCTTCAACATTATGTACAGAGGCATGCTCCAGTGTCCACTAGACAAACTGAGGTATCATACACTGTACCATCCAGTTATCTCAAAAAGGACAGCTGGTCTGTCTGACCTGTAGATCTTTACTCAGTTTTGAAAGGATTCAAGTTCATCCAGTCCTTATGCAAAACTACTTCTATCATGAGCAGGCATTCTGTTCGGGCTCAGGGTCCTACAGTATAATGCCATATCTTACTTTGAAGGCTGTGCCCTTGCCATTCTACAACACTGGACTCCACCCAGTGGGCTTTCTACATTGCCCATACACATGTGGCAATAAATTTAAGACATTTTTCTCCCACAGAAAGTTCTTTGTAGCTGATACTATGAAAGTGAAAAAGTTCATCCAGCTCCTCCCAATACAATTCCTCAGCAGAAACCTCAAATATTAACAAGTTTCTCATAGCATGAATGCCTTCTCACCAACTGTCCTTTCTCCTGCTGGTGAAGAATTTGCTTCCTGCAGCATAAGAGGCAAAAAGGCAGACTTTTTTGCCAAAGTGAACTGAAGCATACATGCCCTCTGTCCTACTACTGCTCATCAGCTAGATTTCCCTAGACCTCCCTCTCCCAACACCAGAAGGGGGGATGTAGTAACAGATACAAGACAACTGGAGGCCAATTCCTCCCCAGCTCCCTGACCAGTCACCAGTGGACCAGCTGACCTGGATTACAATCCCAGCAAGCACACCTCCTTAAATTAGCAGGTATCAGAAAAGTCCCTCTGTCTTGCCCGAGATGAAGAAAAGCATAACTCTTAAGGTAGGACATGTATATGAGGACTAGGTTACACAGTTGCAAAATTTCTAATAATAAAAAAAAGCAGAGAACCCCTTAAATTAAGGAAGATAATTAAGAGTTTTAACTACTCAGCGTGTGCTCTAACAACTGCCATATGATTTATTTCAAGAGAAAAATTAAAAAGATTTAAGGTTAAAACCAGGAGTTCAAAGCATCTTCTTTCCTAGACTTGGTAACAACTAGGAACTTGACACAGGCAACTCAGTCCTCAATAAGGGATAGCTCGTACCACTTTTAAATTATTTTCTCTGTACAGAGATGCTGAATGCCCAACACTTCTGAAGAGTGAAGATGATAGCTAAATCTAGCTGTACCAACATGCTTTTTAAGTCTTCACAGCAACTGCACACAAGCCACTACACAAGACAAATGACCTCTCCTGCAGGAGTGCAAAACTTCGAAATGTTCAGGCATTCTTCAAGGACAAAATACTAATACCTAAGGAAAACTAGGGTTTTGTTTTGGAGTTCCCCACCACCATCATTCACATTTAGCGAGTAGTGAGACATTTTACACAGCAGAATTGTGAAAACAGAGCTGGCAGGGGATTTTAACTATAGGAACCAAGAGTATAATGTAAATTGTTTCTTCAGAGAAAAGTACCATGACAAAAAGCTTCCCACAAAGGAAAAGTTTGCTCAGTTTCTGAAAAGGTTACAACAGCTTTTGCATTCCTTACACAAAGGCACCTATCAACACAGTTTAGGAATGGAAGCATGCCATCGTTACTATTCAAAACTTATATTGCAACAGTGCATTAGAACCATACTAAAGCTCAGATCTCATTTTTATCTTGCCATGGACAAAAGAAAGAATACAAGGCCTGAGAATTTGACAGCGTATGAAGTTGAAGAACTATACATGCCTTCGAAGCCAAGCCAAATTCTGACCCTATATATTAGTGAAGTCCTCACAGAAAGGTAACAAGTCAGAAGGAAAACTTAATTCACCAAACTCTGCAAACACCCACTTTTCCACCTATTTTTTTCCTCAAACAGCCTATAAATAATCCATCCCCCCCCAGCTGCCTGCAGCCACTTCTTTGACACCAAGACTCTACCAGTATATTGACCCCCTATGCAGATCTCTTCCTCTAACATTTTTTCATCTCTTTCAGTACTTGGGCAAAAAAATAGCATATGCGGCAGCTAATCCCAAAACACACATGATGGACTATTAGCTAACAGACATAACCAGAACAGATATTTTGTTTTGTCCTGAAGCTGCCCTTTTAGTAGGAAAATTAATTTTGGTCTCTCCTTCAGGCACGTTGCTGAGTTTAACATATCAGTAGTTACAACTGTATTAGAATTTCTTACTCCTCTGCCTCACTTGACCAAAGCCAGACAAGAGACTCCAAACTTAAGTTAGGAAAGATACAGACATGGAAAGCAATTGCATGAGACTTAACTACTCAGGGAACTGAAAGAGTTGATCCCAAATATCTTTTCCCATCCATTCAAGTCCTCCCTCTAAATGCTGAGTAAGTTTTTATACCCATATCCTTGAAAATTAAATGAGTACTTTCCAGTATCATAACATGCAAGGGAATTTGTGCAAATTAGTATTCATAGAATTTGGTTAACCGGCTCTGTACTATAATCTCAGAAGCTTCTTGATTTCAGAGACTATAATCCTATCCTAACTGGTCTCCCTCTTCAGTTTCTAAAATCCTATGAATTGCCAAAACATTAATGAAAAAGGAAAAGTTTATCTGTTTTATGCAATTCAATCTATGCCAGTGAAAAGATAATATGTCTTTCAAATAAACAGATGTTCAGAGAAATGGTATAGGGTATCACTCCACCCATATATACAGCAAGCAGTTGCTTTCTAATTGTTATTTATGGCATATGAATTACCATGCCAGTTAGATGATTGATTCAACTGACTTCCATCAACAATAGCTGTTACTATGCCCTTTAAAAGGAGTAACAACCCCACTGGTTAAATCCTTCCTTAACGCTGTTTAAGCCTTAGAGCTTTAAAACATTTTAAAACAAAGAGCAGCAAGGATTTTCATCTGATCAGGCTGGAATATTTAATGAAAAACTTATCTTTCACGTCTAGAAACACTTTACCACAACAGTACCCCTTATTTATATGGAGCCTTTAGACATGCTTCTACTGAAGTTCAGTATACTCTGCTTACTTCGGTTTAGTCTGCTCATGCAAAGCAGATTTCTTACAGGAGGTCTCACAAAAGACAAAGAAGATTCTTGGATTGAAAGAGTTAGTTTTATTCTAGTCCAATCTCTCCCCACCCACCGCACCCCCACCTTTTATTTTTTCCACCCACCTGAAAGGAAGCTATATGGCACTTAAAAAAAATAAAAAATAAAAAATTAAGATTTATTTATGGTGAGATAGACCAGTTGCTCTCTACAAATTGTTCTAACTTGCCTTTAGTTTTAGTATGGGGAGTTCAATCACTGGCCCGGAAACCTCTGAGCAAAGGAATTTCTGGCATCTTGGTTGGAGCTGGCACCAACCCATTTTCCTTTGTTCTCATTAAAGGAACCATAATACACTAAGTTAAATAATTAAAAAAACAAAACCAACAACCCAAAGTAAAAGCAGAATACAAAAGGAATGCATATTCAGTGGATTACTGTAAAAGTGGAGTTCCCTAATTTGACTATTTTTTCTAATAAAAGCTCTACTTACTGCTGCAAAAATCTGTAAACTGATCTTTCCAAGTGACTTGAACATATTCCCTAAGTAATTTGCCTTCATGTACAGCCCTTCAGTTTAAAATGTCAGGGAAAGAACAGCTAGCTATCCATGCAGAAAATTCTACAAGCTGTAGCTGTCACAAATATCCAAATGCATGCACTAACCTAAAATCAGTATGACTCCCAAATATGATCAATTTTAATGAAGGGCAAAGAGTTCAGCAAATTCTATCTGTCTAGGTAGGAGTAAAAGAAATCATACCAGCTCTCCAGATCACAGCATGCCAGAGAAGCCATGCAGTTTAAGAGCTCCAACATATCTCTGTAAACAAGTTTTTAATTCATACCATGTTGACCACGGAGCACAGTATTTTTAGTCATATAGAGTAAGTCATATCTTCTACATGGAATAAAGAGCTGCTTTTTTTTCTTTCCTCCCTTCTTTAACCAATAATGATCACTCCCTGAAGTGTCTAGATGGGATCTGCAATTTAGAACCAAGTTCTTAGACTTCAAGACTTTATCCTTTAACCTCTGGTATCTCTAAGCCCTAGTGGATAGTCACCAAAATTTCTATTTTTTTGGACACAGAAAACAAAAAGAGAGCACAAACTCAATATAATGTAAATCTATTAGACTATTTTTCCCTTTCCCGCTTCATCTCCTTGAAAGGAAGATTCAACCATTCATCTGGTTGTACACACAAAAAATACCTAAGACTTGATGAATGTATTTATTCTTTGGAGAGACTGAAGCAGCAAAAAAAGCACCAAGCAACTTAAGTTAGAGGCAAAAGGAAAAAAGTAAGTTTTAAGACTGTAATTCATACACATTTATGATGCCACTGACTTGTGTTAACAGCCCAAAAAGTGAATCCTTAGCAAACCAAAAACTATGGCACTAACTTGGTACAGATACCACAAATTTGTCTAAAATATATTTTTGCATTAAGAATGGACAAAACAGTAATTTAGACAAGACTCAAAATTATTAACAGCCCTTAAATTATTTTGCTTGCTGTTAAGTCTGTTATCTCATTCCCATGTAAGATGTTATCCAGCAGTTGCCATCTAAATAGCAATTTAATGCTGAAAAGAGAGCAATGTCCAGCCATCCATATAAATGATACATCAGAGGGCAGTTACCTCAGGCAGCTCCTGAGGAAGGGGCAACTTGGGAGAGGGAGAAAGAAGAGCCACTAATCAAGCAGATCTAAAAAAAAAAAAAAAAGACACCTTAGACAATGAACTTAAGATGCCAATAAAGTGTTCAGTAGGTAAGTTTGCTTCCTGGAAAGGGACTGAGGGGGGGGGGAAGGTGTCTGAAATAAAGAGGCTCTGGGATTTTTAGGAATTTGATCAGTATGCAAATGGTCTCACCTTCAAAGTACAGTAAGCTCTTTTAAGACAGCAATAAATCAGAATACCGTCTTTTTGACTAGTAATCAGAATTACTACTAACTGTAACAACTACAGAAACCAATGGTACCAAGGATAATAATCTGTCACTACCTCCTTGGTATTTTGTAATATCATATTTATAAACCAAGCAAGCTAGAATGGAAAAATATGCTTTTCTCTTATTTTAGAAAGACAACAAATGTGAAGAAGTCTTTTGATCAGCTGAGACTGCAAATTCAGAAGCAGGCTTTGTACACTTCCTATGCAGGACAAACACAGATCTTGGCCGGGGTGTGGGGGTGGGCCGCAAATGGGAGAAGAACCCAAACAGACCAGCCTGTTCTTACCACAAGGTATGTAGAAGAAAGCACTATAAAATTCTAGGGAAAAGCAGCTCCAAACTATTCATACTTTGAATGTACACCGTCCACAAATCTTCTCCTCTTTCAATATTCAGCATCAGTCTAGGTTAAACAGATTGGGGTAGTAAGTAGGAACTTTACTTTGAAAGTTGACTTTTTTCTGTGTGATCTCTCACAGCTTTTTTCTTTTCCTCAACAGTCATCTGGCTTCTGTTTTTCCACATATTGAGAAAATACTTGCAAAATAACAGTACACTAATGATATAGGTTAGCTGAGGTACATGAAAAGCCTGTATCTTCATGATAAAATAAAACATACAGTGCTATATTCTTTGCTACCTCCTAATTTATGGCTTGGGAAAAAAAAATAAAATCACTGAGGAGGTGAAATGGGGAATCTTAAAAACAGTAAAATGACAACTGAAAAGTATTTTCAAGACTAACTTGCAGAAGTGAATGCCTAACTTTAAATAATTATTTGTCAGAATACTCAAACTACTGAGTTTTCCTGTGGGTAATACCTCTAATTGTAAGTACAAAAATTTCAAAAGATTGAAGTGTAACATTAAACTGGTAAAACATGAAGATGATGGAACTTCTGGCATTTTGGAGTGCATAAGTATAAATTCTGCATATTTTCGTTACATTGTTCAAAATATTGTATTTTAAAGAATACAAGCCAGCTTTTGCAACATTACTGACTTACCAGTCTTACCGCTAAAACATACCTGCATCTACAGATATAGAATTCACTGCTGTCTCATCCATCTCTACCCACTCAATTGCACAACAAAGGGTAATTCTTTTCTCTGTGCCTCAGGGCCCCCTTATATACACGTAAACTTGTCTTGCCACTCACTCCACTGTGGGGAATAAAAAGACTTGTACAATATGAAGGTGATGAAAATATTCCTTAAACCTTAGTTGGACCAGTTTTCATCTTAAGTTTTAGTCTAACGGTCTCATGTCCTCAAGTATCCTTTCAAATATCCAAGGACATAAAAGAAAAAGAATTGTCAAAGTTATAATTCTCCTACTTATATGCCAATATCAAAATTAGCCTGAAGTATCACTGGAACTGAAGCATATTCTCACACAGTAACAGAATGGCAATAACCTGTGACAAAAGTGTCTGGTATGACCACTACAAACATAGCACATGTCTCTGTAGTGGCTTGTTAGGATCTTGAACAGGAGACTTCAGTGTCTGGGGATATTTCTCTAATAGGCTACTTACTCTACACACACATAAAACAATCAGCAACAAAAAATCAGCTATGCCTTTCCTTGAAAACATCAACTATTATGTTCAAAGGTAAAGACATAACTTCCCATACATTTCAACACAATTTGGGGTTATACCTAAATTTAGGTACCCCAAATTTGAGTTGATGATCTGAATTAGGATTTGGAGGCTACTTTGAAAATATCAGCATGTTTCCTCCAGAAAACACTTCTGCTTAGGTTTGTACTGTCAGTAAATCAAAAAAGTGTAATGGTACTCAAGACAACTCTCAATACCTTCTGTAATATGGAATGTCCTTAAAACGTCAGACAAAAATCCCTGTTATGCAAGCATTTAGCTGTTTACTTTAAATTTGGTAAGAACACTGTGTTATGCTACAGGGGCAGAAGTTATGGCTAGGGTCTTTCATGGGATTAAAAAGAAAACCTTAAGAGAAACCCTTCAAAAGAATACTGTAGTACTTCATAACAAAGTCTGGCATACTGCCCAACCAAAGCAGACATCAATCTTCAGGATATACCACTGCAGCCTTTCTACAGTCTTCAGCAACACTATGAAAGAGTAAGGTCAGTCATTTTATGCCACTGCAGCAGGGATATTTACATGTGCACCCAATATTGGCAGGCTGCTGGAAACAAAGGAGCCTATTAACTGGCTCTTTAATTGGCAGTACAAGGAAAGGCTGATAGAGCTTGTTCCACCTAGTTTTAAAATAACTAAACTAAACTGGGGGAGTGGGGGCGATAATTCTGCTGTGTAAGCAAACAGAATTTTTAATGAGGACTGAGCTAGACTTTCAGACATGCACACTGGAAGATGAAAGGCAACGGACATGAATTACAACAAGGAAAATTCTTACTGAATATTAAGGAATCACCATGAGTGTGATCAACATTGCAACAGATTGCCCAGAAAGGCTCTAGAATAATCCTGAGAAGCCTGATAAAACTTAGATTCAACATTCAAAACCAGCTCTCCTTTGATAATGGGATTAGACAAGATTACCTTCACAGGTCCTCTCCAATTTAAATTATTTTAGTAGTCTATGATTCCTGTTCCCAGTTTAGACCATTTTAGCTACCGCTTTCTTTTAAGTGTAGTGTCACACAAATCCAGGAAGACACTGAATATTCTTGATGAAATATCAAAGAATAATGTAACAGAACAATACCAAGTTTAAAATAGTTTTGTGATCCTCACTAGTTGCAATCTCTTCCTGGCATTACTGCAATTTTAGAGGGTCTCAAAAACTCTTGCCTCAGAATCTATACATTTAGCTATCACATCAGGGAAAAGGCTATCCCATAGGTCTAAGCAATGACACTTTGTAAATGATGGAAATTATTTTGTTTTGCTATCTCTCTTACAATATAAACCACTTCCAGATTTACAAATCGCCAAGATAGTTGAAGACTTTTCTCTCCCATTATTGCAAAACAGCAGGTGGGGAATAGCCAGCTGAGTTACTTCAGACAGCAATAATATCTTGGCTTACCTTGCTAGTAAACCTGAGAATAAATCTGGCTCACTTTTTGTCCAAATAGCTACTGTCTAACAGACTTCTCTGTGTCAGTCAGGAACAGTAAAACACATATATTTTTCTTATAAAAAGGAGTAGTTTTTTCATTACATGATCCTTTTCACCAACAGATTAAAGTTTCTTGTGGTGACAGCAGGAGATAATTTATTAGCACAGGCAGAGTTGCTAATAATACTGCTAGAACTAGGAGCACAACCTTAAGGACTTGAGTAGAGGGTTTTTTCCTACCCCAAAAAAAGTACAAAGAGAAGCTACTCTGCTCATCAACATAAGTTTGTTTCAAGAAGATGTTTACGGATCAAAGTTGGTTGCTAATCTGCTGTAGCAGTGAAAAAGTAAAAGCCCTATTACAGTTGACAAGGCATTAAGAAGCTACTGTCATGTAAAATGTAGTATTTTGGGGGGAGATATTTACCCCTTAAGCACAGCAATTCAGATCAACCTCTTCATAACAGATGAAAATATGAGAGAAAGCCTCTAACAAAATGCCTCTACCTTCAGTTAAACATAATGATACTGAACTTTCTCCAAACTTTTCCTCTGGGAGAGAGGGAAAAGGGTTTCTTACCAAACATACTAGCCACATAAACAAAATAATGTGGTCAGGTGTAACAAACAGTTATATACCAGAGAGCTGAGAGGAGCAAGGAATTTACAGAGTACTTAAAAGGTGAGAAGCAACAATTTCTCAAGGAGTCCATTGGTTCTCTGCCAGAGTAGAAGCATGGTCGAAGATGGCCATTATCAGCTCCAGCAGTCCAGGCAGACTCACCTTCTTCCAAGTGTAGGTTTTAGAGTAAGTGGCAGCTCTCACAGCTGCACAACCATAACAGTTTTGTGACACAGGCACCATGTATAAACTATAAATCTTTCAAAGGACTTGAGACAAGTATGCCCATTACATATCTCATTCATACTAAAGATTTTGTATGGGTAACTTTTCTTCATAATTAGCTTCCATTGAAATAAATTTTATTAATGTTGTAAATGATCAGTTGAAGATTTTTAAAGACCCTGCCTACAGTCTGACAGGGTAACTCTTCCCCACAGAGGTGACAGATACCAGCAAACAGCAGTTCTCAGGTATCGTCTACAGTTCAATAAAAAAAAAGAAAATAGAAATCTTCAAATGCTGCAACTTTTTGTATAGTAAGTCTTACTTTTGTATAGTAAGTCTGCCTGAAAGACCTGTTCACTACAGCAAAAGAAAGGTTTGCAAGACTGAAGCAGGGCTGTTTTGTTTTGTTTGGGGTTTGGGGTTTTTTTAATACTAGAAGGTACTCTTGCAATGTCAAGTTTTTATCCCTGAGCAAAACTGAGTTGAAATACGCTTGCTGCATTTCAGAAATAAAGTGCCAGAAGCCATCCATGAATGATGGCTCCTTGTAATCCATTCTGAAGCTGCACTTCAGCAAAGGAAATTTCACATGAAACTAGGGCTAGAGAAGAACTGCTTCCTTTGAAAGTCTCTCAGAAGTATCTTTTTATTTCTGTTCTTTCATTGCCCACTCAAACTGAGTCCCTCGGAATACAGATAAATATTAAGAAATGGCTGGGCTTGCCTAGGAGGCTAATACTTGCAGACTGCTCCAGCACTCTGGTTCAAGTCAGTTCCCTCAGAGGTCAGCTGCTGAAACCCTATCTTCTGAGATTGTTGAGGAAATAAGTATTCAGTACAGAGTTACCCAGATCAGTCTGCCCATGAAAGGCAATTAAATTAACACGGCCAGCTTTTCAAGAAAAAAAAAAAAAAAAAAAAAAAAAGAAATCCCATCTGCATAGCAGTAGAGGCAGTAAATTCTAGGAAGTCTGACAAACAGCTGGAAAGGAAGGGAAGCATCTTCAGCTAGTGGAGCTATTTCTGCAGTGAACATCTGACTTAACATTTAAAATATGATCTACTTTTCACTAACAAGCTCTGATTTTATTTCAAACCAACTAGGAGGAGACAACAGTAAACACAGGTACACAGAATCGCTGCAGACAGAAAGGACTGTCAATCCCAGCCCCTTGCTCAAAGTATGGTTAACTAGAGCAGGCTGCCTGGGCCAAGCTAGGTTTTGAATATCTTAAACGATGAAGGAGGCACAACCTTTCTGGGCACCATGTTCCAAAGGTCTGACCACATTTCACAGTAAAAAAAATTTTTTTTAGATTTTTTTTATTATGTTTTGAGTAGAGTTTCCTCTATTTCAGTTTATGCCTATTACTTCTTGCCTCTTCAGCAGGCACCACTGTGAAGAGTTTACCTCAGTCTTCCTTAATCCCCTCATGAGGTACCTATACACTTGAATAAAATCCTCCCCTAAGTCTTCTCACCTCAAGGCTAAAGAGTCCCAGCTCTCTCAGCTTCTCCTCTTATGTCAGATGCTACAGTCCCTTTCTGTGGCCCTTCACAAGACCCACTCCAGGATGTCCAATTAATCCCTAATGCAAGTAATAATATGAAGAGACAATTTCAGATTTTTTTTCTTTTGATATCTGCAACAAAAGATTTGAAATCAATGCAGCTTTTTGGAGTCACCTAAGAATACAAATTACCAACCCTTTGTGCGATCATCATTTTATTTATATCAGATGCCAAATCAATGTCACTTACAGCAAGAGGTAATGTCTACTAAGGCAGACAATATTGTTAGGTAACTGAAAATTTGAGATTGTAGGTAGAAAAAGATTCAAGTGATTAATTTAAAGAGCAATACCCAGAATGGAAATTTGCTGGCATTACACTACAGTTGCAAAAAACAAGTATTTGCACCTTTAGACTTTTGTCAAAATATTATTAACAACATTATTAGGAATGATACTCCTCAGGACAGGATCTGTATAACAAGATCCCAGATGCCACCTGAACACCAATTTACTAGTAAAAAAATGCCTACCTATCACTGGTCTCATATTCTCTAATAACCACAGTTTTGGAGGAGAGATAATGTTTTAAGGCACTTGAAAAGCTCTAATTAGAGATCAGGTCATCTGTAAAGTAATTCTAGCTTCACTTGCACGTATAGTAAGACCACAAACAAGGCTATGATAAATCAAATAGAACATCCCTTGTATTATTCACTACAATAATGTGTTTCATTATACTACTAGATATCTAAAGAAACAATACAGAAGAGCAGAAATCTAACTCCTGCTTTTTATTTCTGCACTGATTTTTCTTCTGCAACTTCCTGAAAGTTTCTTCTTTAACAAGCTTTGTATCTCTGCGTACTACAGTAAGTTGGGCAGTCTGAATAGAAAGAAATAGTAGCAATTACTCTGAGAAATCTGGATCACTTCCATGATGGAAACAATGTGCATGTTCAGCACTAGAACTTCCCTGAACTCATCACGGCTACCTCAGAAAGTTTCTCACTGTTGCAGAGGCAATGGACTTAAAAATTACTAGCTTATCTAGAAGGCAAGAAGATCTTCACACCAAGTCAAACCTCAGTCTTTCTACAACAAGTGCACTGCTGATTAATGAGAATTTCCTCATCATCAGGAGACATCCAACTAGGCATAGGAGAAGAGTTTTGTTCTGTCAGTTTCCTATTTTCTTGCTTGCTCCAAAAGGCACATCATGAAAAAAAAAATTATGGTACCAACACTGAATTATCATTGCATTAACAAAAGAAAAGAATATATAAGACAACCATCACTGCAATACTTCTAAGAAAAGGTTCTGTTCTTCCCATCTGAACAAAAATCCAGGAAAAAACTCCAACCGTTACTGGATTTCAGTTTGAAGTCATATGAAAAAGCCTTTTGCTAATGGAAATGTTTTGTTTTCTTCTCTGATCAAGCTTCTTTCTCTACAGCACTGCATACCAGCATCTTAAATTGTTCATCCTTGAAAGAGCATTTTGTTTACAATTTCTCCTCCTTTTACAAATAAAATCCATTCTAAAGCAGTAAGGTTTGTATTTCAAAGAGGACCAATCTACCGTATGTACACCAAAGCAGGGCCCCGGTTCTATCATATTTCACATTATTTCAGTGAAGAGCCGTATAAAAACTTCATGTACAAGCCCGCTACCTCAGTGTCAAGCTTCCAGAATGATTATCTCTTTTACAACAACTTCTGATTTACCTTCTAGAATTGCAATGCAAATTTCTATGCTTTTAAGTTTAAGGGAAGTGAACATCCTGCGTTTCTTTTTTTTTTTTCCAGCCACCGTCCACTATTATATATGGATATTTAAGGAACCAAAAGGGTGAGCACCACACGAACAACCAATGCTCCCAGCACATTTAAACAAGAGTGCTTCACACCATTTACTATGGTAAGGCCCTTTTTAAATAAACGTGTGACTCACTGTTTGTTTTCTTCACCAGGAGGTGGAGTCTTGCCATGCCCCTCCATTACAAAATCCTCATGTTCCATCTGCAAAGGCAAGCATTGCAGGTCAGAAATTGGTGGAGCAAAACGCACATCACCTAAAGTGGCCCTTTTCCATACACAACGGAAACCAGCCACTTCATCACAGTGGCTGGTGCAGAACAGATCATGTAGTTTCTCAGCAACATATGTACATCTCCAACCCCACTGCTATGGTATAATTTTATAGCATAATTTAAAAAAAATCTTACAAGGAATAAAGAATGATAAAAGAATGATTTAATGGCTATAGCAGAAGACTATATTGGTCAGAGTATCTAGGTTCTAAGTGTTGGTCTGTTATGGGCTTTCCTTTGTCATTCTGAGTAAGTATGGCTTCTACAACTTTGTCCTTCCATAAAAAGCAGGAATTAAAAAAGAAGTTTCATCTACCAACATCTCTGGAGAAAAATCAGAATTTTCAAATAAATTTATTAACCGCAGTCAGAAACTGCTGTGAAAGCAGAGTATTTCTTGTGAAAAATAACTTTTCTATGAGAAAAGAGACTTTCACTGCACACACATGGCTTAGTTAGCAAGGTAAAAAAAGAGGCCTAAGGGAACCTCAAATAGATGCCGTTCCAATGACAACATAAGGTAGGCATTTCCTCCGGCTCACATGTTAAGAGTCCAAGGGCGCTAAACTTTTCTCTTTAATTGTTTGCCTTTAAAATACAGTTTAGCATACATTTTCAGTAATTTCTCTTGCCAGAATTACATTATATTTGATAATTAATTATGCATTCTTCATTTAATTACTTAATTCAGCCAGAATTTCTTGCATATGTAGTGAAATATTATTCTCTTTATACAAAAATTCAACACATGCACTTAGTATTTTATATAAACATCCAGATATACAGTTAGTAATGCTCTACTTCATGTGAAGCTAGCAAACAGGCCACACTGCAATACTCAATAAGCCATACAACAAAGCAACAGTCATAATCACACACAAATCCATGATCCACTACATTAAACTGGGAAGAGAAACACTATGCAGTCAGTAAAGATGACACAGTTTAATCAGTTCCTAAAGGAGAAAAAAAAACAAAAAACCAAAAAAACACGCCAAAATCCAGTGGCCACTTTCCTTCAGGCCCCTGACCTCCCCCCAAAAGGGTCAAGTTTACTCATTTGTACCTTGATCCTGTTGACAGGTCAAAGATACTGACGAAAAACATTACCTGCATATTGACATCTAACAAGGATAACAAATTACGTTATTTGCTGCACAGACACAGCCCTAAGCAAAGCCACAAATGAACCAAGGAACTGATGCACTATAAAGTAGTAATAACAACCAAAGGACAGATAGTCAATCGAATACCTCTAAGGTAATTTCACATTTGCTCAGTCAAAACAGTATTTTCATTTAAAAGCAATGTTTGAAAGCAAAAAAAATTTGCATTAGAGCTTTGTAAACTCAGAGTTTTATCCAACCATCTCAGACACCTATTTGTACCTCAGTTCACATCTGATTCTCAAAGATCTCAAGACCTCTAACATCTGGACTCAAAATTGTCTGGCTGAAGAGAAATGTATTCATTCCATTAATTCTGCTGTTGCAGATGTTAAAACACAAGTGTGACAACTGGTAAAATAGCTACAGATTTGTGGCCACATTGCAAAACAGCATGGTTCTGTGAGTGAGGGTAGATGTTTAAGAGTTACTCTTACACATCCTGAAATCAGGAAGTATTTTAGCCTGTTGCTGGTGTGAGACAAGTACAATTCACATGAATGGTTAAGTAAGGAAGCAGTCTGTGGCCAGTACTGGGAAGAAAGATTAAATGCAGCCTTTGGGAGTAAAGAAGCACCACATACAGCATATATAGTGCTAAACTAACAAGACTCCCATCTAAAACAAAAATTCAATGTAATGAAGCTGTAGAAAAGGAGAGATCATAAAAACTGAAGTCTAAAATGGGAATTATTTCAAAACCAACACAATTATTTTAAAACTAACAAAGAAATAGGAAATTATTTTATTAGATCATAAACAAGAAATTTGAATGAGAACTGGAACATCTAGTAGACCACCACCAAGACAAGGCAATTGCTGAAGTACTGTAAATAAAACTGTTGCTTTAGTATGAATTTTATATGAAGAATGCTAGTGACATAGCTGTTCCAGACATATTATTATCTAGCATGCATATCTATCAAAATTATCATTTCAGAGGTAAGTTGGCAAATAATTAAGAACAACAAATTGCCTGAGTTAGAAACAAGATTGTAGGTCCAGGCACAATCTGTTCTAAAGCAACCAGAAAACCCCATCTACTTTAAGAAACAGCTTGCTCTACTTCAGACACTAGACAGAAGTATCTGAAATGACTAAAATCTGCACTATAAAAACCTGAAAAAGATACGATACCATCACATCATCACTGAAAAAGAGCTGGGCTTCATGTAACTTAGAGAAAGGCAATGACAAAGTTTCTCATGAGAAGTTCACCAAGAAAACTAGTCAGAGTGAGAAAGTACTCATGACCATGGAAACTTCAATGCACAAAATAAAGATTACTTGGTAGGGTTTCACTGATCAAGAAGCTAACAAAAATGCATCAAGACACTAAAAGAGGACACGGCTACTTTAAGAAATTGAGTATTAGTGAACTAGAAAAAAATCTCTTTTTAGAATGGATGAACTAGTAGCAAACAGTTGGCTGGTCAGGCTCAGATGATAATGGTTACTTCATTATATGCTACCTGGAGGCTGGTATCAAGTGGGGTGTTGCAGCTGTACACCCTAGGACAAGATCGTTAAATAACTTAACCAATGACCTGAAGTGCCAATAGGGTGTACTCTGGTCAAAATTTTAAGATGGCAGCATTGCCGTTCAGATGGACCCAGACAGGCTGGAGGAATGAACCTTACAGAACTTTATGAATTCAGATAGCACAAACACAAAGCCCTGCACTTGAGAGGCTGTGACAACAATACAGGCAGGAGACTGACTGGGGAACAGTTCTGTGGAAAAGGTCTCAGCAGACAGCAAGCTGATCATGAGCCAGCAGTGTCCCCTGGCAGGAAAGATCAACAGTATCCCAGGCTTTATTAAGAAGAGGCCTTTCCAGTAGGTGAGGGAACTGATTATCACCTCTACCCAGTGCTTATTATTCAAGATATGGTCTAACGCACCCTCAATAAAAAAAATACATCCATAAAGTAGATGCAGTAGGCCAGCAAGTTGCTCAGGGAGCCAGGGCACTTGCCTTGTGTGGAGAGGCTGCGGGAGCTGGGCTTGTTCAGCCTGGAGAAGGACATCTTTGGGGAAGCCTAACAGTAGCCTGTCTCTATCTACAAGGTCAGCAAGGAGTCAGGCTCACCACAGTGGTACACTGTGACAGGACAAGATGCAGTGAATCTAAGCTGAAACTAGTTAAGTCCAGACTATATATGACTCATTTTCACCATGAGGACAGTCAAGCACTGGAGCAGTCAATCCAGAGAAGTTTTGTAGCCTCCTTGCTTCAAGGTTTTCAAGGCCAGACTGGAAAAAATCCCTCATAAGCTGGTCGGACCTCATAGCTGACCCTGCTTTGAGCAGGAGGTCAGACTAGAAACCTCACTAAGTCCCTTCCAACCTGAATTTCCCAACAGTCCTATGAACACAAAACCAGATTAAATTTAATGTTGAGAGGTAATATGTAGGAGAAAAAAAAAAACAACAAAAAACAAACCACTATCAAATTCCCAACCCAGCAAGAACCTTCACTTTAGTGTGGAAAGATCTAAGAAAAATATTTTAGAAAGTTACATGATCAAAAAACTAAAATTAAAACAGCTACTAAGAAAAACTAAACTATGCTAAACAGTAATACAGAAAAATACTGAAATGATGTAGCAGAACCATAATATGTCCTCTTCTAAAATACTACCTCTGAGTACAGACAGTGATGGCTCAAAGCCCCTCCACAACACTAAAAATGTGAGAGCTCAGAATAATGAAAGTTCTGAGACAGAGGGAAGATTTTACATTAGTAAAATACAACATTTGAGCTCCAGATCTCCCTCAATGCAAGAAAACACCTAACTTGATGCATACACAAAAAAGCAGTGTGACAGTGTTGTAACACATATCACCCCTTTGCTACAACAGTAGAAATAAAATATAACATACCCACAAAAAAACCCCACAACGTAAGAGGACATACAATTATTTGGGAAATATACTATTATGCAGACAAAAAATCAGTTGTAGAAACATAAATTGCAACACCAAATTTCAGAGGTCTTTGTGAATTTTATGTTTTATATATATGTATGTATGATTTGTGTATTAAAGGATTACAAAACAATGGAAATAAAAGCTTTTCGCTTTCTGGCAATGAGATCATTTTTACAAAGTGAAAGGGAAAGAGATATATATATATATATATATATATATACACACACATACATAAAGAGTATTCCATGGGCCTGATCCAGTGCAGCAATTTTTGCATTCCTCCTTTTGCAGGACCTTGCCTCTAGTTTTCTTTTGCTTGCCTGCTGCATATGTTAAACAATTTCATAATCAGTGATTTATATTTTTCACTTTGAAATTTGCAGATTTTTGAATTCTTGCTAGAAAATGCTACGTTGTTTATTTAGTGTTCTAAAAATCCTACAACAAGCTGATAAAGTAATATCCATTTCCAGCTTTCCTTGACATTTAAAAGTAAGAGTTGCTTTCCTGGGTAGTTCACTTTAATTCAAAGAGATATATCTGAGCTTTCTGAAAACACTTAATAAGCAAACTGCCCCAGTAAAATTCCATGGACATTATTTACATTTTCCTAAAATTAGATCTTAGTCCCAGCTATCTACTCATTAGTTATTTCTGAGATATAAAAATTACTTAAAAATTAGAATATTTAGGTCTTATTTTCCCAATGACAATAGTAACATCTCATTACAGAAAGGATGAGAACATAATTTAAGTTTTTGATTGACTACCTGAAGAGAGGAGCAGCATGTAATAGCCACAGTTAGCTGAAAATACTCTTCTTTTTCTCCTCCACCCACAGTTCTTATAAAATTACTATGCACATTTCTTCCCCACAAGTCTCTCTGTTTCTCTTCACTCTATTATCACTGTATCTCATCCAGTACTCTTTTAGTCCTCTTTTTAAGAAAGCTGGAGCCCAGAGTCCTCACTAAGTTTCAGCTGTACACAGCATACAGCAACCACAACAGATCTGGTTAACTGCACGCGTTCTGAAAAGGTATATTCTAAACTTTTAGTTTCTATTGACTTATACCACATGCAGGAAATAGAGTTATCCTGAATATGTAGGAGAGTGGAAGGTGGCAGTAAGAAAACTCTTACACCTACTGTATTCGTCTCAAGGAAAGAAGAAAAGGTGGAACGGCAAAAGGATCTGAGACACTTTAGTTTCTCTTACAGGACTGAAGAGGGAGCCATTGATACCAAGAGCAGGAATCAAAGGAAGTGCACTCCACACCTGTTTCTTCTGGCAGGTGATGGAGAAGGCTTCAAGATTCTGGCAGCTGAAAGCAGGAACCAGATACAGACCCTTAAACAGCAGGGGGGAAGTCAAGAGAAAACTTGCATTTTTAAGAAAAACGAACTGCAAGTTGTTGAACTCCATATTTTAATATTTCAAAGGTGGGGGGTTTTTTCCCCTTAAAAATCCAGGCACCTGTGAATATCCAGATTTTGACAAAAATTTATACATTGGATTTTTTAAAAGACAATTTTTTAATGAAAGTTGAAACAGCTATTTATAATTAAACACTTAATGCTTAGTTTTTAGAAAATGAAATACACCAGAAGGAGATTAGACATAATAAACTATTACTTTTTCTCCCCAGAAGTGCAAAACCTGTTACTACGGTTTCATACTACTCTTTCTAAAATTATCTCCAGTGAGACTCTAATGGATCTGATTAACGAGTAAACCTAAAAGTCAGCCACACTTTGAAGAGTCAGAAAGTTTCCTAACAAGATTCAACACCTTCATTAGATATCCTAGTCCACCAAAACCGAAACAAACATAAGAGAAATCCAACAATTTCTCAGGAAAAAAAGATGCTTGTAAGAAATCTTATATTTATTATGAAAAGCTATTAATTTAAAACAGTATTTTGTATTTTTGTCATCATCAGTTATAGAAACATACTAATGCAGCTTCATCACTACTCTCTCCCACTCATTCCATAGTTCCTTTTCATAGCTGATTATTCATTTTTTCCTTTCTGTTTTATAAAAAAAGACCGCAACCAGCCACCTAAATGAACAGCAGATAAAGACTCTTTTAGGATTTTTCATTCACATGAACTCAAAGCCTTATTTGGTGTACAACTAGACTCTGGTGAGGACCAGCCAAGGTCAAAAGCTGCTTTCTACAGGTTGTGGCAATTTACTTCCAGTGCTCTATGTTACCTGCTAATTTTAACACTGCCTACTACAGGCCCAGTTTAAGACTGATAAATTTAGTGTTTTGTTACAACTACTGCTTTAACACAAGTGCACCTTCCCAATCATCAGTAGCAACAGCCTACTGTAAACAAGCCATCAACGTTTCTTCTGTCTCACTAATAATTGCTTTTTAAGTAGAATTGCACAATCTAATCCTTAAAATCCAAGCAATTAGTCACTAGCCATTACTGCTAACATTGGTAGAAGACCTCTAAGTGTTAAGCCGTTAGAAGAATTTATCAAAAATCTCAGAGACAATTTCAGGTCTAACAAAAATGTAATCACTACTACAAATGAAAGCAAGGCTGAACCACCTCTCTGCCTAGCTTTATTATGAGCATTTTGGACAAACAGCATCGGGGGAAATTTTACTCATAAGCAACAGATTAATTTTTAATTTAACTTCTTTTAATAAAAATCAATGCAATTTACCTGCAAACACTTGAAAACCGCAAACTAGAAATAAATTAGTGTTAAGATAGCATCTCGAAATATACACAGAATAACTCAAATTGGTCAGCAAAATTAGTCCCAAAACATACTTTTTAGATTAACCTTAATTTCAGTACACAGATGAGAGCATTAAAAAAACCCAACCCAAACAAGTTAGAAATAGAAATTTAAATTTAACAGAAAGAAAATAATAGAAAAAACAGCTCATAAAATGAGAAGGAGCAAAGTATGTTTCTGAACCACACACAGTAAAGTCTTAAGAGACAAGATATTGCATGAAGACATGTGAATTTTTGGTCTTTCAGGATTTTGTTGTATTGTACAGCACTGTGATGTTACTAAATTCTCCCGTGAACCCATTTCTACCTTTTTTACCCCTCTCACTTCTGCCAAAGCATTGTCTTGATATACAATAAATACTAACACAAGATACATACCATCTCCTAGCCTACTATTTTGTTGAAGTTTCTCATCAGCATCTAGATTGAGCATTTCATTGTTACTACCATCACTGTCCTAAGCGCTTTTTCTGTTAGTAAAAAAAGTGAAAACTTACTCACATAATCCTAGTACTAGATCACATACCACATTCAGTACCCCCTGCTAATCATTTTGCATGCCAACACACTTAAACTGCATATAGCTACTTTCTAAAATCACTAATCTAATACCTGTTTTTTATATGAAGCCTAAGGATACTTTAATTCCTGACTCAATAAAATGTTACAGTATTAACTGTAAATGCCAACATGTTAACATATACCATGATCATTCCAGAACAACAGGACAGATTATCAATTAATCATTTAGAAAAATTAATCATTTAGAAAAGCTATGTAACTCAGAATATGTAATTTATGTTTCACCTAAATGAGCACCAAAGCTGCAAGTTAAAAGACTAAAAGATTTGCTTCTATGTCCAACTGCACTAATTCACTAATTGATTGCTTGCACTTGCAGAAATTACCTATGGCCCATTTTCTACATAATTTTTTTAATGTTATCTAATATTCTACGAAATACCCAGAAGCTTAACATGATTTCCATGCTAACCTTAAAACAAATGGTTTTATGAATATCATGAATACAGTCACACTTTGCAAATGCTAAAAAGGGCAGGACTCCAGCCACATTTCATACTGTATAGATAAGACAGTTTACTTAATTAGTGTTTTAAAATGCTTTACTTAGCTGCAAAGTATTTCAAATAAAACAGTTCATATATATACACATTAAAAATAATAATTCATAAAAATCTTTCTCTTTGCAGCAAGATGCTCTTTTGCTGGTAAACATCTTTGGTGGTTGAAGATGTTAAGTCACTCAAGGTATGACAGGATATCTAGAAATGTCATTTGAAAACTTCAATTCTGAAGCTGCCAAGGCAGCTTTGAATAATAGTTCAGCAATCTCAGACACTGTCCTGGTTCAACTAGGATAGGGTCAAGTTTTCCCCAGCAGAGAGAGAGGGGGAAGGGATCTCCAGCCGGGTTATTCATACCATGCTGAGATCAGGTCCAGGGGCGGAGCTTTATTTACTTTTGATTTTGGTTTTGGGGCTGCACACACACACACGCAGCGGGCTTGTTCCCTGACCATTCTGCGGTATTTCTCTGTATATCTTTTGTCTTGTTCACTGTTATTGCTTTTTATTGTTGTTATCATTGCCACTGTTGTTCAGATTGTTCATCACGCTGTTGTATTAAATTTCTTCTTATTTCAGCCTGGGGTCTGTGCTTAACTTCCAGCCCGGGGTCTGTGCTTAACTTCCAGCCCGACCGGCTGAGGGTGGGGGACGGGCAAGAGCAATATGCTCTCCAGTTCCGGCAGAGCTTAAACCAGCACATTCTTAATTGGCGCCCAACGTGGGGCTCGAGGGCTGAAATAAGAATAAAAAGGGACAGACCCTGACCAGAATGAGATAGAGCAATCTGTTGGGTGTAATCTTTCTGTTTGTATTTGTGTTTGTTTGATAAGAAAATGTTTGCAATGCTGGCCCACTTGTTTGTGTGGTGGGACTGGATTACTCCTTATATCCAGTGTATGATCCCTCTGGTGGCGTTTGTTATCGGTGGAAAATGTATAAAGGGTCTGATGTTGTTATACAGGCTATTAAACGCTTATGCTGCCTTTGTATCGCTGGGGGGGGGTGGGGGCCGGTACCTGTTTGCTGTTTGGGCTTTTGTTAGGGGTCTCACCCCCTCTAGGGGTGAGCCAGGGGAAGAGATCCTCTTGGCTTTGGGGAGTTTCAGTTATCCTTGGAGCCTGCAGGCCAGTGTGTCTGTGGCACTATGCCTTCTGAATGTCTGCCTGATTTCGATTTTGGCCATGCTGCATTTCTCTAACAGTAGCAGTGCCCGGAAACATGTCCCGAGGTCAGATAAGAGTGAGTGGCAAGGGGTGTGGGAAAAGATGGGCAAAGGCCTGAGTCGGTGGGCACCCCCAATGCTTTGGAATTTCACTCCTGAGCAAGTGCAGATCCCCAATAAACTGATGGAGTGCTTAGAAAGGGTGTGTTACCAAGCTGGCAAAACCCAGGAGACACAAATTGCTGCAATGTGTTGGGGACTTGCCCATGCATACCGTGTCCTCAATACCACCCACTGCCCTCAAGGGGAAAAGGCCACAGAAGCTGAGAGTGAACTCACTGAAACTGCCTGTCCCCCTGGTCCAGATACTGAGCCAGTCTCAGTCGCCTCCACCAGCACAGCGACTGAGACAGAGTGCCAGCCAGTGCCGGTATCAGTCACCCCTATACAGAAAACAAAATATACCAGAAAGTCAGTTCACAGAGTGAGGGATGGGGAAGAGCCAGGCCCATCACAGGAACAGGAGGAAGGACCAGAGGTGATCTCTATCCCCGACTGAGCTGTGAGATATGCGGACAGATTTCGGCCGCCTGGGAGGCGAGCAGATTTGCACCTGGCTGCTCTGATGCTGGGACAATGGAGCTAGTGCTTTTGAAATGGAGGGGAGAGAGGCCAAGCAGCTGGGATCTTTGGCCAAGGATGCTGGCATTGATAGGGAAATAGGGAAACAGACTCAAACCCTCAGCCTTTGGAAGCGACTCCTGTTCAGTGTAAGGGAGAGGTACCCCTACAAGGATGATATCCTATGTCAGCTGGGCAAATGGACCAGCACTGAGAAAGGCATCCAGAACCTCAGGGAACTGGCTGTGTTTGAGGTGATCTATGGTGATCTGAATAATGAGCAGTCACCCATGGACCCAGACCAGGCCCCTTGCACACACCTGATGTGGCCAAAGTTCCTGAAGAGTGCACCACAAGCACACTCGAAAGCATTGTCAATAGTGTCCTGGTGGACAGACACCCACACTCTAACAGTGGATGGAGTGGTTGGCAAGCTCCGGCAATATGAGGGAAATCTCCCTTCATCTCACCATTCCTGGGTCTCTACTGTGGAGGAACTGTCTCAGAGGATCCAAAAAATGGAAGAGGACATGTTCTACGTTCCACCTGCATGGGCTAATGTCTCAGCCATTAGAAGTAAACGTTTCCTCACCCAAGAGAAAGGCAGCAGAAGGTACACACCACGAGGCACCCTGTGGTTTTTCCTCTGTGACCATGGAGAAAACATGAGGAGGTGGGATGGACAGCCCACTGCTGCCCTAGCTGCACGAGTAGAGCAGCTGAAAGGGAAGACCATCACAAAAGGGGAGTCCTCCAAGAAGAGCGCAGCTCCAGTGTCCAGTCAGAAATCCCCCAGGCAGAATAGAATGGTGAACATTATGTCTGACCCTATTGAGGGGACCAGTAAATCATTCTTACAAGAAGTGAGTGATGATGAGCAGGATCAGAGGAACCCTGCCTCCAGCCAGGTGGAGGAAAGGGATAATCAGATTTACTGGACAGTGTGGATCTGATGGCCTGGCACGTCAGACCCACAAGAGTATAAGGCTTTGGTGGACACTGGCGCACAGTGCACCCTGATGCCATCGAGCTACAGTGGGGCTGAATCCATCTGCATCTCCAGAGTGACAGGGGGATCCCAACAGCTGACCCTATTGGAAGCTGAAGTGAGTCTGACTGGGAAGGACTGGCATAAGCACCCCATTGTGACTGGCCCAGATGCCCCGTGCATCCTGGGCATAGACTATCTCAGGAGAGAGTACTTCAAAGACCCAAAAGGGTACCGGTGGGCTTTTGGTGTAGCTGCCCTGGAGGAGGTTGAACAGTTGTCCACCCTACCTGGCCTCTCAGAGGATCCCTCAGTGGTGGGGTGGATTAAGGTTGAGGAGCAGCGAGTGCCGATCACTACCAGGACGGTGCACCGGCGGCAGTACCGCACCAACCGAGATTCCCTGGTCCCCATCCATCAGCTGATCCGTCAACTAGAAAGCCAGAAGGTGATCAGCAAAACTCACTCACCCTTCAACAGTCCTATATGGCCAGTGAGAAAGCCTAATGGTGAATGGAGGCTAACTGTGGACTACCATGGCCTGAATGAAGTTACGCCATCAATGAGTGCTGCAGTGCCGGACATGCTAGAGCTCCACTATGAACTGGAGTCGAAGGCAGCCAAGTGGTACGCCATGATTGACATTGCTAACGTATTCTTCTCCATTCTGATAGCGCCAGAGTGCAGGCCACAGTTTGTGTTCACTTGGAGAGGCATCCAGTACACCTGGAATCGATTGCCCCAGGGGTGGAACCACAGCTCCACCATTTGCCATGGATTGGTCCATACTGCACTGGAGAAAGGTGGGGCTCCAGAACACCTGCAGTATATTGATGACATCATTGTATGGGGGGACACAGCTGAGGAAGTCTTTGAGAAAGGGAAGAAAATCACTGAAATCCTCCTGAAGGCTGGCTTTGCCATTAAGCAAAAGAAAGTTAAGGGGCCTGCAAGGGAAATTCAATTCCTAGGAATAAAATGGAAAGATGGGCATCACCACATCCCAGTGGAGGTGATAAACAAGATAACAGCCATGGCCCCATCAACCTCTAAAAAGGAGACTCAGTCTTTCCTGGGTGCTGTGGGGTTCTAGAGGATGCACATCCTGAACTACAGCCTGATTGTGAGCCCTCTCTACCACGTAACCCGTAAGAACGATTTTGAATGGGGCCCTGAGCAACAACAATCCTTTGAACAAATTAAGCGGGAGACTGCCCAAGCAGTAGCCCTCGGGTCAGTCCAGGAAGGGCAGGAGGTTAAGAACATGCTCTACACCGCAGTTGAGGAGAATGGCCCTACCTGGAGCCTCTGGCAGAGAGCACCTGGGGAAACCCAAGGCCAACCTCTAGGCTTTTGGAGCGGGGGATACAAAGGCTCTGAAGCTAATTATACACCAAGTGAGAAGGAGATACTGGCAGTGTAAGAAGGAGTTCAGGCTGCCTCAGAAGTGGTCGGCACTGAAACAGCTCCTCATGGCACCTTGACTACCGGTGCTGGGGTGGATGTTCAAAGGAGAGGCCTCCTCCACGTATCATGCAACCGATGCCATGTGGAGTAAATGGGTCGCATTGATAACACAACGGGCTCGAATAGGGAACCCCAGCCGCCCAGGGATACTAGAGGTGATTACGAACTGGCCAGAGAGCAAAGATTCCGGGATGTCTCCAGAACAGGAGGTGACACGTGCTAAGGAGGCCCCACCATATAACAAGCTGCCGGATGAGGAGAAGCGATATGCCCTGTTCACTGATGGGTCTTGTCGCATTGTGGGAAAACATCGATGATGGAAGGCTGCTGTATGGAGTCCCACACAACGGGTCACTGAAGCTGCTGAGGGACAGGGTGAATCGAGCCAGTTTGCAGAGGTGAAATCTGTCCAGCTTGCTTTGGATATTGCTGAGTGGGAAAAGTAGCCGAGACTCTACCTCTACACCAACTCGTGGGCAGTGGCGAACACCCTGTGGAAATGGCTGCAGCAATGGAAGCAAAACAACTGGCAACGTAAGGGTAAAACCATCTGGGCTGATGGGAGTATGGCAGGACATTGCAGCCCGTGTGGAAAACCCCATTGTGAAGGTGAGCCATGTGGATACCCATGTACCCAAGAGTCGAGCCACTGATGAACATCGACACAACCAGCAGGCAGACCAAGCTGCTAAGATTAGAGTGGCTCAGGGGGACTTGGACTGACAGCACAAAGGTGAACTGTTCATAGCTCAGTGGACCCACGAGACCTCGGGCCACCAAGGTAGGGATGCAACATACAGGTGGGCTCGAGATCGAGGGGTGGACCTTACTATTGACACCATTGCAGAGATCATCCACAGATGTCAGACGTGTGCTACAATCAAACATGCCAAGCAGGATAAGCCCCAGCGAAATGGGGAGTGATGGCTGAAATATAGATATTTCAATGGAGAGGCCTGGCAGATCGACTACATCACACTGCCACAGACCCGCCACAGGAAGCGCCACGTGCTCACAATGGTGGAAGTAACCACTGGATGGCTGGAAGCTTACCCAGCAGCCCACGCCACCGCCTGGAACACCATCCTGGGCCTTGAGACCCAAGTCTTGTGGCAACACGGCACCCCAGAGAGAACTGAGTCAGACAACGGGACCCACTTCCGAAACAACCTCCTAAATACTTGGGCAGAAGAACACGGCATCGAGTGGGTCTACCATATCCCCTACCACGCACCAGCCTCTGGGAAGATCGAGCACTACAGTGGACTGTTAAAAACCACATTGAAAGCACTGGGAGGTGGCACCTTCAAAGACTGGGACATGTATGTAGCAAAGGCCACCTGGCTAGTCAACACAAAAGGATCTGCCAGTCGAGCTGGCCCGGCTCAAGTTGAAACCTCCACGTGCTGTAGATGGGGATAAAGCCCCTGTGGTGAGCATGAGGAATATATTGGGAAAAATGGTCTGGTTTAGTCCTGCACTAGGCAAAGGTAAAGGCAAACCCATCCACAGGATTGCTTTTGTCCAAGGACCTGGGCGCACCTGGTGGGTGATGCAGGACAATGGAGAGGTCCAATGGGTACCACAGGGGGACTTGATTCTGGGTGAGAACATGCTGTAAATTATGCTGTGCCTTTGTAAATTGTTGTTTTGTTATTGTTAACTGCTAAATGGCAGCTGGACATGACGCAGATGGTATAGAATAAAGGGGTGGATTATGCCCTGGTTCAACTAGGATAGGGTCAAGTTTTCCCCAGCAGAGAGTGGGAAGGGATCTCCAGCCGGGTTATTCATACCATGCTGATCTCAGGTCCAGGGGCGGAGCTTTTTTTACTTTTGCTTTGGATTTTGGGGGTTGCGACTCACACATGTGGCGGGCTTGTTCCCTGACCATTTTGCGGTATTTCTCTGTATATCTTTTGTCTTGTTCACTATTATTGCTTTTTATTGTTATCATTGCTACTGTTGTTGTTCAGATTGTTCATCACACTGTTGTATTAAATTTCTTCTTATTTTAGCCCGAGGTCTGTGCTTAACTTCCAGCCCAACCAGCTGAGGGTGGGGGAGGGGCAACAGCAACATATTCTCTGGTCCTGGCAGGGCTCAAACCAGCACAGACACAAAATGCATAAACATTTCAAATGTAAGCAAAAATGCTCCCCTTTTCCTTTCCTGCACCACAGTTGATGATGCACTTCATCCACTTCTTAGTGTGTTCTGTACGTACAGAGATAGTATGGATCCCAGAAAAATCTGGGAAAAATTTTTCTCTGGAAAAATCCCAGTAAGATACAAGTAATTCTCATCTTTTATTTAATTAACTTCATATATGATTCTTCAGCTAACGATCATTAGCCTTTCACAAGCCATGAATTCTTGCTAACTTCTGCAATTCTGTAAAAACCTTTTACACTTTCGTAACTAATCTTTTACACTTTATATTTAGGTGAAAAATCTGGCCCAAAAGTTCTTGAACAGTTTATCCCCCTCCACTACTTTGAACAGCCACTCGCATGCAGCCCTGCGACTCTATTTAGCCAACTCATTTTACAGTTAATTTACTATTTATGGTGCAGACACATGAATAAGTTAGAGATGTCAGTTTGAACTGCTCTAAGTGACTGATATTTTGATATACACATTTTTAAACCCCCTGACAGAAATGAGAGAAGACATGTTAACCGCTCTCTTCTACTTAGATTTGTAAAGCTAAGCTATGCATCAACACAAAAGGACAACAGGAACAATGAAAAGAATTTTTAATGGCTCAAGAAAGCAGATGATAATTAGAATAACTGAAAACTAAATTATACTTTTGCACCACACATTCAGTCACCTTCACTGCCACAAATATTGTTTTCCACTGTTCATTAGGAGAGAGTGGGAGTGACATAAACCAGGCACACACAGAGATGCTGACATTATTTGGCCTTAAGAGATATGACCAGACAGACAAGGAAGAGAAGGAACTCACTTTCTTTTCTGTGTCCACAGAAATCTATTGTGTGGATTCTAAACACAGAGAAATTGTCAGTGGCTCAGAAAGTTCCTGAGCAACAAACAGCTGGACACTGAGAGCAATTGTTATAAGTATATATTAACCTTGCTTCAACCCTGTCTTACACATCCACTTTTGACCACTGTCAAAAAGGAGAAGGAATACAGGTTATTCACACTCATAGCATACAATTACTTTCCAGTTTCTCCAGTTATCAAAATGCAAATCTAAACTCATTTCAGTCACATGAGAGCCACTGAACAATGCTGCTTGCTTGCATGAATTTTCCAAATTTCTCAGGATTATTAAAATTGTTAGATAATTGACAGAGCACCAAACCGTTAAAGCACCCTCTCATCTCTGGGGCAGAACCTGGGCTTTGCTTGCTTGCGTATGTTACAACTTGTCCTCAAACAAAAAAGCCTCAAAATGCCATGGGAATAAATTATTTCTCTAGTAATCACATGTGGAAACTCTGTTATCTCTTGAAACCTACCAATACAATTTCAGAGTACTTCTGTAACATTTCTCAGCAACCTAATCCCACACAGGTTTACCACATCTGTAGACAAGTATTACATTCTCCCTTCTTATAATATACTGTCTTGTCTACTATCCAAACGTCTCAGTGAACAGACTTCAAACAAGTGACAGGAAATGTTGATATGCTTTTAATGTTGCTTTTACCCTCAGGGGAACTGATACTGCACAAAGCCTTTCTGCAGAGTTCAAGTTCTTAGCTGTCCACCACTCTCTTATCTACTGTAATGACAACCATCACTACTATTTTTAGCATCAAGAATAAAAAAAAGTCTTCTCCACAAACCCTGTACCCATTACTTCCACACCCAATGAAAGAAGAAAAAATTTTGAAGAACTGAAACAAATTCATACCCATCTAGTTCATAAACTGAAAGCGAAATTGTCCGTAAAGGGTCATGCAGATATATGAAGTCAACAAAACCAGTGAGTTTTACTCCTTTCAATGACTCAGTCAAACTAATCAGACTACAGATGATTTCAAAGGGTAGAGTAAGCTTTCACTGTCCATGGCTCAACTTTCTGCTCAAAAACTTATCCTCAGTCTGCCATAAGATAGTATTTATCAATACTTTCACATATACAAGATTTTAAGTGGCTGATTATACAGACCTCTTGTTACAGCGACATGGACTACAACCACTGCCAACAACTCTGTATGGCCCATACTGAATGGAAAGAGATCCAAAGGCAATTTTCTGAAAAGGTAGAAACACCTGAAATTCTGTGCCAATAGTATACCTGCATTAGAAGAGACACAGTGTAAACAAAGCCAGAAATCAATATCCCTGACTGTCTCCAAAGTCCTAATGGGACTATACCATGTTAGCTCAAATGCAGAGCTGCTTTTTACAAATTTTTAAGAAATATTATTTGCTTTTTGGTCTGTTTTGTAAAGTGTTATAAACTGCTATAAATTGAAGAAGAGATGCTACTGGTCAAGAACAAAACAAGAAAACATTTATGAAAAAAAGAACCTTTAAAAGAATGGAAAAGGTGAGTTTAAAGTTGGTTTTATTTAAGACTGAAGCATTTTTTTTCTTTAGAAATCAGATACACACCTGTTCACTGCAATGACATTCCCTGCCATTACATTTCCTCCACATTAACAATACATATGAAAAGGCTGGATCAAAGGACTGTATGACAACAGTTCTTACAGATCTTAAAGTCAGTTTGGCAGATGATGGTATTTTCCAAGGGAAAGAAAATACAACATTGTATTAACCTCTTTTGTGCTTCAAAAGCACTTCAGGGTATTCTGAGATTAGAAAACAGAGGGCGTCATCTTTCAGTTTGGTATCTATATTATAGCAGTCTTCACTACGGCTAAGTAAGTAGATTTCAAAAGAGTAATACATCTTGTCTCTGTAGAAAAGAGTACACTCAACTGGCAAAATCTTGCACTTGATCCTGAATTTCTTTAAAAAAATGCCCAAGCAGCTATCAATGGCATTCTTTTACAAAAGTTCAAGCAGCACTGTCTGTTTAATTCCACACTTTTTTTGCAAAGTCTTCAACAAACCTTGTTTATAACTGCTATTTTATAAAGACAATAGACCTTGGTAACACACTGTACTGGTTTTGGCTGCGATGAGTTAAATTTCTACACAGTAGCTAGTATGGGGCTATGCTTTAGATCTGTACTGAAAACTCAGGGACATTTTAGTTACTGCTGAGCAGTGCTTAAGTGCTTTTCTGATCCTCATATCACCCCACCAGAGAGTAGGCTAGGAGCACACAAGAAGTTGGGAGGGGACACAGCTGGGACAGTTGATCCCAACTGATCAAAGGGATATTCCATACCATGTGATGTCATGCACAGTAGTAAAACTGAAGTGGGGGTGTGGGTGTATGCAGAGGTTGGCAGGGGCTGCCATTGCTCAGGGACTGGCTGGGATGGTTAGTGGGTTAGATAGTTAATGGGTTAGTTGGTTGGTGGTGAGCAATTGTTTTTGTTTTGCATCACTTGTTTTATCTTGGGTTTTATTTTCTTCTCTGTTGCTTTATTTCCCCCACTTTAAAAAAAAAAAAAAATTATTAAATCGTCTTTATTTTGAGACATGTGTTTTCTCACTTCTGATTCACCGCCCCATTTAACTGGGGGTGGGGGTAGTGAGAAAACAGCTGTGTGGTGCTTAGTTGCCAGTTGGGGTTATTACACATACTGTAATTATAGCTCTTTGCTACAATGCCTTGAAATTTTGAAATTCAAAGTTATAAACTCACAAGCAGGTTCATTTTTTTTCCCCACAGAGAAAGGTCCAACTGTGCAGTGTTTTGTAGGAAAGTGTTACTAGATTCTTTTGTTGGCCACAGTGTTAAAGTTCAAGAGAAAAACTACCCCAAATTTTCTACCTCCCTTGATGGACTATGTTAATTTATTTTTAAAACAGGAGGAGTATGCGTTAACATTTTTACTACCTTTAATAACATTTCAGTAAAAGGGAGAACTATTTTATTAAGATTTAAAGTAATTTCATTCTTTACCAAGACATTAATGGATTTATTTTTTTTAAATACACGATATGCAAAGGTTTTGGGTTTGAAATTACTATCCTAAGGGGTTGCAATATTTTCAGGCTAGAAAAATTAAGCTAGCAGAGCATGATGAAGATGACATCAGTTTATGTTGTGAAAAACTGTCTATGCTCAAGACCAGTTCTTAAACTGCTATGTTTCAGAAGCATAAATTGTCTTGTTAGGCAGAATACCTCTCTACTTCTAAAAGACATTACAAGATAGTTTATTCAAAGACTCTAGGAACTTAATATAGTTGTAGATCAGCATTAGAAAGACTAGCTGCTCCTACAACTCATGTTCCAGAAAAATGATGGAAACATACCCTGTGTATCAGGGAACAGAAAACCCACCAGCAGACATTAAAAAAAATGAATAAACTAATACATTCTGAAAATATGGTGATTTACAAAAACCCCACCACAACTACTTTCCTGGACCCAATAGAGGCAACAACCACATGAAACGTAACTCTTACTTGTCAGGTATGCAGAAGAAAGTACACTGAGGTTTAAAGTTCACCTCTCCATAACTGGCCAAAATTTTCAAGAGTAGCAGGGATTTGTACTGCAGAGAAACCATGAAGTCTGAAAACACCATGTACCACGCCAGTACTAGACTAGAAAACAGCTTTTTCTAATTACAGTGACAAAGCATTTTGTTCATTTCATTAATGCATAGGCCTTCTGCCTGAATGTTTTAAATTATTTAGTGCCATCTGAATAGAAACTCAATTCTGTATCACTAAGTAGTATTATAAGTCCCAGAGATACAGGCATCAAGGTTTTGGATGTTGTGTTAACTAGTCAACTAAGATACCTTTTTACTATATTAGTTCTAAATCCCACATAATGAAAGCAACAGTTTAACTTTCACAGTATTGTCAGCATCAAGTAACATCCAATATTATCAAAAACTGAGTGTAACTTACCGGTAAATGCAGTTAGTACAGGAAAGATACCTCCTGACCGGCAACACTCCCTCCTAACAACACTTCCTCCTGAACTTTAAGCTTCTGTTTATAAATATAAAAACATGTAACTTAACAGATCAAATAAAAAGGCAGACTTATCTTTCTTTAGTCTCAACACATGAAATAAAAGCAAGAGCTTAGATATTTGAGTGTCATACTTTTTAACCTTTTCATCATCCGTGTGACTGCTTCAGGATTAAAAAAAAAACCACCACCACAAAAAAAAAACAGCCAGTGCCAACAGAGTTCTGAAAAGTGATTTAAACATAAGGCAAATGTTAGTTCACAATCAGACACAAAGATGCAAGAGAAATAAGAATTAAGCAGGATGAGAACAAGTAGGTAACTAAGGGAAAGATTCGTGTCGATGTAAGAACAGGGCAGCAACTGGAAAGAAAATCAAACAAGGATTAAAAGGTAACCTAAAGACAGCTTGATAAGTGGCACTGGACAGTGAGACTGAGCAACAGGAGAAGCCTCAATGTTTGTGTCACTGGTTTTGAAAAAGCCACCAGAGTACAGAAAAGTAGCCTAATTTCTATACTACCTATTCAGTTCAGTAATTATTTCTACAAATACTAAAAGAAAATTTTGAACAAAAATACATTAACACCATACAATACAGAATCTTTTCCTTTTCATGTACTTATTAGGAGTTGAGCACTATTAGAAATTCTGTGCAGCTACATTTTTATCACGATTTTGTGTACCTAGATTTTTATCATACAAAGCATTAAAAAAGGCAGAACTAGCTATTTCTCTTCCTTTCCCTTCTACAACACTGACTCAAAACCACGATTCATAAGCACCTTTCTATAAATTACTTAGGTCAAAGTACCTCCCTTCTGGCAAATTCATATTTTTTTTTACTTTGAAAGATGAAGGAAAATCAAGGAAGGGAGGGTGAAATTTTACACAAAAATTTTAATCACATTTTTTGAGAAAGAAGTCTGCAACGTAATCTTAAAACTCCTGACGATACTGAAAGAAATCTAAAAATACTTCAAATCAGGCATAAAATTTTAGCTTCCTCCTGCAATATTTTACAGCAAAGAAACAACTGAAAAACAAAGTGTTGTCTGTGCAATAATCCTTAACAGATGGATGAAAACAGCTGAAATCATCCACAAACAAGAAGCTCAGTGCTTGCTGATATTTTCAGAGTACCATGAATGTTAAAGGAAAAAGCCTAGTAATCGTTAGTGGCAAATTAACTACCACAAAACAGAATTAAAAAAATAAAATAAACTCATAATCCAAAGAACAGTAGAGGGTGTGGGGTTGCAACTAGAAATGCTGTGGTGGTTTGTTTGGCTTTTTTATTTTTTGCAAAGGGATGAAAAGAGACCCTGAAGACCCAGAAACCCATCCCACAACTATTTATTATAAAGTGAAAGTATACCTCCCTGTATGATATTCACCAGTAAATCATATGGATAAAAACAGACCCAATATTCCTGTCAAATAAGACTTAAATATCTGCCAAAAATAACTACATCTTTAATAACTCTACATTAATTTGAAAAAGCTTACTTCTGTACAGGTTGTTTCCCCTCTTTGTGGCACTATTAATTACTGGAATCAAGAACATGCTATTGACAGGTGCCAGCTGTCTTTCTGTTAAAACGTCAACACAGTAAAGACTATTTTCTGAAAGTCTGACAACAAGGAAGAAACTGTGAGATCAAACAATGGAACCAGTTAAGATGAAAAACCCTGGCAACAAAACTACCAAGACAGTAAGTTTCTCCAAAAGCAGCCTAAGGGGCAGGGAGGGGCGGGAAAGAAGGGGAAAGAGCATGTGCAAAAAACACTGCTGGAAAGCAATCCAATGAACCACAAAAGGATATGCTGCCAATAAACTAAAAGGAAGAACTGTAGAAACTTCTCAAGTATGCAAAATTGAGAAGGATGAGAGCACAACACAAGTATCACAATATAAAAAAAATTACCAAATGAAATAAAAATGTACACATTAATAACAGTGGGGGAAACAAACATTAAAGCAAGGACTGAGTCCATCAGTAACTTTCCTTAAGCTTAATTACCAAGAAATTGCCACTGAATTTCTGTCATTCATTTGCTTAGCATGAAGGCCAACTTTTGCAGCAGTGCCACCAGCTTTGTAGGAATCAAACAAGACTATCACTCTTCATGATGACTGACTGCAGGGTTTAAATTTTCTAAATCACACCTCATGCAGTGTGAATTCGTTTGAAGTACATAAATATTTAGTTTCTGAAGTGACCTGCTAAGCTCTACACGAGGCACAATTTTTTTTTCTTTTTCAAAACCAGAAAGAAATCTCCTTTTCTTTTCAAGGCTTGGGTTTGATATCTCAGAATACTATACAGTCTAGGATGCTGGAAAATCTGAAACAGTTATAGAACCAAACCAGTTCACAATAAATAAAGCATGATAAATCATTTGTTTTCCACTGTATGACAGAGTCTTCATGTACAGCTTATTAGGTTATTTTCAGACTGGCACCATAAGAAAGCTAATACCTGCTGTACCCAGATCTTTATATTCTGATGTTCACGGTGCCTCCATGAAAGATGATCATCCCCGACACCCCAGAATACTTCATTCAAGTATACCTCAGTCTACAATAGATTTAGTACTTGGAGTTATGCCCTTGTGATTCCACAAGAGAAGTACCAAGGCTTTTTTCTCAGTGGCACAGAATACTGACAGCATTAACATACTGCCTCTTCCCATGCTACTGGGCAAAAACGTAAGAGCAAAGTGAGCAACATCTTTTCTATCAATTAAATATTCTTTTAACTGAAGACTCTGGAAATAAGTATTGATCTGGAAATAAGTCATGGGATCTGCAGTCTCAGGTAGAAGACTATTATTCTAATCATTGCTTTTCCTGAAATATGTATCAACAGGAACTCCTCTTGCTTGTTTGTGGAGTCCGAGGAGTCAGTATACTGAGATATAGAACTTCACGCAGTGAGCCTTCCTCTTTACATAGATAACTTAGGAGCATATCTTTTCATGGTGATAAAGACAAAACACCTTGGTATCAGTGAGAAAGATATCTCTAGAAGTTAGTATATTTACTTTCTTTCCATCAAGTTCAGTGCATACCTATGTAAAATAAGACAGATCAATTTTCAACTTAAGGTCACCTTAACGCAGTGTTGGAAGTGATTGTTAGGTGACACTTCAGCAAAGGCCCTTCTTGGCAAAATATAATACAGCATGAAAGGAATTTGGCTACAAAACCTAAACACAGTTTTCCATGACTGCTTGTTCAAGTGCTTTTCAATTTAAATTCAGATGAAGTGGAAACAGGAACATTCTGTAGGAGGCCCAAATGTAGGTTTCCTACCTCCTGTCAAGACCAAAACAGAAAATTCTGAACTGTATGGAAATGCCTACCAGACCCTGAGTATCTTGCATTTTGAGAAAAAAAAGTATCAGGCACAGCCACAGCAAGGCCATTTACTACTCAACAGAAATGCTTCAAGTGTAGCTGATATCAAGGCATTCCAGAATGTAGGCCTGGGTCTTTGTCTTTTGAACATAAAATGTTTTTTAACTTATATTTCAAACAAAAAAAAAAGTATAAAAATAAATTCTACAATCTTTTCCTCCAGCTTTTGAAACAATAGCTTTAATACTGTTGTTTAAGTCCTATCAGACTTAAGAAATAATTTTAAGGCAGAAAGCTTGCCCACCTTTATTCCATAAATATTGAGGCAGCCAATAAAACATGCAACAAATCACCATAAACAGTAATTTCATTCTTTATCACATGCAAAAATCTTTTTGGCTAGAAATTAATTATTCAGAACAAAGGCTAAAAATGGGGCCTTAATCTGACCTCATATATGATATAATCAAATTTATCATCACTGAAGTAGATGGAATGTGCTTAATCAGCATTTACTAATCTCATAAGACCTATGAGCTGCAGACTCAACTTCTACAATGTTTAAAAGAGCTTCAGAGGAGCTGCTACCATATGAAGCGTTCCAAGTCCTCCTCAAATGTTCATAGGAAATAAAATGCTAGAAGATGACAGCTTCTTTAGATATCATTTACAGCGCAAAAAACATTTCTAGTGAAGGCAAAAGAACAGGTAAATTAAGTTAAATTATGGAATTTTTGAGAACAGAGCATAAACTGAGCAAGGTCCAAACAGACTGTTGGTACTTAAATATGGGTAAAAAAATACCTAGAAAAACACAAGAAAAGATCCACTAATCTGAATAATAACAATAATTATATATTTAGCTTTTATTTATAGATTAGTGTTTTGGAATGGGTAAAAGGAATGAAATGAAAAGTCCAAATGAAATATAAATGAATAGGTAGTTATATTAGTGTCTTTGAAGCACAAAACTAACTTCTTCCAAACAAACTCATGTCATCTGTCTGGAGGAATTAAGGGGAGGGGGGGGAAAAAAAAAAAAAGTCCTGACAAAAGGAAAAAAACTAACTATGTCACTGAAGTCTCAAAAAAATATTTCTTAGAAAAACATATCTTTATGAAAGTGACTCAACTAGATCACATAAACATTTGTAAATGAAGGACATAAATTTAATGATACAACACAATATATTGGAATATACTTTGCCTAGTTTTTCCAGGACAAATCCTTCAACTGTTATAGCTATAAAACTCTCCTGAGACCAGGAAAGAGAGGATAATCACTTACAGACTAAAGAAACACTGAAAAATACACTTCAGTAAGTAGTCCTCTACACCACAGGATGCGAAGGACTAGATGTAGTCATGAGTTCTTTGCTTAATATATACTGATCCTATACAACTTTTTACTTAATAACACTGAACACTGGATATATGATTCCGAATCTCCCCAAGATCTCTAAACAATGACTGTTTCAAAGCAACACCGTATACACACTTTGGTATTCAAAGTCAGTCTAAAATATTTGTTTTGAAGTTTAAGCCCACTAAATTTTCTGAACATCTAATGCTGGGATAGAGATACAGTCTTCACCATTATATCCAGAATTAAGAATGCCAAAGAAAAGCATACTTTCCACTGGATGAAAAAGGTAAGTTTCACAAGAGAATTACTTCAATCTATTTCCTGACACATAGACAAAAAAAAGAAAGCTAGATGTCCATATATATACACACATACATACAGGTACCTGTGTTTATATACATAAATATGTACACACAGAGATTCTCTCTGGTGAAGTGAGCACCAGTAATCATGCTAATAAAAATCAGTAATTAATTGCACAATCATGTTTCCTCTCATATGTTGTCTATCCCCCACTGAACCTTGTAATCACCCTCTTATCAAGAGATGCATTCAAAAACCTGAATGGCAGCAGATACATCCACTGATATGTTTTCAATTGTCGGCTCCTAATCTAGCAAACCTTCCTTCAAAGCTATTTAAAATAACACAATTCCTAAAGTACATGCAGGACAATTGCGAAATCCTTTCTCTAACAATTAATCACCTCCTAACTTGATACCTACAGCTTGAAAAATGTTTTGTATTAGAGGATGAAACTATGAGAACATCTCTTGAAAAAACTCCAGCTAGATAACAACAAATTTTAGTTTTAGAGAACAAATTTTAATTTTAGTGCTCCAGGTTTGGTTTTTTTTGCTTTTTCAGCCAGTCTCTTACACAAAACTACAAGCAAGCTAACAATGATTCAGATTTTTGTGAAATTTAGGAGCTGTATTTTAAACGCAGATCAGTTGCAAAGTTAATACTAAAACATTGAGATAGTGAGGACTATAAATTTATAAACCTATTGAATAATATGATAATCACTGTGTCATTATGCAAACCAAAGTAATTAGTTATTCACTATCTGCATCTTCAGGAAGTATGCAAAAAGCAGGACACAATCAACATTATATTTAACAGCACACTTCATAGCCTCTTGTCCCACTAAGGTATGTTGAGAATCAGAGGTGCCTTTAAAAGCAACACACTATCCAGTCTCACAACAAAGAACATGCTGGCAAGTACAAAGAAACAGGAAGCAGAACACCTTGAATATAGGTCAGTCAGTAATCCACCAACACTGACACCTCACCTAAGGGCCCACATGCCTAATTCCTTAAGTCACTTGAGAGGGTGGGTGCGTAAGACAGAAAGCTTGACAAGCCCTTCCAGTTCTAACAAATGGAATACAATCAAGGCTAGTATTTCTTTATAAAAGTCTCCTCTTGCCTTCCTGGGAGTGCCCAAAGACCCATATTCCAATCCTTAGTAGATGGCAAAAAAGCCTCTTTCTAAAGGCCTTTATTTATTAAACATCTCCAGGGTAATAAGTATTATTTAGTTGCATGCAGGTATTTATTAAAAATGCCACCAGCAGTCAGCATTCACTCCATGTATTTCCCATTTCAGCCACACAAGCTCTGGTTCCTTCAACACACAGTGGCATTTACCTCACTGACCTTGGGACTGCCTTCCTCCAGTATTTCTCCCTCATCAGTTTGCATGGGAACAGGATCTGTGCAAAGCTCTGCAGAAATGCAAAATACTGCCTAAAAGATAAAAAAGAAAGATATATTTTAAAAACGATATATTTTTTTTTGCCTTTAACAGTGTTATGCAAGATTGCAGTGCACATAAATAACAATTCTATGCTATGAACTTTAATGTTCCCATTCTGCACATATTCGCTGAATTTATGTGTCTTCGCAAACAAGACAACTGTTAGTCAGGATAAGACATAATTCTACTTAAGAGAAAAAGAGAATCTAATAGGAATATACTTTCTTTTTCATTTTAAAATATTGCATTGCTGAGTATTTAACGTACTCATTGTGTTTACTCATTAAAGCTACAGTCAGTAAGGAATAATCATACAGACTAGACCTAAGCAATACTTACTTACTAGGAAATAACTTTTTTTTCAAATATAAGCTTCACAGACTCAGCTTACAGACAATCTAAAGGTTATTAGTTCAACAAATTGTTAAGATTTCCAGTGATCCCACAGTACCTCTGAATTCTTACTTTAGGGAATTCTTCCTTGACTTCATTTTAGAAATTAATACATTCTAGGCTCTAAATGATTCAGGATAAAAGTCATTCATCCTTTCAGTTGACATTTCCAGTCTAATCCAAGTCAACAGCTCCCAGTATTTCCAATATTCAATGCTACTTGGTAACTTATTTTTAAATTTGTTTGACAGTGTCACTGGAGTTCCAACTGAATAAAATCTATACCCCAAAGTCCATTCTTAGAATTGTAAAGTAACTTACAGAATAATGCAATGCACTTAGGAAGACTTTGGTTGTGAAGTTTAGAATGTCTTCTACTCCAATGGACAAGCCACCTTTCAGAGGTAATGGATCAAATGAATCAATTTAGGAGATTAAATGGACCAGAATAAATTCAGCAGGAATCTCTTGCTCTCAAAATGCAAGATGTAAGCTATTAGCAGATCTGTAACATTCCAGGCATGGAAACGCTCACACTGAGTTAAAAACACTCTTAAAGTCAAGAGCTGTTGGCCTTTAACAGCTGTCCCTCTCAAGATGCTGTAACTCTTCACCTGCACCAGCACTTAAAAGCCATTTGAAGTCTCTCCATTTCATTTTTGCACATCAGCCGCAGAGCTGATGACTCCATCACATTCACAGCAGCAATCCTAAGCATGGAAACTGACAACTTTGGGACTGCAAACAGTAATGAGGTCAAAAAAAAGAAAGCTTGGAATTGTTCATCTGGATGCACCTCCTTCACTCATGGTTAAAGCCTGTTCAACAATGTAAGGCTGTCTGCATCTTCTGTATGTTGTGCACAGGTAGACAACATCTTTCATTGCTATTAAGTTGACACAAGGAATGAAGAACATGCTCTACAAACATAAAGGGCCTGAAGCTACAAAATGCTACATACAACTTATTAAATCTTACAAAACCAACAAGTTCTTATGTTCGGGAATATATATTCTCATGTAAAGCATAAAATCTGTAAAGACTTACAGCATAGTAATTTCCTTTTCTGGGGAAAGAGGAATGAGGATAAAACAGAACTCTCACCCAAATCCCTGCAAATATCCTGCCGGCAGCATATAATAAAAAAAACATAGGTATCAAATGCTAAGCAAGAATTGTACCATGCACCGATGCCAAGATCCCCCTGCATGTAAGTAGTATGTCTCACTGCCGGGCTATCTCGAGCTGTGGAGCAGGCTGGGGGCGGTGGGGTGGGGAGGGGAAGCACAGGCTGAGAAGTCCCTATCCATGGTACTACCAATGCAAAGCTTCTGAAACCCACTCCAGGGCTTCTGGGGCTGGGAGTTTCTGAGCATGATTTTGCAGTATCAGATTCAAGTAATTGGGAATCTCCACAGATTTTTAGACAAATAGTCTGATGTCTAATAGCCAAAACAGCTTTGGCCAGACGAATTGCTGTGGCACTAAACTGACTTCAAATCAGAGAAGCAAGCAAGACTGAACTTGAGCAACAGAAGCATTAAAGAGAGATTGTAAAATAAAACAAGACAAGTCAGTTCAGGCCAAGACCATCGCAAGGATGGGTCACTGTTCATCCAGAATGCTGGAAGAACTCAAATATGAACCTCTGAAAAACTGCCATATCCCTATATCCCTCACTATCACCAGTTTTTGTGTATTAGTCCTGGAACAAGACAAAAACTACCAAGCAGTGCATCTCAAAGAAAAAAAGTCAGCAGAACTAGGAAATAAAAAAAAATAAATGGAAAGGCTACAAGAACAGAGATAAGCAAGATCCTCCACAGAGGACAGATTAAATACATTGGAACTATCCATAGCTCAAAGATCAGAGTAGGAAATAGAAAAACAGAGAGAGATCTATTAAAAAACAAATGTAATGGAGAAGGAGAAGAGTTTATTCCCTTACTCTTCATTTATCCTGTATTTTATGTTTTAACAGCTTTAATGTTCTAAACATCTATCATACTATTTCATACAATGTTCAGAGTGAACTCACTCATGTGGGACATAAAAAGTGGAAGGGGGAACTGAGGATGG
>NW_020799092.1:2478239-2495888 GCF_003259725.1 Athene cunicularia | reverse complement strand
GGGGAATGTCACAAGGGCAAAGGAAAAATCCACCAAAACAATCTTGTAGCTGGTATAGGAAGATCCTAAGCCACAGACTGCAAAAAGTTTTGCTCAACACTACCCTTCTGTGGTATTTTTTCCCACTGCATTTACTTCTGGCTTCTTTCAGGAGACAAAACATCAGGCAACAAAGTACAAGTCAAATTCAATACTATAATTTTTATGTTCTTTCTACGTAATGAATCCTTGATTCCCATGGTCACTGGCACAAGAATGCTGCATTTTGAAGTTTATTTCTTGCCAAAAGCAGGCATTTAGAGATTCCTGAATCCATGGGAAAACACCTCTGTGGCAGACTTTTGTAGCAATCAAACTGAGGATGGCTTCTCAGCCAACAAAGTCACTGCGTCGTGTCAGCATGAGAAGAAATAATGTCACTATTCCATGTTGTTGACACTGCCTCTTCAGCTCACCAGCTTCTGAGCAGAGAGGGCTGAATGTCACACATAGGGTAACTTATTTTGTACACAGAAGATAGACAGGCAATCAGAATTTGTACTGAAGTCCTATAGGACTGGAAAAAATGCCAAACACCAAAAGGCCTTTATTTACTTATTTCCAATATTTATGTGATATACTGGGTTCTCAGGGGATAAAAATACATGAAGTTTATAGACAGTCTATTTAGATCTTTCAGATCAAACCTCTACCACCAAAGTCACTCTTAGAAAAGGTCAAAAGTAAGATAATCATCTTCTTCCGTTCTTGCATATACCCACCAAAAGTACTTCAGATGGGACTGGAATCACCCAATGTTTTTATTCACCTGATATTTTCTAGAAAAGTTAACCAACTTCAGCTTGAGTGAGGGCTCCAAGGAAGGTCTGACAAATAGCAATGCACTGGTATGTCTGTATATGATGCAGCAGATGCACGTCTGAAGTTAGGAACAATTTTTATTTAACTCCTTTAGATGTCATACAATGATGAGAATCTATTCGCAAAGGTAAAACCACTCACTAGTATGAACTAGCTGCAGTTCTTACAAACTTTAATACCTACTACAATACTGTCCCATTATAAAACAATATGGCTTTGGGACAATCCAGTGATATTTAGTCCTATTCATGGTCCATCTCATTCTGCAGCAAAGATGCACACGTTTCGTTCAGTGTCATCAGGGTGATGGATACAGCTATCAGTCATAAATTCAGTGTAAGCAGAACAGTGCAGAGCACCTTATGGATACTGTCTCATCACTGTGGCATTCTAGCACACCAGCAGGTAAAATCCAAGCCAAATTTCTATATACTTATAAATCCCTGAAAAATCAGTGTCAGCAAACAAGGTACATCCTCAGGCCTCATTATACCCCACGTAGAAAGGTTCACCATACAGAAACATAAGGATCTCATTAGCGAGAGTGAGCTGGAATCCAAATATCTTCAAATTTGCTGTTCATCAAACAAGCATCATTGGAACTAAGCACCTTATCCAATACATGGGCCTTTCATAAAGGAACACTTTTTTTTTTTTCCTGACTGCCAGCAACAATCAAATATGGACTAAATAGGAAAACTGTTCTTTAAATGATACAGAAGAAAAAAAATATTTCAAGCTTCTGAAGAGTGGAGCTGCAAGAAAAGCACTTACTAATGTAAAAAAAATTGTGGTTCCTGTGAATTCCCAAGTCTAAACTGGATATGGCCCCCTGGAAAATCCCTGAAGGGCAGGAAGGCTGTGCAAACTGTCACCATTAGAGACACTAAGCAGAAACTGAAGATAGGTCCCAAACTCTCGCATAAGAACACAAATCAAAAGAGGTACACAAGTGCTCTTCAAAGATGGCGATCTTGTATACATGGCATACTTGAAAAATGGGAGTTAGAACAAGGCAATACTATACTAAACTATGTCTTAAATCAGACTGTGTTTATTCAACACAATTGTATTGGTACATGATTGCAGTCATTATGCTCTATCTAGGTACACAGCCAAAAAAAGGTTAATTTTTAACAGGTGGTGTAGCCATATTATAGCTAATTGCTACAGCCTTACATTATATCGAGTTTGTTAAGAATGTACAAAACCAACATAAAATTTAATATATGGGAAAAGGACACAATATTTTTTGTCATTTTAAATGTGAGTTGAGAGGTACTGAGATAAAATCAAGAGCTTCCAGAAGATATACAAAACTCGAATGTAACTTCATTGCTTGAAGGAATTAATGACATCCTGGTTCCAGTGACTTTAAAATTTCATCATAAATTCATTAATTTTCAAAGAAAATTATCATATGCATCAACATTAGCTGACAAAAACAAATCGCATCAGATAGAAAAAAAACTTCACACCCAAACCCACAGGAAATAACACACTAGAAAGTGTAAGAAAACAGCAACATAGCCTATAGTTGGTTAAGAACTAGTATAGGCTAATGTTCTTCTCACCTCCAACTTTCAAGAGCACAATACTGAACTTCAGTTGGTTTTTACCTTTGACAGTTTCCAAGGGCTGCCAAAGCCCACAAGGATCCGTCCTGGCTACATTCAGTGCAAAAACGAAACCCTAAAAGGAGACCAAAAAAAACCACAATTATTTAAAAGGTCAGCCAACTGTGGGCATTAATAGATAAAAAACATACAAAATCAAATGTCAGTTGTCTCCAAAGCTCACAATCCTTACTCCCAAAGCATTTAGAAAAAGCCATATTCATCTTAATAAAATCATGTAGGGGAAACAAAAAAATTGTAAACACAAAAGAATCCTCTTACTTGCTCGCTCTCCCCCCCATAATTTAGGCAGTATTGGGGAGATAGGGGAAAAGAGCTACAGTTTGAGTTAGTTCACAAGAGAAGCACCATTCTTCTCACTATTCTTCTGCTTCAACTGCCACCCCAGTCTAGGAAATTATTCTTCAAAGGCAAGAAATTTACATATTGCAAGAAGCATTTACTTTCCGAGCCTTAGGCTCAAATTGAGGCTCGAGTTTTAGCAAATTTAGGCTTTTACAGAATAAACTTGCATTACTTCTGGAAATGCATCTTTAACTACATCAGAGAAAAAATGTTAAAAACATAATACTGTTTATTACTCACCCATCACCAAACAAGTTTGATCAACAATCAGTTTTGAGAAAAAAAAAAAAAAGAATCTGGGACCCACTAAACCATTTAAGAGGTACCTTACACCTGTATCTATAGTATTTAGTCTTCTGGATTATTAGCTTGCTCTAAATCTTTACTACATACTATAGGTACGAGCATGACACTGAAGTCTATCAATGTACCTTGCACAGTGCTGCATGACAGAAATCTGAAACCAAGATTGAACAGGAAATTCCCCTTCCAAGAACTGTCACTGTCAGATTCGCTATTGGAACCACTTGAAAAAGAAAAAAAAACAAAACACAACCAAAAAAACCCACACCCAAACAAAAACAAACCAAAGCAAAAAAACCCCAAAACCTACCAAACAAACAAAAAACCAAAACAGCTAACATTTCCTCAAAGGTATATTGGCAATGTAACCTCGTAAAATGAACGCCATCACTTAAACTAGGCATTGCAAATTCTATACATGTTGCAAATGTTATTTGTTTGGCAGCAAGTTACCCTTTTGTCATTATTAACCATCATATTATCCTTTTCATAACAGTTTTTAACTGTTTGCTTACTACGTCTAGTTACAAAAACAGAACTGTTTGTTTTTCATCCAGAAATGAACACGTAGTCAAAGCACTATAAAAGATGTGCAACATGCTCGGTCTTTCCAATCACTCTGAAGTAGTTTTCCAAGTGAAAAATCTACATTAAATACATCACGATCCGAATATTATGATGTCCTGAAAGTATTAGCAACACAAGTCCACACCTAAATTGAGAAAGTTTTTACCAGGCAAGGCCTTTTACATCATTGTTAGAAACTAAGGCTCTGGAGACAGAAGTCTAATAAAACTCAAGCTCTTTATGACTTTTACAATAAGTGAATGCATACCCTGGAATTAGAAGCCATAACATTTACTACTTCATAATATTTCCTCCACTGAAAAAAAAAAAAGCACCGTTCTCATCTTAGCAAACTAAGAAAGTTGCATTTACCTGGCTTCAGTAGGCAATAGGAGATTAGGGAAATACTTCTACTACTGAAATATATTGAAAATAATATGCAGAGGCAGGAGTAATCCACTCTGTTGTCTGTAAATTTTCAATTTTCTCTATTAATTTCTAAAACTCTAGGAAAAAAAACAAAAATTGATTCCCTGATGGAATATTAAACTATAATCCATCTCTCTAAAACATCTCAGAAATATCCAGCCATGCCATTTAATATTACTATTATTAATCTACGCGATATTTTATAGGTGGAGTCAAAGGCTGTTGTTGATTTAGCAGTTTTATCATGTGTTTCTGACACATACCTCCTCCAATAAGAGTATCAGCCAAAAAGCAAGACTAACAAAGTGTCTGTGCAGTTTTTGACAGTGTAGGATCTGAAGCTGGAGAATAGGAAATATTGAAGAATTGGCCAAAAAACAGCTTTTCCCAGAAAGGGTTTATACTGCAATACCATGGCATTACTATCTATCAAAAGCATTCAAAGTTCCAGCCAAACCTCATGCTTATGGACCACTAATGTCTCTATGGGAAAAGAGAGAACTGCTACTAATTACGCCAATAATCTGTCTTATCTCATTACAGAATGCTATTCATGAAAAGGAATAGGAATTCCTATCCCTAATTGAAAAAACCTCTTGTCAGTACCCATCTAACTTCTAATAGATATAAGACAAAACTGATTGTCCTCCTCCTGTTACTCTTGACAATTTTAGGCCTATGTTTCTAGAGCAGTTAATAATGTTAATTAGCATAGTCAAAGTGGCACAAGACAGTAGAATCCAGTGAAAACAGTTTGGGTTAAAAGACAGAATGTGTAGCTGAGTAGGACTGCAAAGACTTTACAGCAAGGAGAATCTCAAGTGTCTATCACAGTCAGAATATAATTTAAATACCATGCATACATCTCCTCCCAATTCAAATCCTCAGACTAAGCATCTACTTCTGCCAGCAGCCAGGGCTTTAGGAAACATCAACTTCTGCCAGCAGCCAGGGCTTTAGGACACATCAACGCGTTTACCTGGACCGCATAGAAAAAAATTTAGCCAGGAAAGCAGACACAGTTTGATTAGGTAGCCAGAGGGGAGGAAAAGGAAAAACAAACAAACAAACAAACAACCCACCCAGTATTTATGCATCATTTCTCTGATAGAACAAAGGGGGGAACCTCCCCCTTCCCTCCAACAACTGTGACAGTTCATAACCAAGTACTAATCAGCTAACTACAACACTTACTTGCTAGTTCAGGCACCCAGGCACACAAAGATCAGACTCAGTTTCTATTATCGTTCCATAGCAGAAACAATTCATTATACCTACATACTCCTTTTTCACACATACTAAGTCCTGCCCTGGGAGACTAGAACTATATGCATGTACAGTGTAACCCCCCCAAATATTCTGTATGTATTTCTAGTTCCAATACAGTCAAGTGCAGCAATTTGCTTAGGTGGATTAGGGAATCTATGAAGCAGCTGAATATCCTGTGCAGTAAGGACTCCTAAACTAGCTTTTTTCCTCAAGTATTTTTTAAGGGTGCTGCACATCTTCCCACATTTGCACACCAAGTTCCTTACTTGCTGCAAACACCTCTCTTCTGGTCACCTCACATAAACTGTCTCTGTAGGTACATCAAAATATTCCAGGTGAACAGAACTGAAAGGAACAGGCTGCCATGAGGAAAGCATTTTCTTCAAATTCTTCCTCTCAACCTCCCATCCAAATCTGGAGGAAGAGTAAACATGGGCAGCATGTGTGACAATTTCCCACTGACTGTGAGATACGACAGAACAGTAGGAAGCTCTAAAAATATTCACAACTGGCAAAAAACACGGGGTGAAACTCATTTCTTGTATAAGAACTGAAAGTGTGTATAAGAATAAGCGTGTTCAAGGAAAGTGATTATGTAACTCCTGAATATTAAATGTTATGTGTAAAAATGAATTCCTTTCAAAATAGGATTAAATACACAGCAATTGGTAAAGAAGAGCATACCAGCAGCACTGAACTAGCAAAAACTCAAGCCCATTTCAAATCATTCAGAATCCACAATCCTGTCTTAACCACAGCTAGAATCACATACTTCAATTTTGGTTTTGCAAAACATAACCAACTTCCAGAAATAAAAAGAGATCCAGATATACTGGTTTACCACTATACATCCAAGTTAACATCACTAAAACCGAACTTATTCCAGCTGCCATTATATGGGCACAATAAAAGAAAGGTTTGTTGTGAAGGTAACCAACAGGTGGCACGTTTCTGAAGTCACTTCATCTTGTTGGCTACTGCTCATGCTTGTAATGCACAGTATGATCTAGTGACAAATTATTCCTGACAGTGGACTAGCTGAGTATTTTTTTCCTGAGTCTCTAACATTAACTAAGAGTCTTCTGGGCATGATTTCCACTCAAACAATTTCTGATTAGCAAGAGTACATCTGGAGACAAAAAGGGGGTCTTTGCTGCCACTGTGGTTTAACTGTCCCCTTGCTAAGTGGATAAATGTTTGACAGCAACAAATTTCAACCTTTAATTAGTACTGACTTATGTTGCAGAATGATTCTGATAAAGCAGCCAAGAGCACACTCTGTTCGAAAGGCTTCAAGCTGTCTAAAAACATCACCTCACAAAAGCCAGCTGTTGACATAAGTACAGAACATCACATACCCAATTAGGATATTGGGAAGTTGGCTTAAAGTCATTCATGACTTCAAAACAATACAGAAGTCAGTCATAGTTTTTTCATCTACAGCACACTGTCACTGTAATATTAATTATTTACTACAAAAATTATCCAGGACAATCCAGTCTCAGTATGGTAGTCCTTCTCCACTTCACTTTTCAAGACTGAAGAGGAAATGTAACTTGTAATTAATTAGAAACAATTCAGTAGAGGAAGGAGAGATGCTACTGGTGCTTAAGAGAGGATTTACAATCTCTTTCTTTCACACTCTTTAAACTATCTCTTTGCATTAGTTAGGTGGAAGAAAATCCAGGAATGATTGGCACTTCAAGGAAATACAAACTAAAGATATGACTCTAAACAAGTAGCCAGGAGGAATGGGAAAAATGCAGAAATCCTCAGCATCTTATAAAAAAAAAAACAAACATTCAGCAATAGCAGCAGAGTACTCTACAAAATCACTATGGTGTTCTACAGCAAAACATGACATGGGATGTCCGTTATGTTTAATTCAGTGTTGGCTGCACAACTTTGTTTTGTTCATTAATAATTTTTTCTGCACTGTCATTTTTTGTACTACATGAAAAATGATTCAGCTGTTAATGTAGATATGACACAGCCACTTTCAACAACAAGATAAATAACTAACTTGGAACAGATATCACGTACATTAGTCCATTCAGCTCTTCTAAGGGAACATCAGAACAGAAAGACTATACAGAAGTTATGTTATTAACCTATATATAAAACACAAGCCCCAGTTCATAGCAATTAAGTCTTTTCACATCAACTGCCCAAATATAAATTAGCATACCATTTTTGTAAAATAGAACAATCCTGAAGATGTCAGTTTTTTTGTTAAATGGACAATTACACAACATGATCTGCTCAAGAAAACCCAATCAACAAGTGGGTTTGGGTTTTTTTTTCATTACAGAACATCTCCTTTTTGACTCATTGTTAAGGAGGACATGAGAAGAAAGTGTAAAAGGATACTTACCAAATCACATTTGATTGGCTTTTTCTGAGCAAACTAGCAATAGTTTTTAACTTGTGCCTACATCTTTAAAAAAGTAAGAATTTATTTCACTTGATCACCTGGCTACTGGGATCATCAGTTTCAAAAGCAGGGTAAGGACAGGCAGCCCCGGACTGCACTAAAATGGTCTTAAATCAGAAAATCCTGCTTCTAGCTCTTGAAACTGAAGAACGCCTTGAAACACAAGCTGAAGACAGAACATTGCATCGCCACCTTCCCAGTGCTCAAAAACATTTACATAAACAACATTTAAAGTGCTAAGTGTTCCTCCTCCCACTAAAGGAAAAATAAACCAAAAAGTGTATTTTTAAAAACGTTTTGCTTATACCTTTCTTCTACTTTCTACTGCATGCAGAAGCATAAAAATTCACTTCTTTCCTGCTCATACTGATTTTACTAAAGAATCTGTTAAAGTAACAGTGAACATAAAAAGTATTTGTCTCTACTTTGCCTCAGCAGCCTACACAGTAATCAAGGTTACATGCCAACTACCATCAGCCCCAGGTTGTCAACTGGTTGAGTTTTCCAAACTCCAGCATGGCTGAAGCATATATGCACACATACGTTTATATACATATGCAGATATATGTGTGTACATGCATATGTATATGTAATTAACATCCTCAAGATTACTTCGTTTTCTCTTCAAATCCTTCAACACTCTACAATAATGTTTATGGAAACTATCAAAACCGAGGTTGTTGGGAGTACTCTTTATCTTCACTGACCAACAGTGTCTTCTTGACAGCAGCACAGTAAGAGTTTTGTTGATGGCTGGAGCATCTAGCAATTAAAACATGATGAGTTGAGAATATTGGCTACTTTTCCAACTCTGTATCAAAGTTTCACCCAACCAATATAATGAAAATTTATCAAAGTTGGAAACAAATTTTCACTACAGAAACCTCAGCCATTTCAACTGGTTCTCTTAGGTCTTGCAAACTAATGCTTTTCAGGAACAATAAAGGGCTATTTCACACTGCTAACTACTTCATAATGGTAGCAATGCTCACGGCACACAAGCAGCAGTTACCATGAGTATTACAACTATCATGTAATTTAATGGTGCCCCAATGGCAAAAACTGGGATGCACTCAACAGTCAGAATTCCAGCAATCCGTGCATACTAGCTTTCCAATGATTCAGCACTGATGGAGAAAAAACAGTACAAGAGATGCAAGCCTTTATTTCAGGACATTTGCAAAATAACAGAAAGTCTTCAGGATACAGAGAATTTCAGTTTTCTGGAGGAGAGGTGAAGAGAAGGATCGGGGATGTTATAGTAGACCAGAGACTTGAAACATTTTTCTCCATCTTACAAAAAATGTTTATGATGAGAGAGAAGCCCACTTCTCAACAGCTCAACCTTAACCCTGAAAGCTATAACTAACTCCTTTATTGTTGATAATCCCAACAGAATCATCCCATCAGATTGTTCATACCACAAAAGACAATTCAGGATTGAAGGTTTCCTTTGGAGCCAAAAGTAACAATCATCAAGTCCTATATAACAGCACGCTTATCAAAACCAGAAGTAGTAACTAAATTAAAATTGGTAAGGCAGTAAGCAGGCATGTGCACAGGAAAGAGGGAAGGGTGGTTTTGACACGTTTAAATGGCAACTTCAACAGTTATAAGAGTTAAAGACAGCACTACTAAAAACCATTCAAATGCATCACAGGATTGGAAGATAGTGCACTTTCCAAACTTTATTTCTTACTGTATTATAATTAGAAGAGTATCGAAGTTTCCTCTGTTAAACTATCCTTTTGTTATCTTTCACAATAACAGCTGCACTGTTAGGAAATTCACACCAGTGCGGCAATACTGGTGCTAGCTCCAGTAGCGGTCAGGACACACAGACACCCATACCCTGCTGCACAGAGAAGCTCTAGCTCCCGGCACTACACCCTGTAACGAAGCTTTGGGTAGACGTTTATAGCCAGTCTGAGCCAAGACAGAGCCAGAATGAGGGCTGAGGGCAGGTGGTGGAGAATGAAGCTTAAATCACAGTTCGCTTTTACTTTTCACTTCACTCTTTGCTAGGTTACACCCCAAAATTTTCCAAATGAATGTTCCATATTATCACATTGCTAATCATTAATAACTGAACTTCGTTTTATACAAAGACATTTTGACTTTCTACTAACATGATTATACATGCAGAGAAGTCCAAGATCTTAACACTATTATTGTCAAAGAAAACAAATACTGAGTTGTTAAGCAAATAGTTCTAAACTATAATTGCAAACACCAACCTTCAACATAACCAGCTGCCAAGTTCAGCTTCATCAGTATTTATAGCTTGACATCAGTCTGAATTGTACTTTTCAGCTCTTTAGGCACCTAAGAAAGGAACAGGAAGCTAATTTTCAAAAATCTGCTTTATATTCAACAATATTTTTTCAATCTTATCCAAAGAAATGAGGCAATACACTAATTTTTAATGGCTAAATTATTGTTATTATTTTTAATTTAAAAACATAATGAAAGTTATTAGCAATACAATCCTAGTCTTCAGCACTGCAATCTCTGATAAACATGCTCAATTATAACTGCCAAATGTGGAACTACTTGTGAGAAGAGTTTTGGACCCGCTCGAGTATGTGTGAGGCCAGGGTCCTAAATTTTCAGTCTTTTGGGTTTGGTACAAAAAAGTTCAACATTCACATCTAATTTCCTCCGAAAGTAGCATTTAAAACACAGGTGACCAACGTTTATTATTTCCACCAAAAATATACAAGTCTGTCTTTAGGTTACCTGTTTGCAATACATGACAATGGATTTTCAGAATCAAGCTCTCCCACCATATTTAAAAACCTAAGTCTTTAAATTTGCTCCTAAGCTTGAATATTTTTAACTTTTACATGTTAGTTTTTATTCATCTTTTATTCATAGTAATAAAAATTCCCAGTTATTTTTTGAGTTAAAACTTTGTAAAACTAAAATTACTTTTAGCTTATTTACATACCCAGCTGAAGCAGGAGCAAGTTATGCTGATATACCGTACCCATACAGAAGGCAGGACCAGTTTATCTAGTTACCTAAACTGGTGAAAGTACCATTATCCAGCGTTGGGTAAATACAGGGTTAGAGATGGAGACAGAACAGACCAATTATGTCACTGTATTCTTGCCCTGAGGCCACCACTAAGTTACACTGTCAGGAGCGTTTTCCATTGCTTATTTACCAATGTTAAAAGTACTCAATACAATGGGACTTCTACCTTTCTTCCCCTGAGACACTTCTTCAAAAGCTAATTTACTTTTCAATCAACAGGAAATCTTTCTCAATCTGAATCCATTTTCTGTAATACATGAATTGCCAAGTACAGGGAAAAGAAAGCTGGCCTTTGAATATGAAAGAACCAGAGGAGTTAACTTCCAACAGAAGAGAAGATTATCCACCAGTTTTGTTTGCTTTTCCATGTACACTAAAAATTAAAAAGGCAAAGCAAAGAAAGTCATAGGCAGCTAATTTACTGCAACTACATAGTTCAAGAAGTCAGCAAAAAAGCCTAGCTATGCAGTAAAAAAAACATATTTTTCCCTTTCAAGTACCATTCAGAGTGCCGTCAGAAAGGTAGGTAACCTTCCCCTAACTTTCTATTAAATAAAACAGAAACACTGAAAACCAACTAAAATCTGCACATGTTCTTCATGCTGTCACCAGCCACAAAGTGGATGAGCAGATCCTGAAGCACCCAAATATTCATCCAAGCAAAAAGCACAGCTATATTTAAAAAAACCTCAAATTAAGCTTTAGTCTTCCATTGGTTTGAAGTGTTAGGAAATACACAAGCTGTGCCTTTATAAAATCACCACAAAAAAGACACTTAATATGAGGGACAGGGGAATACTAATATAAAGATAATACAATCTTTAAAAACTTCCCAATGTGAGAAAAATTTCAAAATATTAAATATTGACTTTTTTTGCAATGTCAATGAAAAGTGGTCTGTATCTTGTTGAACAGTCCCAAACAAGCATTGTGGCTTGATTCTTTTTCATTCTTGTTCTCCTCATCAAAAAGACTCATCTGCATTTTTAATTGCAAGAACAGATATCTGGTACAATGAAATTAAAATCTGACAAGGTGGAATCTTAGCCCTTTGACAAACAGAAAAAGTTAGAAAGCTAATTGGAAACAAATTCTTCTCAGAACCCAAATACATTCAGAAGAATATGAATTTAAATTACAATGGCTTTAATACTAAAACTTCCTGTGTGGACACACATTTGTGCCAAAGTGCTCTTTTTTTAGCTTCTTACTTAGAAGCAGTTTAAGCTGAACTAAAAAAAAAAAAAAAACCCAAACAAAAAACAAAAAACCCAAACACAAATTTCAGAACAAGCATGCTCCCAGAGTTAAACTGCTACATTTACAGCAACATAAGAATACTGTTATAATCACACAAACATATCCAGGAAAAACCTCAACGCACAAAAATCCTAGAGAGGGTCACGAAGAAAAATATTAAAAACCATGAAAGCCACTAACAACACTGAAAAGCAACTATTTCATGCAACATGTATTATGGCCTTCTTTCTTAAAGTGGTTTTCATCTGTTTCAGAACAAGGATAGATCATAATTCATTTTGGAGTGAAGTATATTTTTGGTTACTGTAAGAAGCTGGGGTGACATTCCCTTCCTCTATCTCAGAGACAACATTTTTTAATCAAAAATTTATACTAAGACTTTCTCTAAGTTTGTATTAAAGACATCGTTCCTCAAGCTAGTTGCACCCGGTGGTATTATTAACTTATGGTTTCTTAAGTCACAGTGTGCAAGCAACAGAAACTGTGGACATTTTTAATAGCGTTTTTAGTAAAGAATGTATAGGTGATTTAACCTTCTACAAAATCTAACTTCAAGAAGAACTTTTAAATTATGAAGTTATAGTACTGCTGATAAAAAGCAAATTTTACTGTCAGTTGTAGTGAGAAAATAAAATACTCCATGGCATTTCAAGTGTCTCCAGAAAGTAAAAGGTTTTGAAAGGTACAAGTGAAGAACTGGACAACCTGTGTCTCAACTCTTCAGTCACACATAGCTCATAAGACATCAAAGTTTATAACTAGACCATGCTGACACAAGATTGCCAGTTAATTTATATCTCTTGGCTGCAAGAAGCAGCAAGTCAAGAGGTCCTACTCCTACTAACACTGGTGGATCGCCCTAGGCCCAAAGCACGTTTACTCCACAGTAGACTGGCAAATACCTGAAGTTACTTCTACCTCCTAGAGGTGAACTCCTTCCCTACCACACGTGTGCTACAGCCATGAGATTTTTTGCAGAGGTCACAGGGCCAGGAAAATTGGTAACGAATGCCTTAGATCAGCCCAGACGTTTCTCAATTGTGGTCATGTGCAAACTTAATACACCAGTCTTAAAACAGGAATGCCAGCATACAGCTTCTCAAACATTTATCTTCTTCACTTAAAAAATCATACTTTCAATTTAACTTGTGAAACTTTCTCACCAAGTCTACTTTTGCCACATAAAGAACACAGTAAAGAACTGAAAGGTACAACCAATGTTTGCTAGAAAAAAAAAAAAAAGACTCAAGTAGGAAAAAACCTGCAACCCTAGGATACAAGATGACCAGAGAAACAGGAAGAAGCATTGTCAACTAGCAAATTAAGAGGCTAGAATCTGAAAATCTTTATATAACAGAAGAAAATTACCAGTATTTATAAAAACTATGTTCTTTGTAAACTGCTACCAAATCAAATGGCATGAAAGAATAAATTTCTCCTAATACAGAACAGACTTCCTACCAGACAAAAAAAAAAATACACTATTGAAAAAACCTGTGTCACATTGGTTTTTGCTATGATACTTTTTATAATGCTGTCAAGAGCTACGATGAAATGATGAAAAATAAGTGCAAGTAAAAACATTACTCTTACTTCACTACTCATTTGGATGGTATAGACGCTTCCCCTCACACAGGCAATACAATATTATTGTATCACCTTTTGCCTAATCCTCTGTCAGGCTATCTAAAATTATCAACTCTTTGTTTTGCAACTTGGCTTCTTATCCTTTCATCCGCTAATTAGCTTTTCATCCTTCAGTCTTCTGCTCAACAGGGTCAAAATGTATTCACCACCAGTTTACACATTTATTCTGACCAGTGTCCTATAGCAGGCAGCATGACCACTGCCTTATGGTACCTCCCATTTCTCCAGAGAAGCAGTATGTTTCTCCACAGACCTAAATGCTAAACTGGGTGAGAGCTACTTTCAGAACTGTTTTACCCTTTTACATAGATACTAGAAAAATTTTATACATTGGAAATCTCAGACAAAACACCACTTTTCTTCCTAGATTTTTCCACAGAGGAACTATTATGGTTTTTTCTAATACACAGCCATTAAATCAGGAAATACATGCAAGATATCTAATTTCAGAACTACTAAAGCTGGCAAGGCCCAGAAATGCAATCCGTACTGACTAACTGAAACTGGAAAAGGTCATCTCCATAGCTCACTACATGGTAAACACGGAGAACATCCCAACTCCAACCACAACCCTTACACTGCTGAAAACTTAAAAACCTCAGAACATTCCCCTACAACATGATGCAAACCATAATAAACACAAAACCACCCTCTTCCTCTTACTGCTGTAAGGCAGCAAAGGGAAAAATTATTTAATGTACTCAGTGTCTACTAAAGGAGAAAAAAATATAAAATACACCAGCTCTTTGCAGAAAAGTGTGCTTACTTTCCTGAAGAAAAAGAAAAAAGTAAAAAAGTCAAACATAAAGAAGGTATGAAGAGTAAAACAGTGAAATGTAAGAAAGTGTAAGCTTTATTATTCATTAAAAGTGATAGGGAACAGCAGCCAAAATATCCTGACTACTATTAAGCTGGTCACTTCACAAGCAGAAATAGCAACGAGGAACTATTTGTCTGACAGTGACAGCTGGCTCAAGTACCAAAAAGCATCCCTATTTTTATTAGCAAATAGTAGCAGAAAGTTTAGTTCGGATTCATAAGAAATTAAAATCAATTCTCCAGTCCCTACTCCACACGTTTGCTGAAAGAAGCAGTGAACTTAGCATATATATTTTATCTGAAGAGGGAGGAAGACAGTAAATGTTAAGCTAAGGAGTGCTATCAGCAAGAATCCATGTCTTACTCTACAACACCTGGTCAAACAATTAGAAATACATGCTACTGTTAGCTCAACATCTCTGTGCTAATTTCTTGCTATTACTGAAGACTGACATCATCTTGATATTCTCTCCCCAAGATAGCATAACATTTCACAAGTAAAGTTTTTGAAATTGCAACAACAGATCATTAAAAGCAATTCCAGAGATAATTCAAGCAAACATTTTATAAGCACTGAGGTGACAGAAAACGTTTAATTTAAAAGAATACCACTGGTATATATTCACTAGTATCAGATACTTCCCCCCCTTACCTATGTGATAAATATGCTTAATTTATAATATGAAGGCAAACAATGCCAGTTACTCACAGTGACACATTTACTGATCCAGAATTTATACACAGAGAAAGGCTGAGTGAAAACTAAAATCTAATAATAAAGAACTGAATGGCTGTAAACTGTAACGTACATGCTAAGTAGAAGTACTGCAGAATTTGTAAATCATCATTATAGACAGAATTTGGGAATCTAATAGTAGCACTAGAGAGCAATTACTGAGGAAAGCCATTGCAAAGATGCTGGAAAAAATGACTGTTAATCATTATTATTGCTATTATTGCACAAACCAGACAAGATCTGTGTATAAAAAGACATTCTGAGAAAATAAACATGATAATGACAATAGGTGACTAGGACAAGAGACTTTGCAGCCAAGCATTCTGCAGAAAATGAAGACTAAAGTAACTGAACCATTAAGCAGACTATTAATAAACTCATTCAAGTCAATAACTAAGCTCCTTAGACTTATTCTATGATCTCCAGTTCATAATGCTTAATCGTAAAGCCAATCTCTTCTGCAAGCAGAAATACACCAGCTTTACCGGAAGAAAAACCTGAACAACAAAAAAACCCCACTCAAAACCCCAAGAGAACAAACCCCATTTAAACATATTCTCAACTTACTTATTCTACAGTCCTCTAATTCTTTCCATCATTCTGGATGCAGCTATTCATCCCATCACTCTAGATGAGGCTATCTCTATATACGATGTATATTATGCATCATTTCTGCAAAACAAATTTATTTCTGATTTCCTATTTTCTACAACAAGAGGCAGATCTAACATGAAATACACTCAGAACTACACAAAATTCTTTCTTGAAGTTCTCTCTTCTTTAAATCATTCTCCAACATCAAGTTTTAATGATCAAACACTCATCACCAAGCAAAGTTATGACACACATTGTACCTAAATTTTTTATTGTACTATTTAATCACACAAACTCTGGTAGATGCAGCTTTTTTTTTTGATTCAGTTTCAAGATTTTTATTTCCAAATATGTGAGTTTATTATTTAAATGAAAGCTTAGATTTCCAGCTAAATTTGCAGCTATACAGAAACTGCAGTAATGCACCGATTCATAAGGATGCCTAATCAAGAGACACTGTTTAGTAATTTATTTTTCCCCAGTACACATTACAGGAGTGAAGCAATTCCCTTTACTAAGCATTCCAACAACAACACTATGAAAAAAAAACAGAAACTAGTTCACAAAAGAAGTATTCACATTAGAATTTTACCAATTAGCACTGAAATGTCTAAGCTGATTCTATACATACATATAGTTACATAAAATTATATATTCAAAAAACCCACATATACGCAGTATAGCTAACCAAAAAGAAAGTAAAAGGTATAATGATAACCTCATCTACTTTCTACAAAGAAAGATGTGCATGCACTTTGTTGCTCCCAGAACATGACAACAGAAAAGCTAAACACGCTGCTACTGCTGCTCTGGGCTACATTCCCCCTTCCCCAGCCTCAATTTCTTTCACTGCAGAATTGACTAGTTTTATCTGCAACTTAGTTGAACACTGGTGAAAAGTCACCCTTACAAACTACTCCCTGAGATATATCCATATAGCAGCCCCTGCACTATTAACTTCAGGACCTTAAGTAATGCAGCAAATGAGAGCATTTACATAGCTTCTCAACAGTGTGCATGTTCCAAGGAATCTGCATTATTAGAGAGAGGCACCACAGGAGAAGGAACTGTTGAGTAACTTCAGTGTAGACAAACTAACTATAAAACTGCTTGAATTCGTGCATGTATTGAACAACCCTGTGAATCTACACTATTATCTCTAGAACACGTGTAGCAGAAACTAAAACCCAGTTCATCTGGATAGCAGTATTACTAGAAAATACTAAGTAAAACAGACCTTTCAAATACAGAACTATACAAATCCCAAAGATTTACCTACTATTTTTCAGGAAGATTCACAGTTTTTGCAAAGTATGAAAATGTGACACTGACATCTATCAAGTAATTATTTTGTAATTACGGATTGTAAAAAAAAAAAAAAAAGTTAACTTTATGGAAAGACCTAACAAATATTCTTCAGGTTAGTGAAATGTTCAACATGTAAAAATGAAATACCGTTTACAGTAGTAAGCGTGTCTACTTTTGCTAGGAAAACACTTTGTTGAACCTTGGTTTTATTCAACAAGCCTTATCTCTATCCTGTAGTAGATACTCTTACATGCATTTCCCATAAAGCAGATTTGAGCATGCAAGATAACATGCTATACAAGCAGCAGTATCCACAGCCGGTGGACTGTCTCCAGAAACAAACATTCCCTCATTTTGCTACAAACAGCTCGTGAAACTTTTTTTTTTTTTTTTTCCCCCTT
>NW_020799092.1:2424442-2478189 GCF_003259725.1 Athene cunicularia | reverse complement strand
GTCGGTCAGAGCGGTATGTCATGTCGGTCAGAGCGGTATGTCATGTCGGTCAGAGCGGTATGTCGGTCAGAGCGGTATGTCGGTCAGAGCGGTTCGGGCGGCAGCACGGTTCGCCCTCGCACTTTGCCGCGAGCGTCGCCATCTGTCCCGCTGGGCGAGGGAGGGTTGTGGTCCAGCTCTGTCCTGCCTGCTTCCATGTTCCCTCAGGGCTTCCCTTAAGTTGTGGAGGCTAGTTCCCTGCGACCTCTGGGTCGCCTGGAGGGTGGCTAGTGATCTGGGCTACCAGATACCCGGCTGACACATCTTTTACGTTTCACCAACAGAATCTAGTGTTCATTAGAGCTGAAAGGAGCTTGGCCATCAGCTTCCATGATGTGACGCTTTGCCCTTCGTGCTTTGAGAGCCAGGTGCAGGTTTTTTTGGAAGCAGGCCTCAGTCTTCGAAGGCTGTGGTGCTTCTGGCAGCTTAGTTGAGAATATCTACAGGCCCTTTACTGTGCAGGCTCTGTATGCTGAAAATGACTTCTATAATTTTCAGAGGGCAGCTGCGAATAGTGATGAGGAAAACCTTTGAAAAACAGTTCTGGAAGGACTACAATATAATCCATCAATGTAATTGTTAACAACAAATGCTGATCTTTGGTATCTATGGAGTGGGCTAAGCCACAAATGAGGGGGATGGATGGGGCAATGGGAGACTGAGGCAGGAGCTGGCTAGGGGACACTTGCCTGGGAGGTGATGTGAGGTGTAACAATGTTAGCCTCAGGGACTGCTGGATCTCAGAAAGGGAAGGAAGAAAGTGGGATATGGATAACCAGGACCTACATAGGACGAAGAAGGGTTTAGGATTAGGGGAGTGGAAGAGCATGGCCAGAGGAGCATGTAAATTGCTGAAACTGACAGAAAACACTGAGGGGAATATATGGAATAAAGCTTGTGGAGGATAAACTAGGAAGAGAGAGAGGCTATCCGTGCTTGTACGAAATTATATGCTCGCTCATTCTTCCTATTCTCCAGTATTTTTGAAGACTGCTGTTATCTTAGCATCTGTCACTTCCTGACCTTACCCAGGGCTGTATGCCAGTGCAATGTTTTCATTTGATCTCCTCCAGAGAATCCTGTTACAACATCAACGAAATAGTGGAGCAGCTGAAAATACTGGTTTGATGCTGAAGAGAGAGCTATAGAGATGTTATGTGCCTGTCATTATTAGCAAATGGGTCTATGGGTGTTCAGTGAAAACACAGTCTGTCTTGGAAGAGCCGTAGAACCCTTCACAGGTTAGTCATCACAAGGAGGGACAGCTGCCAATGCAGCAAAACTGTGTGTGCTGCTGGCACGGACAGCAAACAAGATACATGTGAACTTGGGCTACACAAGTCAGTAAACAGCGGTGAATCTTTTGGTGACTTCCCCATTCAGTAATGGTAATTGGTTTGTAGAGGAAAATAGCCCCATTAATATGAGTAAGACTTCTTGCTGCATATATACATCCTTGTTACTGTAGTGCTTTAAGGAATGCAAAAGGCACTGTATAACTCAGTATGAAATAGTATAAATTGGTGATGCACCTTGTTTCTGTTCCTCACTGTTTATTCACTGAGTAGCAACTGTTTATATCCTGTCTGTATCCACATGTATTTTTCTTGGTGTAAGCAGAAATCACTAATATACTGAGTACAGGTTGCATGCACTGGGAGAGAAGGATATGTCCAAGATGCTGACCCTGTCTTTGCCATAATTTAAGAAAAATAATAATTTCCCTGTTTAGATTCCACTTCCCTTTATTGGTGTTCCTTTGTAGGTTTTCCTTCATATGTTTTGCTCAGGGTTTTGGTGCACTAGTAGAAAGACATGGGAAGCAAGGTGAAACAACATGATTTATTTTGCATAGCCTGGGAAACCAGACATTTTCATTTCAGAGGAGCAAAAGTTACCACGCTCCATTGTTCCTATAGTTTCATGCTACAGAACAAATTTGAACTGCAGAAAGCAGGTGGGTTTTGTTGGTTTGTCTGAAATGACAGTGGATGACTTGGAAGTTCCCACCCAGATTCACCTCTAGATTTGGGGGGATCACAGCTCCCAGGCTAGTTTCTGGCTCTTATAAAGTCCAAATATTTATGAACAGAGTAGGTTTGTTTTTTTTTTTTTTTGTACCTCCACCATTGCCATTTCTGTCAAAAAATGGGACCAAATTACGTAGTGAAATTGCACTTTTTCATCCACTGGATGTCAGTGTTACACTACTGCTGTGGTGCATTTCCAGGTGCTGGAAAAGGTTGGGCTTCTTTGCGATGAGGGCTTTTGGAAGATCTTTCTTATGTGGTAGACAAGTAATGTGAAAGACAGTTGAAGCTCAGGGGAAAGAGCTTGCTGCAGTATGAATGTGCTCCCTTTGGCTTCTGCAAAAGCAGGCTGGGACCTTGCCTGCAAACATCTTAAAGGATCAAACTTCACAGGGACTGTAGCCTGAGAGAGACACACACTTCAGTATTGGGGTCAATTCCACCACCTCTTCACTATTCTGACCTCACCTCCTTATGCCGTGAAAAGACATGGCCTCTTCTTTTTTAAAAATAAGTTTTGTGATACCAGAGAGAGAAGTAATACTGCACGTGACAGGGATACAGTACAGGAAAAGGCCATGTGAAGGGACTTCTCTAAACAAGGAATGCTGCCAGCTTGGGACAATTCTGAATGCAGGAATGAGAGGGGACAAAAGCAGCTTTGATATTTGGAGCTGAAAGTAATTTTTTTATTTAGATCTGACCCTGGTTTATTATTTCCAACAGTGATGTAACACCTTTTTTATGGGCTTGCTAGGTTTTTTAAATGAATATATCTGAACTCTGGATAGTCAGTCACTAAAAACTACAGATAATGAAAACCAGTCTTCGCTAACCCTGCCTTTTGTCTGCTTCAGACACCTCAAGTAGCAGCTATCTAGTGGGCACAGAAGGTTAGTTACCTGCACTGAGATTGAGATAGATTATTTTTTGGAAAGCCATAGTAAAGTGTATGCTGATGCTCTTTATGGTGTATTCTGTTTAAGTGTTTTGGTATGAAATACAGCATTTAACATGTGATGCAAGCAGCACTGGAAAAGAAGATGGCTGTTGTTAAACAGATGATTCATAAAAAAGTAATAAAATAATTTATGTTTTCTTGTTATATATAAAGACAGGCTGATTAGGTTATTCTCTTGCTTCTTTCTTTCCCTTGGAAAATTCTCTTGCTTTTTTATCTATCCTTTTCCTAGAAGACTTCAGTGAAGTTTCAGCAGGCATATGACATCAAATTACCAAGGGAATAAAACATGATATTTGGAAACATTTTGAGACTGTTTAAAATACCAATTATCCTTATTTAAAAGTATTTATCCTAATAATTACTCTCAGAAAAGATACCTGCTAAGGATTCAGTATTTTCTGTTCCTCCATTTGAGTGGTCAGATTTTTCAACCATTCTTCTACATCCTTCACACAGCTTTTCAGGGAACAAGCAAGAGAGACAAGTAATACTTCATATGGCTGGGAGCTGTAAAAATGGGGATAGGAAAAAGGAATTTGTATTTAAAATAGAGAAGAGCAGATTTCAACCCAATTATTTTTTTTCCTTTCTAGGTCACCTATAACAGCAGAGAACAAATACAAAAGAGCAATTTAAGGAAAAAAAGAAGTAATGAATGCTAGAATTATGTGAAATAGCAGGAGGAAATTAGGGAGATAATGTCAAATGTAATTTTCAAATTTGTACGTTGTGCTAACATTCTTGCTTTACAAAAAAATGTAAAAAAATATCTTTAATGAGTGTTAGTATTCAGGATCTGAGCTTTAAGTTCCAGTCAGACATCTCCACATCTATAACTGTTCTTAATATAATAGGCTTATTTTGACATTACTGATTTTTATGTGTCATACCCAGGAAAGACATGCAGTTGCAATAGAAAGAAAAGCAGTTTATGCGTATCTTGGGCAAAGTGCTTAGCAGAAGTTTCAATTTGTTTTGCTGTTTCGCTCACATAATACTGTTGGAAGAAAAAGGCAAAAAGAGAAGGTTGCCAGCCCACAGCTAAAGGGAAAAAATTACTAATATGATGGCAGTGTTTTTAAAAGGAGAACATTTTATAATAATATTTTTATTTTGTTTTGTTTTCCTGGAGGCAACATTAAAACAATGCTTCATTAACATTATTTGAAGCTATTTTAAATATTGCCATTTTCAGCAAAACAATGTTAACGCAGGGTTTTTTTAATGGGAAAAAGGCAATTAGGAAAATGTTTTGAATAATACTGTATTCTTTTACCCAAACAGCCTTTTTTTTGTCCATTTTGTTATTATGTTGGCAGAGGAAGCTGCCTGCTTTGTGCTTTCAATGCTGAAAGTGAACTAGCATGTGGCTAGGCCTGGAGCAGTCATGCTGAGGCTAGAGGTCATGCAGCTCTTCAGACAAGTTTTTATTTACCTTTTAACTTTACCATTTCACCAACTTGGTTAGAGCTATGATACTCAACACCAGTAGCAGCCTGTGCAAAACTTCTGAGTCACCTTTAGCTGAACCTAAATGCAAACTAAGCTATAGGTATGTGAAAGCAATTATAGCATTTTATTGTCATAGGTCCACCTTCATCATCAGGACAGCATTAGAATTTTACAGATAGAAGGAGGGTAACTGCTACAGGCACCTTCTCCCTCCATTTTCCAAAGTTCAGGTATACACTGGAGTTTTTATTTCTCCCAGGTTAGCCAGTTGCATGTGTAGTACTCATTCATGTACCAATTTATGTCACTCAGTCCCATCACAACAGAAGTATCAAGTTTTGAAGAAAGAAAAGGGCTGGACACGTCCCTGCCAGCTCCTTCCCTATGCCACAGGAGCTATGGATACGTATAGGCCTGTACACTTACAAGAACGTGCATCTCAAAATATCGCGCATGTATGATCAATACTGATGCTGGAGAAGGCTCCCACCAGTCTGTCTATCCCAAACTCCTTATTAGGACAGCAAGAGCATATAAGTCTTTTTTTTTTTTTTTTTTTTTTTTTATTTATTGTTAGTATTTTCTGGGAGTTGTAGCTGTATAGTAATTTAAGATGGCAGCCTTCCAGTGCTTTGCTGTGGTTCTAATTAATTGGGTATGCTGTTTAATTTTTTATTTTAACTCAAGCTTTTTCCTCATATTCAAAAGAGCTCCCACTGTCCTTTATTATTAATGAGATCAAAGCAAACAGAAGGGCTGCCATTTCTTCTTATTCTGTGGAAGTGAGACTGTCCACAGTAAAAAAAGCACAGTACTGTCTGTACTCGTCATCAGGACTGAAAGCAGTACCATCAGCAAAGCCCTTCTTTGGTCTAGTGATCTAGACACAGGCAGTGAGCAGGATAATGCTCTGCAAGAAAAACATATGAGAAAACAAGGAATGGGGCCTGGAGACCAGGGGATAGACTGAAGATTTACTCAAGGATGAGGTGGTGGAGTGTGTAGGATGCAGAGCAGAAAATCTGGGGGGGGGGAAATCAGTTTCCTTTTCTAGTGTGGAAAATTGTGCTTCCTTCAGGCAGCCCAGAACAGAAAAAAAACCACAAAAGTTGCCATGAGTTTTGATTAGGGATTTAAGGCTGCAGTTTGACTGTTTAAACTCTTCCATACTTCGGATGGTGGCTACATTATTCCCCCTTCATGGGCTTCCTTTTTTTTCCAGAGTTTCCAAAACTGTTGTTCGATGGGGAAGCATAAGTTACATTTTTATTTAAAAACAAACAAAACAGAAAGCCACTAAAATCCCCCATCCCCAGGTATTTAACTGGACTGCTAACTGACACGTGCAAAGGGGCCAGAGTCAATTGTGGCAGGACCTGAGGAAAGAAAGTGAAAATAATTCAGGAAGGGAGCATCGTATGTAAGAAAGATGGAGGAGAAAACCAGCTGAAAGACAGCATAAAACTGGAATTGGTAAAAAAATATGATTACTGAAGACCGCAGTACAAGGATGATGGTGGGGAAAAACGTGGGGAAGATTGTTATGTGCCAGGGAGTGGGAAGCTCTGTGGGAGGTTTCTTGGATCTCAGGCCAGCATTGCACAGAGAAGAGCGTATTTTGTCCCTCACACAAAGCTCTCCTCAGCTGCAGTCTTCTCGCCCTTGCATCATCCCTGATCAGCTGCAGGTAGTCCCTGGCAAAGACCCAGAGATAGCAGTGTGGAGAGGCAGAAAGGAGATGGATGGCAACAGTGGCCTGTGAGTACCAGGACGAAAGCTGCAAAGGAAAATGGCCCAGTGTCACCCCATGTGAGGTGGGGTGAACCCTGAGCAAGGTGGCAGCAGCCCTTCCCAGGACTTTGCCTCCAGCAGTTGTGGGAACAAAGAACAGCAAAGCTGGGTGGGCCAAGCTGTTTTTACTGCTCAAACCCAACTACTTGCAAACGCCATGACTCACTAGCTGTCGCAGCTCTGCTTCTGCAAAGATTGGCAGCAAAGTCAACCTGGGTCATGAGTATAGCTTTCTATGTCGCCTCCTCGATGGAAATCTGCCAGCAGCTTCCCTGTGGTTGCTGCTGGATCAGCCGCTGAGAGTGTGAGGTGGGACTGTGTGGGCAAAGCCCTTAGGCCAACTCCTGGGAGCAATTATAAGACCTCTTGGTACTGGGAGATGATCTCTTAGGAGACACTGATAAACTGCCCACAGGCACCAATGGAGGAACACTCATTTGCTCAGGAGATACAGCACTATTTTTGGCCCACTGTGCCATTTTCTTTTTGCACAAGGAAGGAAAGGTAATCGAGATTCCAGTGGATTTCATCATGATCGAATGGCACTTCTCAAAACACCAGGTTTTCTCTCCCTCACTTGGGAAAAAGCAAGCAAAAACCCCAGGGCTTTCCTCATAAACCTGCTCTAAAGCAACTCCTGGACTGTTAGAAGAAAGTCAACAGTTTGTTGGGGCTTGCTTACTGTTTTTTTCCTGAAAGACAGCAAAATGTTCTTTCTTTTATGACTGCTATTCTGGATTCAAGGACCTTGAAAAGAAAGCGTGTTCCCTCTCAAGAGCCCTTAGCAGCTCAGTTCTAGTCTGTTTGCTTCCACTGCTTAGAACACATTTGATTTCTGCTGCTGGGTTGCTTACTGTCATTTAGGATCTTGCAGAGCCTAAACTTGCCGTGGTATCTATTGTAACCTATGGTCCTGCTTTCACAGGGTCATGCTAGTGCACAAAGAGCAAGGCAAATACACATTTAAGCTACTCTTCCAAAGCATTCCAGGGAAGCTGTGTTTATCAAGGGAGCCCAACTCCTCCAGAAGACCTTCTGTTGCAGCAATTGCTTTTGCAGCAATATTCAATGCAAAAACCGTCCAGTGTTTCAGAGGCTGTCCTCATGTTAACAATGCTGCTGTGCATGGGTGAATTCCCAATTAGTTATACCAAGCACTAGTTATGTGGAAGATTTTGAAACAAGATGGAGCCTGCCTGGAACAACACCCTCCTTTTGGCTGCAGGGTACAGCATCCATAGCTGGCGCCTGTGCTTGTCTGTCTCCCTCTTTGTTCTTGTGAGTCTGTCTCCTTGGATGCAAAGGGGAAGCTGTTGGTCATACTGTTGTTGTCAGTAACTCCAGTGTAAATCCAGCGAAACCCCATTTGGTACAGGGAAATTAATCTGGATTTGCAGAAGCATAACTTTATCAGCCCTGTAACTGAATTAACATCTTTAAAAGTGGTTTGGAAATTGGTGTGAAATCAGTAGAGACTGCTCCAACTTTTCCTTCCAGAAAACTTGATTTATTGAAATGCTGCAGTCATAAATACAGAACAAAGGAAATGAATATATTACAGTATCCTCACTGTGAAAGGGCAATGGGAGATGCTTTGATAAACCAGGAGACAGGTCATTATTTCAGTGCAGTGCCTGTCAGAACGTCTACCTACTGTAACTCTCCAAAAAGTTATTTTTTAACTTCCTTCCTATGAGATTTATTAGGCTGTAAAGGAGAATCTCAAACAAGTGGTAGAATAATTTACCAAGTCCTAGAAAAGGTACATTGGTGAATTGCCTTGCACTGTACTGGGGCAGTGGACCAGATGACCAAGTGGCCTTTTCTATTTCTAATGTCTATGATTATCGCAGTTATACCTCAGGACACTAAACAGAGCCATTTTCTTCCTTTCACTGGCAGCAAAATGTCACTAATGGCCATGCTAAATCAGAGCAATTGATCCTTCTGCAGATGTGTTGTGCACTTAGCAAGACGACTAGAAATGATCCCACTTCGTTTAGATTTGCTATTTTGCGTTTCTGTAGTGGCTCAGCACAAGGGGACTGCCAGTCAAAGGAAAGAACTTCTGGTAGGAGATTAAGGATAACTAAGGAAATGGTTGCATGACCTATAAAGAGGATCATAAATATTGCAACAATAAAATCAGTAGCTCTTTCAAAGTTTAAATAGCTTTTCTTTTCAAACACTTGAGGTAAATGCTCTTTTCCCAAGGTTGCCTAGCATCTACACCTTGAGATTCCGCACAGTTTCACAAAATATACTGTAATTTCTCAGGGAGCTAGCTTTTTCTTTTAATGATCTTTCTTTGTGGAAATAACCTCTCCACAGAAGTTAGACCTTACCTACCTGGAAGTTCCTTATAGTCTCCTCTAGTACTGAAGTTCCAGAAAAGCCAAAGCATACTAATAATAAAATAGCCCCTGGATTTCTTAAGCACAACACCTACCAAACAATGTAAGAAGGGGCAAGGATGGTTCTGCCTTTTATAACCAAGCAGCAGCACTTACACCTTTTCTTGTGTCCTAGGGGAACCTCACACACAAGGGTCTGCCTACATAAACACTCGAGTATAACATTTATATTCTTCACAACCCTAAGCATGCAAAACCCCAGACCTGGGCTGTTGCAGCTCTGTAGATAGAGACAGCTGACATTCTTATCCCACAAGCCCTGTTGGTGTGCAAGATACAGCCTTTGTTTTTAAAGCTTGGTGTAGGATCCAGCTCTGGAGTAAGCAGCCTGCTCTCTTGTGCGCTCAGTTTCTTTTCCCCCTTCTCTACCCTACCATTAGTCTAGCCAGTTCAGGGGAAGCATAAACCAATGTGTTCCACCAGCTGTATCACAGGGATGCAGATCTCGCAGAAGTTTTCCTGTTCCTTTGTCACCCCACGTTGTTGTGTTCATTTAGCTTGTATGCCTTAGCCCTTGGCTTGGCAGTACTGCTCTGGGCACTTTTATTTAAAAGGGCACAACACCTGCCACAGTACAGAGGCTGGAGGGTCTTGATATTAGTGCTCCATCCTGCAATCCATCAGCTATTGGTCCAATTGTAGAAAGCAATATCCTTCCTGTAACAGCCACTTCAGTTTGGTAAATCAAATAGCTGAATGAACGAACACCCATGTTTCTTCACCCCACAGCTGGCATATGCCAAATCCACCCCCAAGCCCATGCAAAGTGCTGATCAGTCCACAGCCCACTGGTACAACATACTTTTCTTTCTTGTACATTGGAAATTCACTACTCAGAAGCTTTTTTGCTTTAAATAGATTAAGAAGGCAGAGGACCCCCTGAATACAGTCAATACTCACAAATGGAAAATATCCTTAATCTGACTTACCTGATTCTTCCTTATGCTACTGTATGTATATGTATTTAGATTTATGTTCTAGGTTTCAGACCCTCTATAATATTTACAATCCTCATTATTCAAATAATGTAGTTTACCTCTGTGCTTTCTGCAGAAATTATTTCTGTTGTGTTTTCCTGGTTATGTGCAATTTCACACATCCAGTGTCTATAAAATCGTGGCTTTCAGCACTCCCTGTCATCTAGAAGTTGCTGATTTCTACCTGAGACAGGCAGGAGATCTGTTTTATGCCTACAGTTCTCCTACAAGTGACATATCTAATATGTTAGAAACATCTCCAAAACTTAAGACATCAACTTATTATGTTATGAATTTAGGATACATCAGCTACTTGCCCCATAGTTCTTGTGCAGACACTTCTCAGCTACTGTCCCTTACTTCCTTATCTTGCTGAAAAGCATGGCAAATTTGCCCACATTGGGAGTGGGAATGGAGTAGCTGGGGTGCTGCACATTATGCTGTGGTTTTCTGTATGCTAACTCCCCAAGTACATGTGCCCAGGCTTGCAAGAAAATCAGAAACAGTTGTTGTGCAAAGAGTTAGGTAAACAACTGCCAGCCTTGTTACATCCATAAAGGCTTTACCGTTTCATCTGCATCCATAGGTTTCTCTTAAAAGATGGTTCCTACAGTCACTGACTGTGCTTAATGATGATGCCCAAATCTGCATTTCTTCAGTAGGATAAGGACAGGGGACATAAGGTCTAAGGACACAAGGAGGTAATTCAATCCTGGACTGCTCCCTAATTTTGAAAGAACACAGACAAAAGTGTCAAGAAACAAGATAAAAGTGTAATATTAAAGTAGCAGTGAAGTGAGGGGAAGGACAAATGCATCTTACTTGAAGAACCTGCCTAAAACAAGTGGAGAAAAGGAAAAGGCACAAAGTGATGGTGGTGCTAATACTCTAAAGAAGGAGGCTCAGGATCCACAAGGCCCTGACATACCCTGTGAAACAAGCTTGAATTAGACAGACTCCTCTTAAACAGTATGAATGCAATTGCTATGGGGAATTTAAGCACTGAAAGATGAAGGTTTTGTATACTGCAAATACTGTTTCATGTACCTTAATGTCCAAAAGTAAAATAGAGGCTGGATTTGTTCTGAAACATGGTCAGGAATTTTAAAACAGGCTTTTGTATACACAAACAAAAGGAGCATGGGAAACAAAAGCTTGGGAGTTACTTAAATGTCAAGGATTGCATTCTGCCAGGTAAAACTGAAGTGTAGCAGAGGGACTCAGTTTCATAAATGAAATGTCATTGCTGATGGGTACAAATTATATAAGAAAGATGGAGAGGGAAACAGAGGTGGTACTTTGTCAGATGCATTTATAGCTGCAGCAAGATACAGTTCAGCTGCAAAGAGAGCGGTAGTAAAAAATAAAGAAAATAAATAAAAATTGAAGTGGACAGTTGCTACAGCCTACTCCAGCAACAAGAAAGCAGGAATGAATTAGTCTCTCTCAAGGTATCCAAAGCCACAGGACTCTGTACTTGTGGGGAATTTAGCTGCCCACACATCTTTAACAAGCACCGCCAAACACTGGCCAGAGATGTTCATGATGTTCATAGAAACCTGCTCTAATCCAGACAGTACAGGTTCTTGACAAATAAACAAGAAAAATCCCCCAAACCCAGGAATTGTAGCTGAGAAATTAAAAGTAACACCAATGAACAAACTATCTGAATGTAACATAGTAAAGAGTTTATTTGTTTGACTTAGAAAAGTTCTCTGACATAATTTGCTGGACACATATACATTAAATATACAAACGCATACTAAAAGAAACCCAGAAGGCACACATTCAGCCAAGAGGCTCATTCAGAACCACTCACCATTTCACACCAGAAAGAAAGAACTGCAAGTTCCACCTTTGCTACTCTCTGTCCAGGACTGCAAGTGTAGGTAGGCCCCATGGTACACCACACAGATCAGCAAACCTGCAGTGACAAGCCAAAGAGTAAACAAGATGTGGAGAACAGGTGTCCTCTTGGGATTGGCAAGGGTCAGGACACAGATGCCAAGGAGAGCTAATCTTGTTCTTTAAAATAGCAACAACAAATATCTCCCATCTTTCCCATCCCCTTGGGAGGTTAGTGACTCGGTTGCATGAGGCGACATCTTGGGAAAGGACCAAATGATTGCTTATTTGAAGACTGCTGCAGGTACTTACTGTACCTTCAGCCTCCACTACCAGACTTCCAAGAGAATTCATAACTACTGCTCCTTGTCCCTCTGCCCCCAGCACCATTAACCACAAATTATCTGGAGAATGATAAAGATTCATTTACAGGTCACAGTCTCAGGTTTCTAGCACTTATCAAGCACCACAATTAGCAAAACTAATCGAAATAAATGTGGTCACCTCACCCAGACTCAGATCTGTTGCTACAGGAGCAGCCAAATAGTCCAAGTTCAGCTGATCTTATCTTCAGGGAAGAACAAGTTCCACCAGTCTGAAACATCCACTCTGGATCAGCAAGGCTGCATGCATCCCCAAAGAGTCACGCTGAGTTTAAGGAGCAGATTCGTATCATGAAAGAAAGCATGTTTGCTCTCTCAAATTAAGTAATTAAACAGTGTGTGATAAGCCTAAGGAATTCTACTAGCCCCTGGAGTCAAGGCATGAGACTTCTGTGACAGGGGAAGGAATTTAAAAACAAGTGAACACTGCTTTTCAGGAACTGGTGTCACAACAAAACAGAAGACAACATACAGATGAGAGACTGTCTCTGAAAAGGAGATCCTGTTATTTAACAAGGTTAAAGAAAAGTGCTGTTGCATCCATCACAGGAGAGAGAAAGTAAAGCATGTTAGTAAGTAAGCACAGAAGGAAAGGAAGGGCAAGTGAAATCAGCCTCTTGGACTGTGAAGTCACTCCACCCAAGATGAAGCAACAAAGACATAAAAACAAAGAGATAGAGGTCTTCCTGGAAAACTTGACCATATATATCAAGATAGTAATAATTAGTTAACCTATTGCACAATTAAAAATAAATAAATATTTTTAAAGTCTGGCAGAACAAGGAAGCACCGACAATGTTCTTATTAGAATGAAAGGTGGAACAGTGTTGGCCTGATAAAATTATCTCTGACCTCTGCTAACACAGTGAAATAAATACAAGGAGAGAAAAAAAATCTCCCAAACTGGCAAATCTGGCAAATAACAGAAATATGGCAAAATCAAGCCATTTTAGACAACCTTACAAACGTACAGCAAGTAGCTCTTGGCACATGAGCCATACACCTGAAGCCAACAACAAAACACAGAACTATTAAGTTACTTCTATGTTCAAGTGATGGTGTAATTTCCAACACCTCTTTCCTCCCATTACCAGGAACAATTTTATAAAACACTGCTGATAATAGGAACTGACAGACCCAGCTGTAAAATTACAGCTTTTTCCCAGAAGGCTATATAGAATAGCTATACAGAGCAGCAAGCATTTAACCGACTGTGTGAGGATGAGTACATTTAAACAGAGGATACGATATCTTTGGTATTTTAGCATCTCTAGACATTCTATGGAGTAAACTCAGAGTAAAACTGACCTGCTTGCCATTCATGTTAAATACACTTCCAGGAAAGGCAGTTAATCAACCAGTCAATCAATCAATTGCACTTTATCATCAACTACAGACAGTTGTTTCAGTGCAAAACCCACTACTGCAACCCAGCGCTGAGAAGTTTTGGAACAGCTTGTTCTGTATTGGGAGTGCAGCAGTTGTCTTTGTTGTCAATCCCTTGTGCAGTGAGTAACTCAAATGGTTTCTCTAAACAAAAAGAAAATTAAACCTGTGTTTTTCTGGCATGTAGGTATGTTAGTTTTCAGGTGTCTACTTACAATTAGATATATTTTTCTTAGGTATCACAAGATGGCTTACTTATGACATCAGAGCATGGAATTTAGGTGGTGAGAAAGCAGAGTGAAACATCAGTCTCCACACTGAAGGAAAAAAAAACAATCCGCTTCTCCACTCTGTTAGTGGGTAGAACTGGAAAACGGCCAGTGAACAGGAAGACAGAGGTGTCAATCAGGTCCCATGTAATGAATAGTTATATATACTATGAACCTGCAACTTGGAAAAAGTGATGACTGAGGACATATATAGATCTGTAAAATCATGAGTGGCAAGGAGACAAGGAATAGGGGTAGTCATCACTACATCTGACAGTGGAAGAATTAGGGTTACTCGACAAATTCTAAAAAAAAAACATTAAAAGAGCCGGACAAGTCTTTTTCATACTACACAATGAACTCAGAGTTCATTGCCACAGAACACTGTGGAGGCCAAAATTAGAAGAAGATTTTTAAAAAGACACTAAATGCATTCATTAAGGCCAGGTCCAGAAGGAACTGCCAATTCAGAAAGTCCACATACTGCTGGAATGGTGTCAGAGAAAGACCTCTGTATACAAGCTTTTTATTTTATGCTTCTGTGATTGCCCGTTACTGGCTATCCTCAGAGACAGGATAGCAGATTAGATGGCCTATGGTCTGACTGCATGCGGTGTTTCTTATGGATCAAAGCTCTCAATTTTGGTATGATTAGAGTCTGAAAAGGCTAAATGAAAAAAAAAAACAACCAACAAACCAAAACATTTGCAAAGCTTGTATGCCTCCCCCTGCTTCCTCTCAACCTGAAAGATGTGCTCCTTAATCATTCAGTTTCCATGAATGGTAAAGTATTGCTGAATTAGCAACAAACAGGATTTTGTAACAGCCACTGAAGGCTGCATTATTGCTCCCAGATCCTGCCCAGTCCACGGCATTTCTCCGACCCAGTCTCAACCGCAGGTTAAGTCCCCCTGTATTCTATTTTTTCTCTTTACTACACTCTTGCTAAATCATTTTGTTCAACTGCTATATTTATCACAAGAAACAGTGAAGATACTAATCTGCTGGCCTCTGCTCACTAAACCCTTCTCCCAGACCACTCATTTCTGTGTGGATAAGTGATAACAGGAATCTACAAAAAGACTCCTTGTGGACAAAGGATTGCTACACTGTCTGTAAACATCCTTATTTCACCCAGAATTTGCCACTTCAATTGGATTTAGCCTTCCAGCCAGTCAGACCACTACATTTCTGCAGTGCAGCAGAGTAAACAATGCAACACAGTGATTCTGAGTCTGTAGCTAGACAGACTGAAGTAGCAGCACAAGTAAGTCAGAAAATCTGCATTTATCTGGACACAGAGCGAGCTCTGAGACCAGTCATCACAGTCGTTTTTATATATAAAAATGTGTGCACACAGACATAAGGACTAATACATTCATCTAACCCTCATTTAAGGGACCAACCATCCAAAGTCTATGCTTTACGCAGCAAATGTGCTTTAAGTGGGGGTGCCAGGTGCATCCAGGACCAGACAGTGGCTTTTCAGACCACTGTGTAAGGACATAGCTGTAGGTTCAAAATCAGTCAAGAGGTTACTGTTCCAGCTTGTTTAGTCTTCAGTTCTCCAGACAATCCTTCCCAATCAAGATAACACACAGGTAGATTGTTTGGTTTTATCGCTTGTAGTGGAGTTTGGACTTAGGTTACCTGGAATGAAAAGAAGTTGAAGTAATGTTAAGTAAACAAGACCTGGATAAAGTTTGGACTCATGCCTCAATCCTCTCTTGCTATTTACTATGCACCTAGTATTAGACCTACATTACTCTGCACTCTCTTCTGGTTTTATTTCCTAATACTGTGAAATAAAAAGACAATAAAATAAGAGCAAATTCAGAGTATACAGTGGAGAAAACCACTGGAGAAGTATTTCCAGGCTTTGGCCTGTACCCAGACCAGTATTCTTGGGTCCCAGTTGGTACTGAAAAACAGTCTGGCCAGGACTTTGGTGGAGGTTTTTTGAAGAGTGAGGTATGACAAAAAAAAGTCAGGTCATCTCATCCATTTGATCCACACACACACACATTCTCAGTAGAGGTTTTCTCACATCCCACTATAAACTTCTCAAGTGCCAGTATTTCCACCATTTCCTTTGCAAGACAAATCCCAAAGCCTCTGGGTCTCTCACTTAAGTAGCACAGTATGCTTCCTCAATTTTTTATCATCTTAGTTTTTTTCATTGCTCACTCAACAGATTCCTTCTGCTCCCAGTATCTGTACTTTTCAATGCTTGCACTGCTGTCTCATCTCCTTCATTACAGCCAGCTGTTGGTCTGGATGCCCTAGCATATTTTTTTCAAGCACTGTTCTAATGTGTGTTTGCAGAGGCTTTTGCAAGTACGGGAGCTCATCTGTACTCTGAGCTCAGCAAGGCTTACATGACTTACAGCCCAGGGCAGTACGTGTTGAGAGGGGCTGCCATGTCACTTGCAGTCACTCTGAACCAGGGCATACCCCATTCATGTATTTGTACAGAAGAAAAGTATATGTGCATCTCCTAAGCAGTTGGAGCCAGTGGCCAGTACAGAGTGAGAACAGGGAGGGAAAACTGCCACAGGTCAAGGTGACATGCTACTGAGAAGTCTCAACCTTGCTAAGATGAGGGAACTTTCAACCCAAGCACTGACTCTCAACTGGGCTTCAAGTGATTCATTTTTCATTACACTCTCTTGCTTGTGGCTATTTGATCAATATTCTCCTCACCCGCAGGTGATGGGGAAGAGAATAGCTCTGTCCTCTCCCTCTCCACCTTCTTCCACACTGCAGCTTCTTGATATCCATGTGGGAGGCTGCACTGCAACCTGCTCTGACTTCTGTGGCTACTCTGTATGCCTCCTCCCCACATCTCCCTGTGGCATTTCATTGTGCCTCCTGTTCCGCCTTTGACCAATTCTGTATGTTACTACTAAGTTTATCATTACTCCTATCTCCTCACCACCCCTGTTCCCCTCCCTGTCTGTATCATATTCAAGACCCTCACGTTTACTTTCAAAATTGTCTGTGCTCCCCTGCTTAATCTCAGCTCCCAACTCCTTTATTCTTCTCACCTTCTACTCTTGTCTTCTAACCTTTTTCTACAGATCCTGCTACAGTTAGAGCAAACACCATCCTTGTATGTACCCAATAATGTTCCCCTCTAGAATAGAGGCTAAAAATTCCAGTTTCCACCTGTCCATGATCCCACTTTGGCTGAAAAATACTGGTGATAACTAAGCAGCTATTTTTGTGGTATTGCAGTGCCCAGTGTAAATCCATTTCTTGTTGCATGAAGCACCCAAAAGTAAAACACAAAGTCCTGCTATTAAGTATGTGTTCTGCAATCAACACTCATGAGGAGTGGAGGCCAATGTATGGAGCAACTCAGGATAGCAGACTTTTCTGAATGAGCCCACTTCTTGCAGGGGAGAAAACAAAACAAAAAGCCAGCACCTTCCAAAGGCACACAGCTTTCAAACCCTTACAGTATCTCCCAGAAACTGCACACAGATGTCAGTGTCTTTGCTGATTACAGCCTGCCCAGCAGCAGCTCAAAATTAACAAGATTCTGGTCAGGTACAGAGATGCTGATGTTGTGTTCCTAAGCAGGCAACAGTGAAATTCAAGAGTTGTGTCGGTTTGATGATGTGGTTTAAGATAGCCTCATATGACAGTGTACAGTCTCTGTGCAGTGTGCTAGGACAACACCTCCGGATGTTAATTCAGAGCTTAGTTTGGGAAGTTACTATTTGTAGTCCTTGTATTTTCCAGACTCCCAATTCTGACCTGCAGGTATCCCTTTTCTACCATGTAAATACTGAGCCAGATTTTTAGATTCTGTCACAAAACACACTTTTCATCACTTCTCTTCCCAGTTCAGATTCTCTTCATCAACATCTGCTCTTACAAGACTGAACCTGACCTTTAGCCTGCTTGAATAATGTCTTTCAATTACTCTGCGAGCTTCTTGGGGTGTAGTTCTGGTCTCTTCATGCATTTGCCAGGTGGGATGTGTCTCTGTGGTACTACAGAATTAATAGTGACTTTGGAGGATGTGTGCATAGGCAGGTCCACAGAGCTTAAGCGTGCTGTTTAATCTTTACAAAAGGTAAGGGCAGCTATTTGAAACTGTGAATCTCTGAATAATTGCATCCTAACCTGACTGCATATCAAGCACTTTCTCCCTCCTTCATTTTCACTTCTTACCTCCCTTCTGTCACCCAGAGTATCACAGCATCAGTTTTTACTAGACATACTTCAAGACAAACCTTTAAAACAAAGTCAGTCCTATAGTTACCCAAGAACAAAGTACCCCTATTTTAATCTTGAAGCTGAAACTCTATTCCATGTTCATGTTCAAGATTTTTTTATTAAATCCTAATGAAGCATGTGGTACTGACCAAGTAGCTGCAGGATCTTTTTTCTATTTCTCATAGGTCTCCATCTTCCTAATGCGCCTTCTAATATCTCTGTTCACATGTCACTTTGGGACCATTAGACTAGAGAAGCCTTCTCTCAAGAACAGTGATTCAATTCAAAAGCATCACACAAGCTTTGATTGTCCTCCAGCCTTTCACAACACCAGATGACCTAACTCTACTCACATCATACTTCAAAAGCTGCAGAGTCTCCCATTGCCACCATGAACAGGCATTCTCAATTTCCATAAAACAAAACAATACTTGCATGGACTCCTTGGAAAGACTTATCAGGTCAGGAAGAGCACAGCAGGAATGCTGGTGTGCTGGACCTCTGTGCATTCCTTACACCTGTTCTCAATTCTTCCTTCCCCTTTGTTGAAAGACGTGGCAGCCCTCAGGAAGTAGCAGCGGCAATAAATAAAACCTGAATGTAATAGCATGATAGTGTCTTTGTGGAAACGGTCCAGACCACGCATCAGACTGTCTGGCATAGATCCATGGTGTTAAAGGAATAGGGACATCCCTGTTGCCCTGACTCTGCAATGCCCCAGAAGGGCGCAGCGCCCCACTGTTCAACTAGACATCAATCTCTTTCGTGCCTTAATGTGAGCCTAATTTCATCATGACAATGCAGGAATGGTGGGCTATCTGCTTTAAAACAGGTAACAGTGAGAAACGTAGGGAATCTCTTGAGATCGTAAAGTGCTGACATATCAGACATACACAGTTCTCTACTTCTGTCACTAGAGGGTAGTGCAAGCCCTCAGATGCATTCCTCTGAAATGCCCATAAATCTCCCTGTAGGTCTTCACCGATTTTGGTTTTTCTGGCTCTGAGGAATGGGGCCCAGCAGCACATACAGTCTGTGCTTAAGACATAAAGAGAACTGGAGAGAGGACCTCTTTAGACCAGGGTTTACCTCTGCCTCCCCAAATACCAAACGTATGTCCACAATAGGTCAACTATAGTCTTAAATACCATGCCTTCTTACAGTTCCTCTGTGTTCATTTCGCATTTTTGAGTCTGTCCTTCATTCAGCCAGAATTATTTCTAAGAACCTAATAACCTTCCCAATACCTTGCTTTTCTTTTCGGTCTCAGGAGAATGTCTTTCCATTTCACATCATGGCAGTCTCAAGGGAATTCAGTCTCTCTAGACCTGCATTTTGCATTCATCAGAACACAGAATGGTCTCTGGTCAGACAAACTGAGGAGGAATTTTCTCCCTGGAACTAGTTTATTTTCCTGCTGGCACATGACATATTGACACCCAGCACAGCTCACTGAGAAAGGAAAGCAACCAGGCTAAACAGTCCATAGATTTACTTCAGTCTGACAAAACATCTAAAACATTGGGAGGTTAACTATGAACTCATAAATTGGAAGAAATCTTTATCATTTATGTCTTCAACTGGATGAAGCCTTGGAAGGACTTAGTGAAAATCTCAATCATGTGATAGCAAAGAAAGAAAAGTTGAGATCTAGTACTTCTCCATAGCTTCTATTTTCAGGACCTTCTCCTCCATTTTGGAAGGTGATGAGCAAATTAAAAAGACCCCCTCTCCTCCATTCCTTGCCCCCTCACCTCAATAGAAACACATTTTCCTCTCTCCTCCACCAGTAACTTGTCACAGTAAACACACCCAACTAAACCTGAATGAGGAAAGGAACGGTAGGGTTACATTGAAAATCTGCTTGCACCCTGCTAGCCACTACAATAGTTGAAGATACTGCTACTGTTTATTAGGACAGCACACTTCATGAACTGTACACTTAACCTGTTTTACACAAGGAGACATTCACCTTTCTTTCCCTTTGTTCCATACCCACTTGCTGAGAAGTATGAGAAAATATTTACATGAGAAGTACTAACTTTACAGTAAGACTGCCATTAAACTGCCTTCAAATTAAGTTGCTTATATCATTTGATACAACTCTGCTTTGATCCCACTCATTTTAATATAAATAAGAGCATCTACTCACCAATGCCTATATTGAATAAGTTTGCACCAATCAGCCAAACTCAGAATAAGGGACACAGAAGCAGAATATGCTGGTAGGAGAAGTTTTACCTGAGATGCCTCCAGTGCTCCGAACACTTCCATGACCAATGCTGAGTCGCTCATATTCCAGTTTCATGTTCCCAAGGTCTTCTCCTGAATGTCCTTCACTGGCAAAAGAATTAGCCTCAATGCTTGAGCCTGGAGACCGTTTGGCCTTGCGACTGAAAAGCCCACTGGCAAAACGTTTTCCTTGCTTTGAATTGGCCTGTGCATTTTCTTTCTTCACGTCATGAATAGACTCTCTGGATTTGGATTTATTTTTCAGGTCCATGTGGAGCCGGGAGAACAGTTTCTGAGGGCTCCGATTCAGCTTGTTCACGTTCTCCAGTGGTGGATCAATTTCTGGGAACTCTTGCTCCAATGTGACTAAATCATTCAGAAACTGATTTAACCGTTTCTTTGACTCACTTGTTTCCTCCTTTTCTATGTCCCCCTGATTATCCTGCCTGTGTCGTGAAGCCCAGAGCATCATATCACCACGGGTTGCCCCTGCCACTAAACCATACTTGGGGTTAATGAACTTCCGAGCCACAGTGGAGGAATGAAGGCCTGGCTTCCCAGTTACAAGAAGGGATGGGTTAGCAATACCTAGTTCCTTGTAGAAATTAACTTCCTCTGAGATGGCATAGAGCTCACGAAACTCAATGTCAAACATCTCCACGTGCTGTCCTGTCAAGACTAGCAGGATGTTTCTGTCGATGTGGGATGAACTCCATGTGAAGCTAAAAGCAGGAAACAGAACCGGCATTAGATTTTTGGGTGCATACGTGACCCAGCCCACCTAATAATTTCTAAAACACTGCATGGGAATACGTAGCATTGTGCCATTTGCCTGTATATCCTTGACAAGATGGGTCACGATAGACATATGAAGCTCTTTACTATTGTTCTTCATTAGGCATGCAGACCAGATCTGAAAGAAAAGGCCCTAAAACACTGAGGACAGTTGACCCTTCTAAAAAATGCAACACTGCATCAACAGGAGGAGTGTACAGACTGAAAACCTCACTGAAGAGAACTAAGTATGGTGGACCTGGCAGACCACCACCTGATGCAGTGGGGAACTATCTCCAGTCCTCTGAAATGGTCCACCAGCACAGGCATGTTCTGTTCTCTCAGAAGCACCTTGTGCTCTATGCCACCTTCTCTGTTGTCCCACCCCCATTTCTACAGATGCCACACAGATTACAAAGCTGGGATAAGAAAGGGAATGACATAGGAAGAAGACTCTCAAGCAGAGCCACAAACCATTCTTTACACAAAGAATGTAGCTTTGCCTTAAGCAAGAGTGACCCACCTGTATGACCCAGTGGCCACCTTTTCACCATCCACCATCAGGAATCGGGATGCCAATGTGCCTCTGATCTTCCCTGCTGGCATGTAGAACCCAACTCCTGTCACAGAACGTATGCGGATGTTCTAACAGGGAGGTGAAAAGACAAAATGTCACAATAAATAGGGCAGAGAATTAGATAACTGTCAGCTCCAAGTCTTAACATGTCACTCACATTATCTCACTACTTCTGGGACTACATTTTGTTTTAGCCACCAGAAATCAGAAGTGCTGTATGACCTGTTGTCATCCCCTGTCTATGCAAGTCACTCCTCTCCATCAGTTTATAGCCCTAGCCAATGGGTCAGCATCTTTGTAACCCTGCCTGTTGTATTCAGCTATTCATCTTAGCCCACTGGCAAGACAACGCTTTCAAAATCAAATAATCCTCCACCTCCAGTCCTGTGCTGTAGCTCAGAAGGCCCAGCCCAGTTTAGAGGAATGAATCAGCAGAAGCTCTGAGTCACATCTGCACTCTCTGAATTCTGATCCCTATTCCACAGCAATCCCAAGATCTTCTCCAGATTACGTTAGCAGGATCACAAAACCAAGGAACTTTGCAACACTTGTGCAGTATGAAGGACACAGTTACTTTGAGGGTAATGTATAAGACAGGTCTCTATTAGGTTCTTTTTATGCTTGTGTTCTAATTCCCAGCAACACATGGCTTGACAAAACTGGGCAAATTAGAAGAATGGACAATTTAACTATTACAGAAGAGAGGAGGAAACAATTCTATTACTCAAAAGATATATGTTTCCTGTCAGTTATAACAAAAGGAGAACCCTAACCTTTATAATTTTGTTCAGAACCCCAAATAGCGAGTGTCCACCCAGATTCCTCACTGTTCAATGGAGAATTAAAAAACCACAGAACTTTTTTTGAACAAAAGGAGTAGTGTCTCTACTGATGTCCTCAACAGATCAGCAAAGAATCTGAAGAAACAGAAGAAACAACTTTTAATTAAATGAATGGAAGTAGTTAGAAAAAGATAATACCTCTCCTCAAACCTCCCTTCACACACCCTTTGGCCATCAAACCTACAAGTAATAAAACAAAGCACTACTAGACACAGAGAAAAAACACCGATTTAAGGTTACATGATTTTCAACAACAGATGTGTGCCTACAGTTACTATAAGGACATATCTGCACATTGGACTGAGTGTTGTTCTGCTCAGGGGTCCTGGCTGCATGACACTGAATTGCCAAACTGACATGAAACATCACCCCCCCCCAAACCCAAAAAGCATTGACTGTCAGTGTAAGTTTAGAGCAAATTATCTTGTTGCTCTGAGACACAAATTTAGACCATTTTTTTCATTCCACCTGTTTCCATAAGAATTCTTTAACAATGAAAAGCTAAAAGGTATTGTGAACTGGAGTAATAAATCCAGGGTTGAGAGTCAGACAGTCCCAAGTATAATCACAGTTCTGACACTATTTCCTGTGATGGTCTGGGAAAGACAATTCACCTTTGCCTCATTCTTCCCCCATCTGCAGAGCAGGAGAATCATGAGGATTTGGCTAGTACAGCCTTGGATCCCAAAGACCTAACTCCTATTATTATAAACTTCACTGATGGCTTAAATATTGTTAGGCTATAGAAATCAGCATGCAGGAATGAGTGATTATAAGAATGCAGTTTTACATCAAAGAACATTTTTCTGAATATAACTCCTACCTTTTGAATCTGGTCCCCCACTAAAATACAGCAGTGGCAGTACAAATTCTGACTAACAGTAACTGATGATACTACTATTTTGCACTCATCTATTGCTTGATCTGTCTGGAGTCCTGTGTGGGCATTAGCTAATTAAAACTCCCAACACTTCTGAAAGTATTATTACTCTGTTTTAAAGATGAGGAACCTGAAAGAGAAAAAGATGAAGTGACTTGCCCAAGGCCTAGCAGTGAGTCATATGTGTGGGATGCTGAATGCAGGTTAGCTAGAGCACAGGAGAAAGGGTGCCCTTTCCAGTATTTAGAATAACATTTGTAGTTGGCTGGCTGATCACCTGAAATAATATTTTTCCCTTGCTGAGTAAAGTTGGATGTAGAATTTGCCAAATCATGGAGTATTGACTGCAAGTGACAAGAAGGAACTCCATTCTTCAAATCGGTCAACAGCTCTGACATGTCCTGTACCTTTGTGAATCAAGAAGTATCAGCCTGTGTGAGCAGAAAGTTTCTTAGCATGTAATATGTGTAGATTTTATTGTGTTTGTATGTTGTATCACCTTTTGGTGGAAAGAAAGCACATTTTAATTTCTGCAGTAACTGAGCTACACATAACACTTAGAAAGGCACAGAGAGGGTAGAACCAAACAGCTGAACACATAAACCGCCTTAAACAAAGTAGGCACAGGAGTGTATAAATACATCTTGAAATGCAGAAAACAAGCACAAAGTCATATAAGCATCAAGTCACTTAACAGGTTATTTGTATAATGTTTTCTGCCTTGAAGGATCTTGGAGCGTTTGTAGACTGATATATCAAGCTGTACAGAGAAGGAACAAGCCTGGGTTCATTTACTGAAGACTACACAACAACAAAAGAGGAAAACCAAATATAAATTATATGAGATTTGGAGGGGGCACTAGCGTTACAGTACTAACAAATACTTACGGTAGAGGACCAGTTAGTTCACCAGATAGAAGTGACCCCTCCAGATCTGTATTCTTGCAGAAGCCTGCTTAAGGTTTGTCAGATCCTGGCGTATGGAAGCTGCAGCCTGCATTAAATTTCTGCATTTCCTTTATGCAGGCTTGCACCACTCCTCGTCACAAGCAGTGACTAATGTCTCCCTGGCAGCAAGTTAATATGGACTGGTAACAGTCAAGCCTGACAGAGCATCCTAATGCGAACAGTGAAGGAATGAGTCTTTCCTGCTTTATTGTTACACATTTTTAAACCTCACCCTGAACCCACAGAAAGTTAAATTAGACCCAGTTTAGAAAGTCAGTAATAGGGTGTGTTGTGAACTGACACTTAGATGTCACTTGACCGACCTGGACCGTAGTGTTACAAGCTGGGGTTGAGCAGGGGGGAAACACAAGACAGAGCCAAAAGGGAAGTGTTTGTAAGTACTTCCACCAAGGAATCCTGTGTGTACCTTCCCTCAGAACAACTGCTGATATATATGTTGAAAAGCAAGCAGGGATCTTTTATTTCAAGTTGGGAAGGATGGCATGAATGACCTCTATAAATTAACAGATGTAAAACAGATTAAGGGGAGGCAACAGACAAAAGCAGTAGCTGATAGATGACAGTGACTCAACAGTCCCTTATACTGACTGCATTTTTCAAAATGCAGAGATTCCCTTTCTGCTGTCCCTGGAAACACCAGATCCCTTCAGTCAACAGAATCTGCTGGGATAGCTCCTGTCCTTTGTTTTTTTGTACTACTGCTTCACCTGAGCACAGGGCTGAGGGGGAGGCCCTAGATGCCCATTATTTCCCACTCTAAAATCCTAGATACCACAGAACCACAGAAGGGGGAAAGAAGAGAGACATGGGATTCATGTGGACAGGACCACAGTAACAACAGTAAAGGAATTTTTCTTATTCATGGTCTGCAAGATTCTCATTTCTGATGATCAGACCTCCACCAGGTCAGAGGGATGGGTGGTAGGGTGCTCATCTTACACAGTGACACAAAAGCAGCCACCATGTAATGCTGGGAAATACTGTGGACTTCACCTATGTGTTTGCCCTGAACAGTTCTGGAAAAGGCATGTTTGTTGACAAAACAGTCAACAAGTATTGCAGGTATTCAAACAGAATAGGATGGAATGCAGCTAGCTGGACCTGACCTGATAAAGTCATTATTGGGTATTGCTTATTTGGGTCTTTGCAAAGAGAGAGCCTTGTGAGCCCCCATTTTCAAAAGGTCAAAAGCAGCCTAGTAGAATTCTCTAACAGATAATCAAAAAATCAACAGCACTGCATCACGTTACATTCAGCTTCTCCCTCACTTGAGTTAGGAGTCAGTGAGGAAAGACATGAAATACTGAATGAAATCCCTAAAATTTCTCAGGCAGAGGAGGAACTCCTTACATGTTGGGAAAATGAATGCAAAAATTAACATAAAGGTGAACTTCCTCTAGATAACTCATTCCCTGGGCTTGCTTGGAGCTCTAGGTGAACTCCCTGATTTTGAGAAGGAAGGAGTGTCTGTTACTGGGGTCTTGCTCAGCAGAAGCATGGGGAGAAAGAGAACTCATCTAAAAACTGATGAGAACACTCACCCTCAGGTGAACAAAAAGAGGACTCTTTGTGGGGCTATGAATTTTTTGAATTTTTTTATCTATGGAGAACTCTGATTCATTGTGGTCTCTGAAGAACACTCTTGTGTCAAACATTATCAGAAGTCTGGCAAACCATGTCCTATAGGCTCAGGAAGCCATATGACTCAAACACAAGACACACTCTTACTAACATCCCGGGATGAATGTGACAATGCTTGAATTTAAATGCATTTCTAATGATCTCTGGCCTTCAGACAAAAATTGAGGTTTTCTTATTTCATGCTTGGAGTCAGTAAATAACTTTTTGTCTTTGCAGAGTGAGGTACTGTCTTCCTACAGCAATTTCCCTCCTGTGAGACTGTCAGCAGATCATAATACCTTGTCACCTCAAAACAATAAAATAGCCAGGAATTTTGTGAAAACGCCCAGCACTGTATGTAGAAAAAGGGTAAAATCCAGTGTTAAGAGTAGATCTTCCTGTATTAGGACCAATGAAATATTCGCTCTGCATTGGATAAACAGGGAAATGGAAACAAAAGGGCAGGAATCACAGAATCAGAGCATCTGGTGATGACAGAAGACAGAATAAGCATCCTAACCCTGCAGCAATGACAGCCCGTGGTAGTGTGTCATCTCTCTCTCTCTCTCTCTCCTTTCCTGGGATCAGAACTTGCCTCTAAACCTTAAAGTTACACCCCCACATTGCTGCAACTTTCTGAGAAAAAGCTATCCTTTAAATCTTGCACAAGCATTCCAAAGGAAAGGTGGGAAGAAGGGCATGAAGAAGAGTATGCAGTTCCTTTGCTGATAAACTGTGGCCCACTGGTGAACATTTTTTAGAAGAAAGCAAAATGGTACTCAAAAAGAGATGGTAAGGAGATCACTACACTAGTTTCTCCTTCTTCCTCAGCAATTTCAACATCCTCTGTGATCAAACAGTGCAGGACAAAATGGTTCTGCCTGAACAAGACCAGAGGCCCAGCTTGCTTTCTTGCTTTAAATTTCGGTCTTCAACACCAAAAGTTCAAAACAACCCGCAATACATTCCATCAATGAGGTGGGGGTGGGGGAAGCCCACAAGGGGAAGCCTTAACCTTGTTTGAGATTATCTGGGTATCTAAAGCCTGGTGTCAGGGGAATCACTATATGATGATTTCTGCCATACATCCAAGGCAGTCCTGTGCAGGATACTGAAAGGCAAATGACCTGCTTCCCCTTACAGGAAGACTCTTCCCAGGCCTTCCAGAGTACCACAGACAGGAATAAACTGCATTGACCTTAATGGGATTAACTAAAGCCTAAGCCATACTGGAAAAAGAATACAACAGCCTTAAGGGGATAGAGTATGAGATGGCTGAGAAAAGAGGGGAAAAATTTGAAGGACAGCACTCTGTGGGCTGAAGCTCTGCAGAATAGTGAACAACTACATCAAAGAAGGATGTGAAAAAGTTCTTCTCAGTAGACCTCCTTCAGCTCATCTTGTATTTGGACTTTTTTTAGCTGAAGGAGTCTAATGAAAAACATAGCAAGGACTGCTGCGAGAGAAAGGAAGCACAAAAGGGACACAGAAGAGTTTTCTTCTGCTTTGGATGGCATCAGTTCAAACTCTGCCTCTTTGTACACGGTAATGGAACTAGGCTGCTGCAGGACCTAGTCACTGCTGTAGCATGTCACTGTGATGACTGATTTTGGGTTGTGAAGTATGTATAGATACCTATGGAGAAAGAGGTAAGAGAAGAGCAGAAGGGGACGGCTTACTGCTTAAAGATGCAGAAGGCAGACAAAAAGGAATTCACCTCTCCAATAGCATTGCAGCTTTTTCTAAAATGCCAGGGCATCTTTTAATTTACTCTATCCAGAAGTTAAAATATGCAGTACTGAAGGCATCATTCCTGCACATGGTGACACGGTAAGAAAAGTACTGGGAAGCAGATACTGGAGAAAATGGAACTGCTGCTTTGATTTCAGAGTTTTGTACAAAAAAGACTTAAGCCTAGGCCACAGAATACTCCTGAGGCTTGAAACAGGTCTTTCTTTGAAAGAAACCAGAGGAAAGAAACTTCCATCTCTGTTTTGGAGAAAGATGAGGAAGCTGCTCAGCTGGATGTCTTTTTTGATGAAGTCCAGAAACTGAGCAGAGTGGTAGTTCACAGGAGCACTGTTCAGATACAGGCAAGTCATTTTCATCCAGATTTAAGACTGTTCTTCTAAAACAGTTAATATGAACCTCTATAACCTTCAGAGCTTTTTGAGTTTTGGTTCTGCTTTTTTTTTTAAAACTATTGAGTGTTTATGGAAGATCTGCCCTTCCTCCAGGCAAAAAGGGACTTTTTTTCCCACTGCTCAGAAGAACAGTTGGATCACAAGAGGGGCAAGTCTGGCATCCCATAGGTTGTTTCCAACCTAGCAACTTTTTCAGTATTCAGAACAAGTCTGTAGTAGTGACAGTGACTAAAAAACATGAAAAAAGCAAGGAATACAATACTAACTATAAACACACAAAGGATTTCAGTCTGTATGTAATGGAATGAGATCCTATTGAGGCTGCTTCTGCCAGCCAAGCTAGGCCAACTGCTCTGCTGTGCGGCGTGCACTATATGAAGGCATACTCTGATACAGAACAAGGGAGCAGCTATGCTCCTCAATCCCTTATGTTCTCAGGCAATGGAGGACTACAAACGCATTCACTCCCAGATGATCACCGATGGATAGGAAGGTCTTGATTGTGTTCTATATGTATGTGTTCTATAACTGGGATCCATGCAGATAACAACTCAAAGAGCTACTCTGGACTCTAGTTTGAATCCTTACATAGGAGACCCACAGGAATTTCCTCAGTTTTCTTCCCAAACAGGAATGTTTAGGTTACAATACTCAAGAAACTACACAGACACCCGTCTCAGGTGAAAGGCAAAAAATCCAAATCTTTCTTTTCCCTTCTGTATTAGCAAGTCATTCTCTTATCCCTTCATGTTCCATGAACCCTTGCCTAAGTGCTGTGATGTGACTTGCAGGGTAGAAGAGATGCGTTTGCCTGTCCAAGTGAGTTCCAAGACTCGTTACATCCGAAACAGGTCAATGACCTGCAGGAGATCATGGTGCAGTATTGGATGTCTTACCCGGATCTGCAAATCACTGAGGTCAAGGCATCTGCACATTTCCAGGAAGAGCTTCACACCCTCCTCATCTAGGATTATGTAGACTGGGATCCAGCGCTTATATGCTGCATCAACAATATCACGGAAGATGTCCCGATCTGTAAATACATCCATGACCACTGCAATAATCTGGAAATAAGAAGACAGTAGACAGACAACTAAATAAAATACCAGAAACTGAAAGGAAGGCTCATCACACTGGTGCAAAATAAAGGAGAGCACTGATACCAGAATATGGAAGAGGAGGATATGGGGAAGATAAATATACAAGGATGTACACGCCCAAATACTAACAATAATGTTGTAATTTTCTGCTGCACTTTGGAAGGAACTTAATATAAGAACTCTTTGAGACTTCTCCTTCTTCTAGGGGAAGATGGCTTATTTCAGCAGCCTGAGGAATGCCAAAGCAAAACACATAATTTTTCCTCTGTATTGTAAAACTTTTGTTGCATCTGTAAGGATCCACTTAAAGAAGAACACTGAAAATAGATTGAAAAAGAAGAGTGGAAAACACTGCTCTTAACATTTAATCAGAAGGTGAGTAATGGAAGAGAATGAATGTGCAGAGGAATCAGGTCAGAATCCTCAGCCACAGTACATAGGGCAGACAAGAATTTTATTTCCCTTTTTTCCCAATTCCTTTTAAGAAGTCTGCTCTCAGGGCTGGCTTCCTAAGAAATGTCTTATGGAGCTCAAACATACGCACCTCATATTTGTCAGGAAGGGACTGGAGTGTGTGTTCAAGATTTGGAGGCAAAATGATGACTGCCTCTCTCCACATGTACATTTTTTCTGGTATAAAACTAATCCCTCTTTCCAGGCATAGATTTTACATAAAACCAAAAGGTTGCGCTGACGTGACAGACAAGCCTGAACATTCATAGGATGAGTAACAACAAAACCAAGAAGGTTATGGGCAACTTTAAGCTGATCTTACATGTTTTGTCTTTCTTTCCCTTTCTGCATCTTTCACACCATTAGAAATATCAATTCTTTTCTGCCTGAAATTCTGCCCAACATCTGAAAGGTTATGAATGAAGGAAACTAAACTACTGTTTTCCTAGTCCCACTGGGAAGCATCAATTTGCATCTCATACTCCTAGTATGCTGGGAATAGAATTGCCTAAATTTTAACTTCTCAGGCACTGCGGTCACAGTGATGAGCCAAGCTGTGCTGGGGATGACACATACAGGTGCAAATGGAGCTGAAGACTGGATTGAACAGTGGGATCTTCTTGAAGTTTGGAAGAAGTGCAGCTCAAGTTGCAAGAGCTGCCTATTGAAGAGGGAATAATTCTCACAAGAGACCTCTTTCCTTTGACAAATGCCCTTGAACAAATTGCTTTTGGAAAAGTGATGCCATACTAAATGTCCCCTACTGTGTTTGCTGAGTCTCTGCTTGTACGGCCAGTAACAAGCAACACATCTGCTCCGTCAGGCTCCTTCTGTCAACAGTGCTTACACAAGCTTTTCTTTGTTAGAAAAAGAAATAAAGAGCTGACATTGTGGTTATGCTTATCATTAGCATGTAGGTTTGTGATACATGTGAACTATGGTGGAGCTACATGATACTAATAGTAAGTCCCTCAATAAGTTCTGCTAGGCAGAACTGGATTTCAGGTCCTGCCTTGGTTCTTACTTCCCAGAATGAAGCAGCAAGATTCAGGTAATGTTACCAGAACCTCTGAAAATTAAAATATAGTGAACTTGTGCCACTTTATTCCCAAACAACGTAATATTCAGACAGATTATCATTAACGGCATGAAGAGTTCATGCATTAATTCAGGCCTGTTATGCTCCCTCTCCCCTCCACACATTGTGGCACTGATGTACTTATTTAGGAGCGAGAATGCCCGGTAATACTCATTTGAAGTAAGAACATCCACATAGGGAATTGATCAATAATAGATAGCAGAAGCATGACTTCAGGCTTTGGGGCCTTGAGTCAGTTCAGGCTTCCCTGCAAGAATGTGGACTAAACTCATGAAAACTGAGATGTGTATGAAAAACAGATTAGCTGCCTTGCAGATGGCACTTCTAAGCCAGCAGTGGGCAACCCCAGTTATTATGTTAAGTCTTCTCAAACCCCTGCCACAGCTGGCGATGTGTCAGGATTACCTAGGAGAGTTCCCAAATACAGCAAGTCAGAGCATGAGAACCTACCCCTGCAAGAGGTTTTCCCCATTCCTCTACCTATCCTGTGGATAATAAACTTATCTATAGGGCTCACAGGCGTGCCTAACTCTTCATAGGTATTTAAAGATTGGCAAGCGTTAACTTGCCAATCAATCTCATTGCGGTAAGGTAGCTTCATTAACATATGTTTGTAAAACACTGACGATAAGCCACCCACAAACATGTGCCACATATTACTAGTATCTGTTCAGACCCTCCTCAAAAAAACAAGACCAGCAAAACCCCACTCTCATCTGCTGAAGGAAAAGCTGCTATCTAGAGACTTTTTTTTTTTGCCAGGGCCAGCTTACCTGAACACAACAGGCATAGTTACCTATGAAAAGGACCATTAAACACTTAAATGGCTGTTAAACATGAAACCACCTTTGGGCTGGGAAAGCACAGTTCATCCAGTGAGTGAAAAAAAAAAAATCTACAAAGGAATTAATTACTTTCAGGTGCCAGGCACAGCTATCAAAAAGAGCAAAGTTTCCCAGTCCTTGCACAGTCTGTAGAGGCATTTGTAGCAGTGCAAAGAGGATGTGAAGTTGCACTAAATCAGAGTAGAAGGATTTTGCAGCTTCTGGCTCTTCTATACGACTGATCACCCAGTTGCTGAACAGGATTATGGGGTGTGCAAGTATTTCTGCAAGCAGGGAGCTGAGGAGATCAGCTACTGGAAAGTTGGGTGGTTTTTTTTTTCCCAGCAGATTTGGTTTTAATGTCTGTAAAAGTCATGCATATAGTGTATGCTGGGGTGGAGGAGCAGGTGGAGGAGGAATAACTGCTGAATTACAAAGCAGAAAAAACATAAAGCTCCAGGAGTGATGTCAGCTCTGAAGGGGATCTTTTCCTGGGTGGTCTTCCCTAGAAACTTCACCCACACCTAGAAAAAAACCTCATCATTGCCCCCATCTATTCAATGCAAGCTCTTGTAGCATCACGGCTGGTTTTCTCACCAGTGGTGGCCTGTCACCACTAACAGCCCTTTCCAGCAAAGATAAATAGGGATGCAGCCACATATTGTCTGGACTCTGGCTCTTCCAGTACATGCTGGATGGTGTTGAGACCACAAAAAATAACCCCCAAAAATGCCACCCCCTAAACAAACTCATTGCCCTGTGTTTAACTAGGGATACCTGCACGTACAGGCGGTGCAGCTGTAACAGCATCACGACCTGCCTTCCCTTGAGCCAGGGAATCAGACTGGGACAGGACAAAGCAAACTAGGTAGAAAATCCCAATTTGAAGGGGTTTGTGCAGGAGTTTAACCCCACCCTGGGCATCATTTGGCAAACCGTAATGTGACTGGCAACAAAGCACAGGGAAAGCCCCTGCCCGGTAGGCCAACGCGCTCCTCCCGCTTTGCAGTGGGGCCGGCGAGGAAGGCCCGTCCAGGGCAGGGCTTCGCTTCCCTTCCACCCCACGTGCCCCCAGCCCAGGCATGAAGGTGGACAGGGGTGGCCCATCGAGGGCACCCGCTTTGTGCACCGGCCGGCCCAGGCCCTACCTTCTGTGCCTGCTGGATCATCTCCCGCACCACCTCCTTCAGGTGGGGCGCGCCCTCCTCCTTGCGGGGGTGCGTGAAGAGGGCCACTCGGCTGATGCCCCGATAGAAGGTCTTGTCGGTCCAGCCCAAGTCCAACGGGGGCACCTCTGTGTCTGAGCACTCGGGCCAGTAGGCCAGCGAGAGGGTCTCGCCGCCGGGCCCCCGCGCTACCTTGCCGCCCTCCCGGGGGTCGTCGTATCCCCGCCAGCCGCCCCGCAGGGCCTGCAGCTCCCGGCTGGAGAGAAAGTCGCGAAGCTGCTCCTTCCTCAGCGCCTCCCGATAGGCCCCCTCGCCCCGGGTCACCAGCGCCTCCAGGGCTCGGCGCTGCTCCTCGCTGTAGTAGAAGCGGGCCTGGGCCTCCGTCACCTTCTCGTTGACGTGCGACTCGTCCAGCAGGAGCACCTGGGACTCCGCCATGCTGCCGTCACCCGCAGCGCCGGGCAGCCGGGAGGCTGCGGAAGGAGGTAAAGGCAGAGCCGGGCCCGCCTCACCTGGCCTGCCCGAGCCCGCCCCGACGGGTGGAGCGGCTGCGCCGCCCTGCGCCGGCTTCTCACGTTCCCCTGGCTCCCAGGGGACACGGCTGTTCCCTCTGTTCTGCCTCTCTCCCAGGCCGGTGCGTGGCCCCGGCCCCTGGGGGTGTGCAGGGGTGACCTAGAGCCCTGACCACAGTGCTTGGCGGAGAACCAGGCCTGAGCTGCGGGTGTATTTTGGGGTGCAAACGCGAAAATCTATTCAAGGGGGGTTCCCCCCCTCTTCCAGACGTGGCAGCCACCTGAGGGGTGCTCATGGGGAAGGGGTGGACATGAGTGGGGCCAGGGTCGCAGGCAGAGCACCCTCTGTGGTCTGTTGGCTGCAGCTGGCCGCTCGCTGGCCATCTCCCAAATCCTCTTGAAAAGCCGCAGTAACAGCTCAGAAACTCCCCAAAACAGGAGGTGGGGACCGTGTTTACAGATGGGAGGATGAGGGAGCGATTTGCCCGAGGCCATCCAGCAGGCTGGTATCAGAGCTAGGAATAAAACAGCCCTGCTCCCAGTCTCTGGCTGAGAGCATGAATAAATACCCCCAGCTCGACACACGTGTCCCAGCTGAGAGATTAGGGGCTGTAATGTTAAATTATGATTTTTGCATGGTATGTGATAGTTGCCAGGGGCTCTAATCAAGATTCAGGCCCTGCTGTGGTTTGCAGTGCGTATACAAAGGATAAAAAGACAAGCTGGTGGGGATGAGCAATGAAACGGGGATAAAGGCAAGGCAGTGGTGAAATACAAACATTCAGAGGCATTTACAGCACTTTACATATGTGATTAGGCCTAAGTGCTCATATGCACAAAAAACTGTAGGGACAGAGTTACTGGAGCTGCTCTTGTCTCCTCTCTATAAGCAATCACCAGCACTCAATGTGAGTTAGCTTAAAAATTCAAGGATAAAATAGGGCACTGGAACTCATCCTTTAGGTAGAAGGGAGAATTTTAGTATTCCAGACTGTCATCAATAGCTTTTCCTAGCATGAAATTCACTTAAAATTTGAAATTGCACTTCGCAAAGGTCTACTCTGTCTCTCGTCCCCTTTAAAAATTAATGTCAATATAGGTTCTTTTAGTCTTATTTCCAATGAAAATGAGGCTTACATGGTCATGGTGTCTGCATCTGTCTGCCTGTCTGTCCATCTCTGTAATAACTTTTGAACCCACTAACTGATTTCGATCGAGTTTTGCAGAAGTGTAATAACATCCCTACAGATTTTGTGAAAATAAATGGCCCGACTGCAAAAAGAGACCCTATCAAAGTCTCCAACAGGGAAAGTTACAATATGGGTTTATGTCTTATTAGATTTCAGAAATTCCATAAAAGTGAAAACACTAATAAGTGCCTGATCTGTATGAAAAGCTTCAAATGAAGTTTGTGCCATCTTAGACACCTGGTCAGTCAACCACAATATACAAATACACAGGAGATGTGCCGTTGCTAGTCCCAGTGCTCACTAAACTACTTTTTGGTTTAGGTTTTCGTGTTTTTTTCTCTACCAGAGGCTGCCATCAGCTCTGCTATTTCATGTGTGGCTAAATAAATTCTCTTTAATCCTAGGTGCTCTATTCATTTGTAGCTGCACAATGTAATCCTTTGTGTTGAGCTAAGGCTCCCACATGAAAGCAACAGTAGGTTCACAAATATATCTATAGCTTCATATCTAAAAGCAAGTGAACATTTCCCACATCCAAGTAAAAGCAGCAGAGATTTTTCAGTTTGTTGTGATGAAATGGATAGCCCCCATCTCTCACTCTAAAAGACAAAGTGTTGTCTGTGGGTTGATATGATAAATAGGGGCAAGGACCTGTGCTAAAGCTAAGAGAGACCCTTTTGCAATACCTGCATATGTCCCAGCCCCTCTCTCTGTTCTCCCAGCAATACATTCCAACCATGCATATTTCCTAGACGGAGTTTTTAAAAGGGATTCAGTCCCTTTTGATATACCCTGACCCTCCGGCTGACAATTTCACATCAAGCACTGGTAAATGGACTGTGCAAACAAACTGCCCTCTGTCACAGAGGTAACCCAAGCCTTTGGGACTGGAGAAGAAACATGGCAGGCAGGGTGGGGGGAAATACTTGTGTCTGACCCTGCCCCTCTGGGATCAAGGAGTGAATTCCAGTTTCCCACTCTAGAAGAGGGTCATTACTGTTTCAGTTCAGGTTTTCCTCTCTGCCCTTAGCATGGGATCAAGAGAAAGAAGAAAGGGGAAGCTTGCTTTTAGATTGGGTTGAGGCAGCTGCAAATCCTACGCAGAACTACACTATCAAACCTTTGATTTATGTTGTTCCTGGGGATTACTGGCTGGAGGGGCAGCATGTATGTAGGCAGGGCTGGGTCTCTTTTGCTTTTTGCCTTTGTTTGGGTGTCATCCCAGCCAACTCCTAGCTAAGGTCTTGCTTACTTTTCTGGTCTGGTTCCAAAACGTTTTCCAAAGGATGTAAACTAACCTGTCAGGAAATATTACCTCTTATTGTAGCCCTCCTCCAACCCCATTACAGCGTTTTAAATCTTCTGCCTTCAAACACCTCCCACGTATATTCTGGTTACTTGGGCCTAATTGCTTCACTTTCCTTTGCGAGGCAGTGCAGGTTGTGCATTAGATAAAGATATGACACCTTATATTTAGCATTAATTGTAACTGCGCTTGTCCTGAGCATACAACTCTCTTGCCAGTCCTTCCTGTGTAATTTCAGTCCCTAAATAGCCCACCTCATGATATATTCTTTGATAAATTTCCCATCAATGTTTTTCTTGTGACAAACTGCTACAAGCTTCCCCCCCCCCCAATTATTTCTTCCAAGAGCAGTCATCATTTACATGCAAAGTAGGAGTAAAACCAGGGGCAAGTATTAAAAAGAAAGTATCATTTTGTAATAAAGTGGTTGAGAGCTGTATAGTAGAAACCTTTTTTTTGAGGGGCAATAGCCTCCAAAACATGATTTACCAAAACATCTCTGATCGACCATACTACCTTTTGGGGTTTTGATTTGTTTTGTTTTTTCCTCTCCATAAAAAGAAGCAACAGGTAAAAATGAGGTTTGCAAAGAAAACAGGATGGCTTAAGGCATGGAGGATACAAAAGAGTGTTTTCCATTTCTCAGTGTCCCAGCTGCAGGTTAGCCTGAGGTGATGGGGCTTTGCTGTCTTGAAATGGAAGGGTAAATAAATAGGTGCCTGTGCCATGGTTGTTATTAAACGCTACACTCCTTCCCTATGCTGGCTGGCACCACAACAAGACTTGCAAAGTCTTGGTGAAGATTGCATCTTCTTGACTCTCTTCTCTGCAGCCAGGATCCAGGAGTTTGTGGGAAGACTATTACATGCACAGCAAGCCACACTCTGCTTGTCCGGAGTCTGAAATTTCATTCCAGCGCAGGAATGGGTGCATTAGTCATGTCCAAGTATTGGCAGAGCTAAAAAGCCTGAAACAAGGCGATTTCAGGATGGAGAGGAAGAAGTGTTTGCCTTTACCGTTTTCCCTCCAGTGACCGGAAGAGCTGCAGTCGGTGAAAGAAAGGTAGGTGTGTCACTTCTGCAGCAGCAGTGACAGACTGCAATCCGGAGGATGAAGAAATGCTTTCAGATGCTTCCTTTCTGTCATATTACACTGCCTCAGGGAGAAACCTAGCTGCTGAATTGGAGAACTGCTGCAACTGAGTCAAATGCTTCTTGGCCTCCCACTCAGTTTTTCAGTTGTTGTTTGCATGTCAGAGTAAATGGGTAAGAGAGTCCTCTGAATAAAGAACAACTGTGTTTGTGGACTCATTTCTTGCAGCAAGGTATTTGCTGACTGAGCTCGCACAGAAAGGCCTGTGGCTGTTTTCCCCAGCTGCTCCCATTCAGAGGGCGACAATTTGAGGCAGTTTCCTGTAAGAAATAGTGCTGACCCAGGTCTCTTGCTTAATCTTTTAACTCACATGTAGGCAAGGACTCAAAACTAGTTGCAATTCAAGGATTCAGCTGAGCTACCCTGCCAGGGCCTTGGCCAAGTTGTCTGCTGTGACTCAGTTCCCCGTCTGTAAATGAGGAAGATACTACTCTACTTCGCAGGCCTGCTACAGGGTAGGACTTAAAAAAATAAAACCCCAAACGAACATCACCTACTTTTACTTCGGTTTCTCCTGCAACAGGCAGAGGGGGAAAAAAAAAAAAAAAAAAGGACAGCTGTAGAGTCCCTTTGCACATGAGCCAACCCCTGAATGCAAACTCTTGCTAAAGAAAACAGTGAGGAATAAGCAATGCAGTCTCTGAATAGGATGCTTAATTGCAGCTGTAATTATGTAGCTCTCAAGTCACAGTGTGGTTTATAGACAAAGAAACACCACGAATGGGAGTGCAGGTAAATTAGTGCAGCAACAAGTCTACAGCATCACTTACTTAGCTGTGTAATGGCCACCTGTCAGTGTTCATTGCTACCAACTCTTTGGAAAATAAAATGCTCAGGTGAGAGTTGATGGGAAGAGGAATGGAGCACAGAGGGGAGGCTTGGGTGGGTCACCCAGGCAGAGACTGGAGGGATAAGGAGCAGAGCAGACTGGTAGGAAGCAATTAATGGGACTATCCTGATATGGTGGAGCAGGCCACCAGCCGGTGCAACAAGATGAGGTGGGAGATGGAGTTACGTGCTGATGGCAAGGATGAGATATCCCAATGCTATATGGTGGATAAGAGGGAGTCAGTGGAGGGGATGTGAGAGAGATATGATGCATCCAAGAGCGAACAAATTAATCTGAAGAGCTGCATAATCAGTGGAGGAGAGGAGAGCAGTGGGAAGCAGAGATGAGGCTTTGGTATCCACAAAGTTTTAGCCACCTTGGAAGATGGCTAAAAAAAGCCATGGCAAAATAGGAAGTCCTGTTTTTTTATGAGGGGGAAAGAATTGAATTGTGAGGCTTGAATATGGGGGGGGAGAAGTTAGAAGTTGGCCCTAAAACTACAAAAATGAATAGGTAAGAAGCAGATTGGCCCCCACAATAAATGCAAAACTTTGTGAAGACAGCAGCATAGGCAAGAAGGGAGCCCTCTGAGTGGCAATGCAAAAGGCTGAAGTGTAGGCTTAGTTGATTTGTGATTTCATGAACATAAAGAAAGATACAGCTAGATTTTAAGATGTGGTAGAAGTGCGTTTATTTGGTTTGGAAGATGCCCTTTACTGATCAGCATATGTTGGCCTCTGATGTGTATTTAGCTTAAAAATATCCAGAGAGGCAATGTAAAGGAGAAGTCAGCTGCTCACAAGCTTATCAGAAGCACTGCTAGCGCCACAGGATCCCTGGCTTTCACTCACTATTGTTTCTGTCCAGCAGTGCTACAGTGAAAGCAGATGAAGTGGGTGCATGTGACTCCTGTGAGTCAGAGAAAACAAATAAAAGGAGTCAACCAGACCTCCCTCCTGAAAGGCTGTTTCCAAAGACGTGTTGTAGGTGTGAAAGCAAAACCTTACAGGAAGTTATGCTTGAAATCTGCTGTTTAAATTCTTTGCCTTCAGAACTAAGGCCATAAAAAATGCACCAGGTGTCATGCCCTGCCTCTGTTCTGGCTGCTCCTTCAGTGGACAAATCACCCTTCAGCTTGACCGAGACAGTGCACTGCAGCATGTATCCTTGGTTATCTGCTCCAAGTATGGGTGCACTCCAGCCACCCTGAAGCCACACAGGAGAAACTAGCATAGTTGCCTATGTTTTGATACAGGAGGCACTCCTACTTTGGGCCTCATTTTCTAAGCTGGCGAGCCTGAGGCATGGTGATGGTCTTGGTCCTGAGACAGGATCACAGGGACAGTGACCCAGGCTGTCCCTCCCTTGGTCTACAGACACCTGAATTCAGGCTCATCTTTTCAGATCACCGTTGGCAGAAAGATCTGGGTTTGAATTCTTCCAAAAGAAAAACCCAAATGCATAATGCACTTATGTTACTCCAGTGCCTGTTTTTAGATCCATTTCTTTGGCAACTCAATTAATCAAGATTTCGCTGCTCATTTTAAAATAAATGGCATTTCTCTTAGGAAGGTTTATAGCTTTCAGTCTTAGAGGTTTAAAAATAGTCAAATGGATTTTGAGCTAATCCAGATTCATAAACCATTCTAATCTGTTAATATCTGAACACTTTGATCATCATATTTAAGAGATTCCTTTCTCCAGAGGGGTATTTTTCAGACAGATTGTCCCCCACGACTCTTTATTTTGAGGCTGCTGTAGGTTACCATAATGCACCCTCATGCAAAACGCATGGGAGGAAGGAAGGGGGAGGAGGAGCTGCAGCAGAAATAAGCCACAGCTTTGAGCTTATCCATGTTCCTGTTTCCCTCTTCTCCTGATGATGGAGAATCCATGGATTTCTCCTTGTGTTTAGCCTGTCCTCCTTACCTGTTCTTTTCTATTTGCCCTGCCATCATTTAGCAGGATCTTTTAAAACTCTTCCCCTGAGAGTGACCATGGGCATTTTTGCTTTCACTCTTCCAGCAAGGCTGCCTCAGTAACATGTTTCTGATTGTCAGACCCCCACACCTTCTTCCCCACCCTCCTGCATTTATTTTCCTCTGTTGGAGAAGCAGCTACATCCCCTGGGGAAGAGTGCAGCCTGTGGCAGATCCTCATCCCTACCATCTCTGCTCTGACAAGCAGGATGAGAGAGTCCAGTCTTTGTGGCTCTACTTCCACTTTGTCGAGGCTGCCAATTAGTAGAGGAAGAAATGAGTGGATTTTTTTTTTTTCCTCATGCTGACAATTGACCTAAGCCACAGTAAAGCAGGAAATGCAATTAGACAGCGGATGATCTTGGGAAGAACTGCTACTAATGGCTTAGTATTTTGCATTTTTCACAAATACTGAATTTATCCTTCTACTCTTCCTGCAAGTTGTGTATAGGATGTAGTAGGGTCATTTAATCCTCTCATGTAAGGTAATTGTCTTGTGATCCTCTTTCAATACTGCAGAGCAATGTGGATAACAAATTATAGCTCAGATATCACTTATGCCAATCCTTGGGGTAACCCTGTAACAAAAAATGTGAAGGATGTGCTGGTGGCCTCAGACCAGATAGCATGGTGGCTTTCCAACTAGGCTTCATCTGAAGGGTACTAGCTGCAGCAAGGCTCTTTCGAGCTTGGGGACAAATGCACCATGGCAAGGCAACATCACAACCTCTGTCCATCACCTCCAGGAAGCTCTCACTGGCACTCAACATTGCAGAATGACAGGCAGTCATGATACCCACAGGAGAATAAGAAGTGCCGTATGTGAGTCCTGGTATGGAAGGCTGAGTAGGCTGATATTTAGGATGAGAAATGGATAGGCTCCTGCTCTGAGTGTCCAGGACTTGCTGCTATATACTGCTGTGGGACTACACAGGATTGCTGGGGAATTAATTCAGTCAGCTGGAAAAGAGCGAGTTTGGATTGGGTTGTTTGTCTACAGCACTAGGTAACCTACTTTTATGAACACTGCCCTGGTAAATTAGTTAGATCAGGATGATTCCCTGCCTTCATCTACTCAGTGGCCTGCCAGTCCCTTTTGTTCTGAGCTCATCTGCGTTTTGAAGGTAAACACAAGGTACACCCATAGTGACCTTTACAATTAGAAGCCTTTTACAGTTTGCATAACACTGCAGATATATATGCCATAAGCTAGAGCAATTACAGAATAAATCCTTGCCCCAAAGAGATACCCAGATGTGAATGGTGGAGCACACTGCCAAACATGAAGTACAGCTCAACCAGAGAGGAGCGTGCTGCAAGCACCTAGGGTTTTTGCAAGAGGAGGGAAGAAAGTCTAGCCAATATGAGCAAGCTCCAAGGGCAAGATGAAAGAAGTCAGGAAGACAGAGAGGATGAGAAAGGAAGCAAAGGAGATGCTTAACCACCATGTGAGGGTTAGGGCCCAAAGGTTGTAAGAGATGATGAGAAACGCTATGCTGGCATAAAGATAGTCATGGAAAAGGAAGAAGAGCTTTGAGTCTGACATCCACAGCTCTGCCACTGTCCTGCTATGCTACCTGTGGCAAATAACTTCATCTAACTTCCCCCTTCACGTCTTTGTACATCTTGGTAGTCTGACTTGCAAATTCTTTGGAGTGACACTTATCATTTCTACAGGCATATGAAGTGCCCACTGCATCTAGGCTTTGAACTCAGCTGGTGCATCTTTATCATGAAGGACAGCAAAATCTGATGGAAGATGAAAAGCTGTTGCAGAAACTTGGATACAGGCAAGGCTTCCCTGTTAACAGGGACCGACAGCCTGTGCTGTGGGGAAGAAGAACAGCATGCTGGAGAGGGCAACACCAGCCACTGAGAACACAGCTTTCTCGTGGCAGCAAGATAAGAGAAAGAGCAATGAAGAGAAAGAAATGTTAAATCATGACATGTGGGTGGAGGTGGGGAAGATACAAGCAATGGTTCAGTAGAAAAGGCAGGTGCTATTTTAGTCAGGCTGGGTTAATTTTGGCTCTGATGTAACTCCATTTACGTCAATTTTAGTCAGTTGAATTACACAAAGGATTAATTTAGGTCATTGAGTTGAGATGAGAGTGAGTCAGCCCAAAATAAGTTTTGGGGTGCAAGGAAGAGATGTGAAACAAGGACCAGGTGAAGAACTGGAGCCATCCTGGATTGGCAGAGTGAGAATGAGTGGTCGAACAAGAGGGAGCAAAGGCAAACAGGCCACAGGGCCCTGCAGGGTTTGCCAATGATTTACATTCTAACCCAGGGCAATTTGCAAAGAAAGGCAGTCTGCTCCCTGAACTCTGCAGTGTAGTGGTTATTTACTCCTTACTCTTTTTCACAGTCCACCTTCCCTTCCCTTCTGGGCAGCTCACACACCAACATACCACACTATCTGAGAGATCATAACAATTAAGCTTTGTTTTTAATCACAAAACATTCCAGGTTTAGTCTGAAATACACTTTGGATCAGGGTGTCACAGGGCAACATCTGCATTTAGCAGGGAGAATAGGTCTGATGCAGTCCTGGTACAGCTTCAGTGGAGCTGATGGAAATGATTTTGTTCCATTAATTCTCCAGAGACATCATGAAAGCCAAATGAAATCAGACAGGGCCATTCTCAGGCTGACAAATGCATCCACACCTTAACTCTTAACCAGTCTGCCCATGGAACACATGGAAAAAGTGTCTGAAATACTTGACACCATCTTTAAATTTTGCAAAGATGTGCCTCTCAACAATGCATAGGAAATAAAAGAACAGTGCCATTACACTTAATGAAACAAACCAAAAAATAATTGCTTCCTTCCGATTCCACTCTCTTTTTCCCTCCTTGTACATGCTTTCCATCAATTGTTTCTGATGTCTCTTTGAAACTGGTGTTTGCTTTCTCATAATTCCATGTACTGAGATAACATAACACAATGAATGCCATGTACAAAGATAATATAACACTATGAATCTCTGAGGTTTCTTTTCTGTCCCCTGTCTTCATTTCCTATAGCTTTTATTTTCCCCTTCAGTTTTTATGTTTTGGGGTTTTTTTTTCCTTAGAAATCATGATCTTTAACTGTATTTTATTTTCATTCCCTTCCTCTATAGTTTGGTCATGTTTTCATTCCTCTGTTCTCTTGTCCTTTATTTGAGAAAATAAAGTCAGTAGGCTATAAGATTAAAGATTAACTTTAACCATCTCTTTGACACCTACCCTAAACTCAGCTTCCCCAGTTTCCCACCTTCCACAAATACTTGGGACTGCACAAGAAATAAACACCCACAAAGTGCTCTCGTCTCATATTCAATCACTATAATAAATACAAACTCTCTTCTGTAACATTCAATCATTATATTTACTCTTAATATCATGCTTTTCATCTGTGAACACCCACATAAGCATTGGTTAATTCATCCTTACAACAGCCCTGCAAGGTAGGTAATTACGTGTTATTATCTCAATTTTGCACATAAGGAAACTCCAAGAGAAATTATGAAACTCCTAACAAGCACACATACCCACAAATCTAAACAGGTACTAACCATATCTTCTACAAATGCACACATACACGCAGTAGTCTGCATATATATTGGTGTACGCTGAAAATAAGGGACCAGCAAGCTCACTGTAGGACAGGAGAGGAGTGGTCATCACATTACATCCACCAAAAAGGAAACTTCTCAGAACATGAGATAGCGCTGGACAGCGGAGGAGAGATGGCAGGAAGCAGACAGTGAGCTCTCTGCCGCATGCTCTGTATTTTCTGGGCAGCATTTCATGACTTCCTTTTTCTGCAGATGAGCAAATGTGCAAGGTGAACTCCTCCTTGCCTCCATGTACTTTTTCTGAAGCACCACCAAGGTTTGATTTCATGTTGCAGTTTGACCACTGGTGACCATCCTCGCTCTATCAACACTTGTTTCTGACAAGAAATTGGGAAAACGCACCCAAGTGAGCTCCTGACCTATTTGAATGATAATTACCTCTTAGTGCTCCATCTGACTTGTTCTACTGCCTATCAGGATGTCAGGATGGGAAGGTAATAGACCTTCTGGACTGCAGGCAGCCGCACACACAAAACCATAGAAATATGGAAGAAACATTAGTGGGGAAGTCAGAGAACGAAAATTAAGACACAAGCAATTAACTTGGATCCAGGACGTCAGCAGCCTGTGTCAGAGTATCCTGTGTGCAACAGCTCCCCTCCACCGCAAGGACAGGATGCTCTGTCCCCATCCCCCGCTGCAGCCCTTGCACAGCAGAGGGTCTAGGGACTCTGCAGGGTCTGGCAGGGTCCATTTTGGAGGGTCAGACCCTCAAGTGTAATTAGATGTTGAATTCCCACTTATGCAAGGGAGCTCCACTGCAACTAGATGCCATTATGGGTAGTAGATGCCATTAATGGGCACTAGATGCCATTAACATAAAGAAATTTGATGTGAAATAAAGACCTCTGTAAAGATTTGAGCCTCTGTGGCTTCCCATTTCATTGTCCTCCATTCAAGGTGAAACTGAGGCTCTTGTGGGCTTGGGAGTCATGGTTCAATGAAAACTATCCTCTTCCCTGTTTGTGGGTCCTCCTGTCTTATTTTCTGAACCTGTCACATTCTCTCTCAGCATAGATACATCCAAGAAAATTATTTCTATATTGTCTTGTGTTTTGGGTGGGAGTGGGCACAAAACTATAGGACAGAGTTTGCCAAGATGAATATACACTGCTTATTCCATAAAAACTGACACAAGTCCCCATGTCTTCTCTGTATCAATAACAATGTTGTTAAGTCTGTGTCATTGCTAGAGTTTTCCAGATTTTCTTAAAATACTTTACTGGTTTTAGTTTTTCCAGCCAGGGTTGTGTCCTTGATGTGTTTGGTTTTCCATGTCAATTTTCTACATTTTATAATTTCTGCTTTAAAACAATTGTGTCTGTGCCCCCCACCCCCCCCCTTTTTTTCCCCTCTAGTTGGCATATGTTACTTTTTTATTTCTAATTGCTGTCTGACCTCTGCCACTGAGCCAGAACAGTCTGCTACTTCCTAAAACACAGTTGATGCAAAGGCTGAAACTTCACAGACTTCTGCCAAACCTGCAGACTATGGATTCCAGCATCACAGGGGTCCTCTCAGCTTCATCCTTAATTGCAATCAATCATTCATACCACAGGAGCGACCCAAACTTCCAGACTAGTTCATGACCTATGTGTCTATGTGCTGTGCAGACAAGGAGGGAAGGCCAGCCCTGTCTTACAAACTGCAAGTTGATAAGGTGAGGCAAAATGATTGTTCCAGGTAAAAATTGAGGTCTTGCATAGATGAGTGGTCTTTGCTTTAAGGACTCCTCTTGCCTTAGTGCTTTTTACCTGGGGGGTAAAAGATCAGACCACCAGCAGGACACCTGTGCTGGTAAGGCTGTGCCAGACTCACAGCATGGCTGCTCATGTCTGTACATCTGGAGGGGTCCAGCTCCACCCTGCCCCATTCACTAGATATGGAGAAACCACACTGCTTCACTGGGAACAAAGCAGTGAGAGGGGAGAAGCACCAGGGAGCACTGACAGTGGAGTTACAGTGGTGCTGCTGTATGTCCTGTAGCACAAATAAGTCTTAAAAGGGATTTCAAGTCAGAGGGAAATACTTTACTCATATAACATGCACCGAGATATTCAGATGAGTCAGAAATGCCTGCTGCTTTGGCCATCACAGTGATTGATCGTGCCTCATTTCTTCCTTGTGCTACTCCTATCTGCTTGCTTGTACCCACCTCTTATCACTAGCTGGAAGCTGCAAGAGCTCTGGGTCATGGCCGTAGTGCCAGCACTACAGGGCCTTGGTCTCGTTCTGGATTGGGCATTCCCAAGTGCTTACAGCAACTTGGGAGTAGTAAGAATAAATACTAATATAATACTAGCAAAACTTAGAGAAAAAAAAAACATGCACACACAAAAAGAGAGTGTACTAAAATCCATGAAAAGCGGAATGAAATTTAAAGCAAATCTACAAACCTACACACTTCTGAGAGAGAAGGTGATGGGGACGGGGAACTTTAGGAACACTGTTGAATGAATTCCAGGATCATAATGATGTATTTGGGCTGGGGATACAGGACAAAGGAATTGAAAGCTACAATGATGAAGACGAGACCTAATGTGGGAGTCCAAAGGGAGACAATGGTGGGATGCAAATAGGAGGTTGATGTGATTGCAGTGCTGAGCCAGCCAAGCCTTGTCTATACTAGTAATACACATCATATTAGAAAGAGTTTTGCACCCACACTCTAACAGGCTGCTCAACATAAATTTGAATTTTGCATGTCCAAAAGACAGCTGCATTAAAAGAGGGTTAGTCAGTCTTGGTTAATACTCTCTGAACACAACATGTGTCTTGTATATGCTAGACTTCAGCCTCCTTGGGCACCGTTTTCTTCAAAATGTTAGCTCTTCTTCACATGGGATAGTAATTTATGTACAACACAGTTGTTCTTCACTGACTCCCCTGTGAGGTTTGTTACTCTACACTGGACAGGCCTCCACTGAACAGTGTCCTTCACTTCCACTGTGTGGACTGCACGCATCCATGCAGGATGCTTGGCTTGACCACTTACTGTGAAACAGTCATGCCACTGTCAGCAGCTTGAATTATTTACTGAGTTAAACTAGCTCTAAGTCAACCAGCTGTTTTTCTTAAATGTACAGATGTGGTTGGAAAAAAACCCTTTTGCAGCAGCTTTTTCAATAAGCTGGAGGCTGCAGAAATAAGGAAGGTAGGAACAATAAAGCATAATATGAAGAGTATGTTGAGAAGAGCTTTGGAGCTGTGGTCAGCTTTGTCTGAGTCATCAGAAAAGAAAACCACAAGGCCTTGACCATATTAGACTGTCTTACATAGGTAAATATAAAGATTCTTTAAATAGATGAAAGATTATAATTATAATTTCAAAGAGGAGTAAATCACTACCCACACCCTTTGGCTCCCTACATGAAGATCTTATCAAATTAAAGTACAATCTTTTTCTGGAATAATGAGGCAGAACCTCAGCTAGTAAAAATCAGAATAGCTCCATGGAATTAAAACATACAACAGTGACTTACTCAGACAAAGCTCAGTCCTCTTGCGTGCTCAGATGTCTTCTCAGGTGCCCTCCTTCTCCCAGAGTCAAACTCAAACCTGTGTTGTACCACAGCTGCACACTCAAACTAAAACATTCAGAGACATCTTCCTCTAGACCCAGGGAAGCTAGCACTTCAGAAAAATAGGCTTCATATGTAAATGTTTATTGTAAGGACAATAAACACCACCAGTCTTTTGTTAGTAACTGTAAACTCATCATAGTGGTTGGCCTTCAATTCACCAACAGAGCCAAAGGCTTTGGAAGACCTGAAGGGGCAGCTGTGACCATGTTCTCCAGCTTCCCATAACAAAGGCCAGAGTATTTCACCCAGTAAATCTTGTATCCAGCCCTTTTGCCAGCCTTGAGCCAGAGACTGTGTGGTAGAGACCACCATAAGCTTGCTATGCTACTCAAGGTGTTACGAACCTTCTCTTTTAAATATGCACATTTTATTTTTAGTCAGAATTTGCCTGAAGTTGGTGCAAACCACCCATTTGTGTGTCTTGAAACCTTACTTATTTTTAGAGTCCTAAATTCAAGATGTTTATGACAGGTGTTCCAGAGTGTATTCTGCTGTGTTAAGTGCTTGTGAAATGTCTGTGCTTTTCAAGTCATGCACATTTAAAATGGGAATATACAGCTATCATTTTGGTCAGCTGATGCTGAAGATTTAAACTTGTAAGCACTGGTGTGCTCTGCAACTTGATAAACATGACTGATAACTGCACCCCACCCAGAAAGAGAAGCATCAGCAACAAGTGGCACTATTTCAGCTATTTCACAGGGCAGCAAGGTGCCTCTTGCTATTATTTTTTTTCCTCCTGATTGTGCATGGTCCATTCCTCTCAGAGGTAATGTTGCTAATAGCTTGAATGATTGAGAGTTTTACTATTGTAACCATGTTAGGAATTAGGTTTTATTCCTGCTTTAATTTACAGTCCAAAAAATAAAAAACTCTTACAGCTTTGCTGCTTAAATAAAAATATTTTCTGTGAGCTTCAGAGATGTAGGACATACTGTTTGTAGCAGATCTGAGTTCTTACCCCCTTTCCTGCCCCACCCCGATCTCCCAAACAAGCTTTAAAGAAAGGATTCCCTGCTCACCTTAAAGTCATTATGACAACCTCAAAGCCAAGTAAGTTTTCATTTTGCTGACTTTGTAGCCTAGGATGAAATGATCAAATAGCTCCTGCCACCAGGACTGGGAGGTTCTGTTTTACCCTTTCTGCTCCTGGCTGTCCATTTGTACTGCTCACCCTGAGCTGGCTCTGGGCTTCCTGACGCTGCCCTTGGTGAGATGACTCAACTCATTAACCCAGCAAAAAACAAGTGGATCATTTTCTGCAGGGTGGCAGTGAGCTGTTAGATTGACTCACCTGCTCTGATGAAATCATGGCCATTGTTATTAGCAGACCATCTTCATCTGATAACAGGCAAATAGCTGCCATCACAATGGCGAGCTCAGATATAAAGATACATAGCTACAGAGAGCTGATTCTCTGCTGCCATATATCCCTCTTACTGACACCTCTGCCAAGTAAATATAAAAAGCTGCTAGTTCAAAATGAGCTGTTGATGATACACATGCATTCAACTCTGATGAAAATAACTCTGGAAGGGGCAGACCAAAGGGCAGCAGTTTCCCAGTCCTTTGGTGCTGGTAGCAAACTCGAAGTTGATTCCTCCCACTGTAAATTTTGATGAGACCAAAAAAAAAAAAAAAAAAAGTTGATGCAGTCTACTTCTAATTCAGCATTTTGCAACCAAACTTCTGAAGTGCTGCACCTGGCAGAAAACATCCAGTCATGAGAAGGGTCACTGTGGACTAGTTCCTGCTGTTTTTTACTATCTGTTGGTGCTGCAGCAACACTGTTCTTGGAATTTGACAGGGGAGAGGGACTGGCCAGTACCACAAGGAAGTTACGGTCTGAGTCTGACACACTCAGTACAGCACAGTCATAAAAAATACAATGCAAATGACCTCTAGATCGGTTGAGAAGGCACCTCTTTTGGGTTTTTCTGTTTGGTTATTTTGCTTCTTTTCTTTGTCTGTGGCTGGATATCACTGAAGGGTTTCCCAGAAGCACTTCTTAAACAGGGAGTTGAACTTCAGTCATGATATCAGGACACTGTTACCATTTTATAGCTTAAAGTGCCCAGTAATGTAATGTAATAAACTGTAGCTCATGTAATAAACTGCCTTTTTTCTCCCCACAGATTTGCTCTCATTTTTATTTGTGACAAACAAACTTGCTATGGCTATATTTTTCATAAATCCTGGTGGAAATGAGCCTGTTTGGACTAGCGGAGAGAAGCCACAAGATATCTAGAGATCTTTTAATTTGTTTGTTTCTTCTTCCTCCCTTTGTTGCCTGGGCTAATTTTATTTCTGCATGTCTATAAGGATCCCTGCACACCTGTCATTTGTGAAATTTTGCATTTTCATGTTAGCAGGCTGGACATCTGCCAAGTGGCTCTCACTTGCACAATGACAGCAGACAATGTGCTTTGAATTTTCCCTCTGCACAAAGGTCAGTGAACTTTTCCTACCCACTTGCCTGTTTCCCTGCTGTCCTGTAGCTTGAAGATAAGTCCTTGGCTGTTTTCTACTGTAAGTTCTGCTTATGTAAGAAACTAATTTTGCATCTGTTGCAAATTAAGGCTCCTGAATTCTGTCACAGGGAAGCTGCCTCTAAAAATTGGAGAAATTGGCAATGCTATGCCCTCTTCCTCGGTGCCATTAAAGGCTTTATCATACATTCACGGTTCCCCACTGAAATGCAAAGCTCTCAGAAGAAAGGAGTGTCTGGGTGTCAGAAGCTCCTTAGTCAATTCATATGTGTTAGACCAGTAAATGTTACTGCCTGGATCATGTATAGAACACTGATGGCTTCAACTCATCTCTATACAGTTTCATTTAAAAGCAGCTAAACCAATTGCTTTGAACAAGTATTTGAAATGAGATGTCTGCAGAGGGCTTTCTATCAGCACAGAGGCAAAAGCTGGGCGATGGGCTTTCTAGTGCATCCAGGGACAGCAAGGTGATGGACTGCACCCGCAGGGAGGTGCAGGTAGGCTTCTTGGTTGTATTGGGCAGGGACAGGCAGCATCGGAAGAAACGGCATTGCCAAATACGTCTCACACCTAGTCTGGTATAACCCAGGCTCCTTGGCAGAGAGCTGCTGAAGCAGAGCAAGAGTCTGAGCAGAACCCTAGCCCAGATGGCCACACCTCTGTCCCACCAGACATCCTCGTTGTCCCTGTGATGTGACATTGATATAATTAAAGACCTTCTGCTTCCCACTCAGAGTACAACTCACACTTCACCTCGCTGCTGGACTACAGCTGCTAGGGCATTAACCCTGCAGTACAAAATGTCCCAATTTATACCACATTGCTGTTCAAGCCTCATTTCTCCTGACCACATGGTCCTAGCTGCTGGATCTTTTGCTTCTGCCATCCTTTGTTGCTCTCCACAAGGACTGAAGGCAAAATGGCCTTCCAAGAGCCTGCAGCATCAGGATTTCCTTGGTGAGGAAGGATGAGAGGTGCTGCTGAATAGAAAAGATGTTGAACAGGTGCCCGTTGTGAAAAGCTCTAAACTTCTTGCACAGCCCATTGAAACTGAGAAGTACTTTCAAATTAAACAAAAAAACCCCAAAAGACCAAAACACCAATAACAGCCCAGGAACTTGTAACCCTGGCACAGGAGGGACTGGCCTAGCAGCCTGACCAGGCAGCACTGAGGACCATCTCCCAGGTGCTCTTACACTGTCGGCAGTCAAACAGGAACCAGCCATGTTCCCATTGTTTCTGTAGCAGAGTGAGTGCAGCTGTTACAGTAAGCACATACACCAAGACAGAGACATCTCCTATTTTGCATCACAGAAACCCACCCAGACAGCTTTCACATGAAAGATTTCCATTTACTGTTTTTTGCTCAGCCTTATTAGTCACAGAGACATTTCTAAACAAAATAGGGATCTGCAGCAGAATGTAGGTGAAAAGTTCATTCAGATGGGAGAAAGTACAGCTCAGCTTTGTTCATCATACTTTTCCATGTGCAAGTCCAGCTTCTTCTGTTTAATTTCTGTAATAATAAATTTTGCCTTCCCGCCTACTTTTCCTACTTTTATCTCTGTTTACAGTCTCTCTTCTCATGAACTGTCTTTCTTGCTTAAGAAAAAAACCAAAATACTTCTCTGGGTTCCTCTTTATTTCTTCCCATTTTGGTTTCACAGTGGGCTCTCTCAGGATGTGTTCTGGAGGGTTAGATCTTTACAAAACATTGACAAATGTCACGTAAACTCAGTTCACCACACTGTCATCTTAAGGCTTCTGTCCTACACTGCTAATATGTGCCTCTTGCATGGGCAACAGAATCTGAGGTTTTCACAGCACAGGTGTAAGTAAAGCACCACACTATTAGCAAGGGTTGTGTTACAAATAAAACCTGCTGAAAGGAGAGGAAAGGTTGGCAGGATATATGGGCAGAGGAGAGGATTGTCTCTCTCTCCCTCTTTTTTTTCCTTATTAAGTGACCTGATCTATGGGAGGTATCATTTCATGGGCAGACTACAGCAGAAAATGGCATGGAGCATGGAAAACACCTCCCTTCAGTGGCTACAGCACCTTCTACCCCAGCAAAACTCCCCCGTTTGCCCACACCTCTCCTTGTATCTATAGACTCCATTGACTTGGGAAGGGCCGTAGTTCTGCCGTTGTTTTACTGGGAGGAAAACGCCTACTGTGGGAGAGTACAAAAATGCAGTCTGACACCTATGCCTTGCAGCTACTGGCATGTACGGTAAATGCAGGTAGCACTGCCTCTAGTCTGGGGAGCCCACAAGGACAAAAAGCAGAGGCAAGCGAGACATAGTCTTGCAGACCAAAGCTGGGCCAGCTGCACAAGGCAATGCAGAACATGGCACTAGTATAGTTATCACAGACACCATGATACCTTTACCTCCTAGTAATTTTGGTGTCATTAGGTGCTGCTCATAATGGGAAGTCGTGATTTTACTGTGGTGTTGGTATGTTGTCCATAATTAGCATGCAGTCCTTTAATGCTAATTACCTTAAGTATTAATTCCTTAAGCATCAATTAAAAAAAAAATCACGTGAAAATTTACCTCTTCTTCAAATGAATCATGAGTTAACATGGGGGTACTTAAAATGTACTACTTAGACTTGCTTAATTAGTTAATCTCTGTAAAGGGGTTTCAAATGTGTGAAGAGCTATCAAACTGCTAAGTGCATTGCCTTCAATTAATTTTGTGCAACTACATCTTCACTAGCAAGAGGGTCTTTAGAGTGCTGAAGAAAGAAAAAGGAGTCATTGCTTCTAATTTTAAAAGTAACTAATCAAAAAAAAGAATTGAGAGATGATTTGACATGGTGGGAATAAGGGTGAACATACCATTTCTTCTGTTTCAGACAGGCCTGAATATGAAAGATTCATCATTCATATCCCTCTTCTACCTTTGTTAGTCTCTGGTTTCTTTGCTTCCATCTTCCCTTGGTCTTAATCCTCTCTCCCTTTGAATATCAACCCTATCTCTTCCAAATTTGATATTACCTTAGCAAAAAAAAAAAAAAAAAAAAAAAAAATCAGAACAAAACACTCTTCAAACTGTGGAGCACTGAGGTTACATCCTCACACCAACCCAATAATAAGGTAGCTTGTTCCAAAAGAAGCCTCATGGACTTTGATTCAAAAGGATATGCTAAAGGCCCAGAAGAGAGCTCCTGCAAGAGAACAGGGCCAAGTGCATCCCAGGAAGTCATATGGTGTCTCTCCATTTCCTGAACCACCCTGGTAGCCAATGGAGATAAGCTCTTAACGTGTCTTTCAAAATTTTCTATTTAGAGCCTATATGCCTTGTTAATTATTCTCATTTTACTTCACCCATTAATAATCTGCTTTTTGTGGAGTTCTTTAAAAAATTTGACAATGGGTTCAGCTACATTGAATTGGACTTTACCAGGAACCTACTTCCTGGATTATTTTTCTCCCACTGGGACTAACAAAAGACAAGAACATTTTTTCTTGCTGGGTCTGATTTGGTTTTGGAGTTTTTCACTTGCCTTTTCTTTCCCAAGAATGATAAATCATTGCTTCCTTGCTGAATGCCAAGGTTCCACAAGTGAAAAATTCAGGCAGCTTGTTTAATATCAACTCGCCTGAACAGTAGTTATGCAGCAGTGTCTCCACAGGGTTTGGTTCATTTTTAATGTGCATTTGCAGTATATCTGTATCACATCTGGGCATTCACTCAACAATGATTTGAAAACCTATTCATTTATCTTATTTAATCCAAAAGAAATTGGAATGGAGAACAGACTCTTTGATGGCCACAACTTTATTCCCTGTGTACTGTAAAGTAACAGCTTAACCTGTTGGGTGAGGCAATCCACTAACAAGTCAGAGTTGTGTACACAGTGATCCTGAACACCCCACTTTCTCAGGGAAAGAACTTCTGCCACCAAACAAGAAAAACCTCTTCTCTCCACCCCCTCCCCAATTCAGTTCTACAAAAGGAACCAGTGAGGGATATTCATTGTTATCCAATCCAGTGAATATTAATTTAGCTGAAGGGCCTGACCTGCTCTAACCATGATGTCTAACAGAAGTGTGGGTACCTCAGAGAACAGTGTGAAAGTGGGAGAAGTTGCTGTTATGGGGTGCAAAAAGAAGAACAGGAGTATCAGAAGAAGAAAATAAAGTATCTTCTCACCCTCTCACAGCTTCACCGCTGGTTTGTTGGTACAAAAGCTTACAGGATCCTCTCCCTTCATCTGGTATATCCATACAGTCCACACCCACAGAAAGTACCAGAGGAGTAAGCCAGAAACTATTTAGAAAAGTCAAGGTTACCTTGCACCTCAACCTAAGGCCTCCTCACTTTCCTTCCCTACCTAAAGGATTAATGTGGTTACTAGCAATATTTAATTCACCTGTGTGTTCCTCCTGCCTCTGAAAGAAAGATGAAATGGAGCCCGAAGAGATTATGAGTGCTACTAGATCCAAAAGGGAGGGGTAGGACTATCTGAATACTGAAGCCTGACTTATCTGAGGTGCATTTCCACAGAACAATACTAACCACAGGAATTTATCAATACTTAGCCAAAGAAGTTACAGGGCATGAAGGATCCATCAAGGTCTCAACAAACAGTCCAGGATTTTTGCTACCCC
>NW_020799092.1:2401728-2424392 GCF_003259725.1 Athene cunicularia | reverse complement strand
CCCCCCCCCCCCCTTTGTGGATGTGAAAAATAGAGGAAAAAATTCCTATCCTCTTAAAAGGGTTCCCTTTCATACCAACATTTCAAAAGAGAAATTGCCAATAAATTAAGACAAAAACATAAACACTATATGCCCTGGGAGCACGGGAAGATGCACTCCCTCTGTCTCTGTCATGTCAGAAGAGCAGCTCCAATATGGCACTCTGAGGCATCCTGTGCCCTCACAGGGGAACTGGTGTGACATAGTTGGCAGGGAAGAGACCGAGTTCCCCACGCAGACGTCCTTTCCACCATGATGGGTTGGAGCTGTCCAGGACCTCTAAGATGTCTCCACTGCGGAAGCCCAGCTCGTCATGCTCCACAGCATCGAAGTCGTACAAGGCACGGACCCATAACGTTCGCTGGAAAGGAGATAGAGACAGGCAGGAAACAATGAGCCAGAACTCTTAAAGATCATCTTCCTGTCCACCCTCTTATGCCCCAGTACATTATGTTCACTAAGAGAGGACAAGCAATGATGAAATTGAGACCATCTGGCAATTAAACCAGGAAGTGGCCAAGATGCCAGGAAGGAGGGACCAATTTACTGGGATACCTAAGCGACAGTGCTTAGGTTCTCAGCAGCCTCAGTAATTCATGGGTATTCACACCATAAGGTGAAAAAATCAGACTGAGAGCAGGTCCTCAGGGAATAATGTTCACATGGCTCTGTCTCCTCCTCCCTGTAAGATCAGCTGTGGTAGCCATGTCTGAAGCCAGTTACGGGAGCACAAAAAAAAGGCTCCTGCCTGAGTCCTGCTGGGCTGTATGCTATAAGTGAATGGCTCTAGGGAGGTGAGCTGGTGCTGGTATGGATATAGAAATTTGTCCTTGGCTAGCAGAGGACTGTGAGGGATACATAAAGAGATCCAGCATACAGGGAAGTCTAGTGAACTTTGTAAACAATGATCCTTGCTCTTTCAGGCACTTCTGGGCAGAGGGGAGGGTCTTAAACCTTCTTTGGACCCTACCCAAGGTCAGTCCCCTGAAATCAAAAGGATTTAGGAACTGTTTGGGTATATCAGTTTATTTGGGGGTGGGACTTTAACGAGCACTATAGTCAGATTTTTTTCTTATGAGAACTTAATTGTAAAAGACTTTGCTGTCAATCTTCCATTTTGACTGGAAATCAGATTTTAAAGGACATAGCATGGGCTTCTTTCTGGGAAATTGTTGGCTCCCACACCTTGGGGCATGGACAATTTGGGAGGTCTATTTTGTGCGCACAGATGGAGAGATCTGTTTGAAGATTGACTAACTTTTGCTAAATCTTCCATTCAGGGCCCTGCTTAGACATGACTCCTAATTATTTGGCTGGACAGACAGACATTCCTATAATTGGCTCTGTGGCTTCTAGATCACCAATGGGGTGTGACAAATGTTGTTATTCATTGCTACAGCCTCTGAGAGATAAAAATCATTGTATTTTGAGCTAAATTATAATAAAGATTTGGGGCTTTTGCCTAAAGAAGACATGTCCCTGTTTCCCAGTTTGTTCCAAATTTCTTAATCCAATCTGTCCTCTTTCTATCACACTTGAGAAAGGTCTGCTGTCCTTCCCTTTTCTGGTTGTTCTGGGCTAAGCATTTCCTCAAGGAAGAGGAATGTGCCTTAGGTCACACTCCTAGGAGCTGGTGGAGAAATACTTTGGAGTTGGCAATGGAATCATGGGCTAAGGCAGAGAAAGATACTATGCTCTATGCAGGCATTCACACAGTGGGAATTTACAGAGCAGGTGGTACTTAAGGTCAACTGCCAAGTATGGATCCAGGCAGGAGAGCAGTGTGAGGTACTGTCAGAGACATATCAGATCATGCTCACATCCACTGTGCTAAAAGGCTCTGAGACATAAGGGTGACAGGTAGGTGAGTCCCACTTTCATAGCATAGTAGGTCCAAGAAGATGTGCCAGGTGCATACAAGTAGAACCAAGTGATGACAGGTCTTCTCAGAACTGAAGCAAAAAGTAATGGACGAGACAGTGTGACTACAAGTGTGTTGCAAGACAGAAGGAGCACTGTAGCATGGCACAGTATCATGAGGACTTAATGAATACTGTATATCTAGCTGTTGGGCTTAGGAAGGCCTGGCTGTGGTGGCAAAGATACTTGATAGTCCCTTGCATCAGTGGTCATGAACCCCTTTAGGAAAGATCAATAGGTTTTCAGAAATGTATTCTACTGGACTGGACTCATGCTTGATCCAAACCCATGGGTGAGCTTGAGCTCATTCACAATGTCCCAGATGCCTATTTTGTGAGCTCATGCTAAGTTCCATCTTCTACTAAGTGTGCATGTTAACTAAGGCTGGCCTGGAGAGCAGTCATAGAACTATGCTCATATAACACTGTAATCCTACCCTCAGAGAGCCCCAGAAGCAGATTCAGGTGGCTGGGGTAGAGTCTTGAGACTCAAACTTCTTCTAAGATATATCCCAACAGACTTAATTCACTATTTCTCATGCAACCTCTGTGCAGGTGACATTGCCCAGACTGCTTGGCCATTGCCAACTGAGCTGGGCAGATGGGGCCTTCCAGGTACATCACCTACCGGTGTCTGCTGGTGCAGTGGATCTGTGTGTCTCCGTTGCATAGCTGCTGCACTTCCTTGGCCATGATCCTTTAGTCCACGTAGCCCATCTTTCCTGTCCAGGCTCCCACCATATCTATCCTAGAAAGAAAACAGAAAAAGTCATGTATATGCTGAGGTGTATAAACGAGGGTCTTTAAGAGTCACTCATGGCCAGGGAGTTAGGGTCCAACCGTCAAGTAAATCATCGTAGATGTCTGCTTCCAATACAGTCCCTGTGCTGCAGTCCTGCAAGCAGTTCCCCTCATGGAAGAGTCCACTTTAGACTGTTCCATTTTGGGTTTTTTGTCATAGAAGTTGAAAGTTGACTGCCCTCAGTTGTGTTTTACAGCTGCTGGGAAAAGTGGTCAAAGAGGGGCTTTTTTGGCCTCTAGGACTTGGACAAAACCTAGGGCAGTTCTAACTCACAGTTGAAAAGCTGTGCTTGCCAAGGGGACTTTCGCCAGTCTGGAGTTATTATGCTCCAGTCCTGCCCACTTCTTGCTCTTTCTCTGTCCTGTATGCCAGTAGAATGGCAGCAGTGCTGATGCAGCTGACTGTGTATCTGAGGACTCACTACTTACGTTTTTCTTGGGTTGCTTCATGCTGTAAAGGGCAGAGAGTAAGCCTGAGAATCCAGTAGCCCAATTAACCAAAGAAGAAAGAGTCAAAACCAGGTTCAAAGAAAAGAAGCCATATGAGCACACATGTGAAGTCATATCAACACAAATCATCCCAGACAGATGGATTGAGAAAGCAGGCAAGATCTAGGGAGCAAGTTCTTTTTTGTCTGCACAGCTGAGAGGCAGAGTGTCTTCATCCCTTCAGGCCCTTAGTGTATGCACTGAGCTTTTTTTGATAATGGTGTGACAGAATATGTTCTCATGTTAGCTCAGGTTGCAGCAGTGCTTCAGTGACACAAGGTGTGATCAGCTGTATCACCAGAGGGGAGGAAGAACAGTTTGTGCTTGCTGTTGCTTGTAAACAGGCTTTTCTCCTCTCCCTCTTGCTGCTTCCTTTCTTGCATCCACTCTTCCACTCTTCCACCTTTGTCAGCCTCAAATGTTGCTGAGGCTTCTCGAGATTGAAGCACAATTTGCACCTCACCTGTCCCTGCCAGAAAGTGAATGAAATCAATCTGGCTTTGCAGCTGCAAGACTTACTGTGTGGATGCTTCACTCCTATGAATGTTTCTGCTCCGTATCAAATGTGACTCATGCATAGACTGTGCTCCAAAGCATGCAGGCCCTCAGCTTTGTCAGAAGTTGTATTCCATCAGCAGTCTCCTGGCAGGCAACACTGCTCGTTTGATGAGAGAACAGCCATTTCACAACTGTCCCTGGCCTTGCTATGTAGGAGCTCTCATGCCTTAAGCGATATGGATTCAGATTTCTTTTCTTCAGTAGGACAAGTCTTCTCCTTGGATGATGCTACACTGTCTCTAGTTAGAGACATGAGCCAACACCAAGAAAAATATTTCCCCCAAAATTAATTGGGAAGAAATTTGAAGACAGCACCAGGTAGTGCTGTTGTCCTCTCCATTCCTATGCAAGCAAAGGAGTAAAGAAACACCACACATCGGGGATGCAACATGATGAAAGAGTGCAGAGAGGGCCCAGAATAGGAAGGGGGAAGAGGAATGTTCTTTCTCTGGAAGGAAGGTTCTGGAAGGAAACCAAACTCTCCTAGGGTTACCACAGTCATTTCTCATCCCTGTGATGTCTTTTGTGGTATTGAATTTCAGTAGCATAACTCAGAAAAAAGAAACAGACAGCAATGTTTCATTTGTCTTATAGACTAGAGACGAGTTCCTGAAACCATATGTGTGTGTGCATGCAAGATTTGGGAGTGTTTTTCTGCACTCTCACTCGATGATACTTTATGTCCTTTCCTAAGCAAAGCAAGAACATGACACCATTTCTTGTTTTCCAGTTTTTGGGATGCAGCCCCCAAACCTCCCTAGGAATACTCTCAGGTTCCCAGTGAAAGGGCCACTGACTTCTATTTTTTGCTGGTTTGTCAATCAGTCATGGATCACAGAACTAAATAAAAGCCTGTATATTTATTACATATCAAAAGAGCTCCCCAAGCTGACACTATCATCGCTGCTACTCCCATATGAAGACCTAACTGACTCTGCTTCCTAAAGCATGTTTAGGATGGCAGATTTTTGACAAAGTGACTGTTCATTCACTACCAAGTAATTATGGCCGATGTTTCACGTGCCTGGGCTTGATGTCCCAGCCCCTCGTTCCTGCTAGTACCTGTTGCTGCTGCAGTATGGGGATAGGATGCTCCACATATCTCTTGGATATAGAAGAATGATCTTCTCCAGCTGCTCCAGGCAGGTGGAATCCTTCCCGGCCCATCCATTCTAGGCTCCCACCATGCCGCTCCTGATGGAAGAAAGGTCACAAAAGTGAGGTCAGGTTTTGCTTTACACCACATCTTTGGCTGAAGCTTAGCAGTTGTTACACGCTGATCACTATCACTACCCTCTACCTTGGAGCCTCTTCCACAGGAAAGATCCTGTCCCTCTGAACAGAAGGACAACTCAGAATTTTAGATCTTCGTCAGCCATTCCTCATCTGAAGAGTGGGTAGTAATGGAATGTGCTGGGCTGAAAATGTGGCCACTGATGTGAGGACTGGCACAGGAACCAAACTCTGTTTGGAAATACTGCCCTGCAGACTGCACTGAAATCTGTATATTACTATTATTTTATCATATGGCTGTAGCATCTAGAAATTTGAATTCTGAACAGAAACCCCACTGTGATGACTGCTAAACATACCCTGCTGAGCCCATCACCATAACAAATGTACAGAGTATTTGCCAAGGCAAACTTGACTCCTGTTCTTTCATTTGCCTGTCTGCCTCTTGGAGCAAATGCTGTTCTCTTTCCCTTTCTGCTCACAGTCAGCCCAAACGGGTTGTTTTACTGATATACATGCATACAGTTTTCCTTCTCCTTCCCCAGACAATTCTTTGCTGTAAGCTTTCTCTCATAGGTCCCATAGCCTCTATTTTATACCTTACTAATGCATTTTTAAAGCTCTGCATAAGTAGTCTAGGAGGAGACACAAGCCCCTTCTTCAGGCTGAAAAATATATCATCTCTCTTTTGGAGCCAGCAGGAATGACCCATGCACCCTATAAAACTTTACTGCTGCAGTGAGCAAGTCACATACTTTCCACCTTGCCTCTACCTGCACATCCAGGTAATTTAATACCAGAATCCGTTTCCCAGTAAAACAGGGCTTTGATTACTGCAGCGATCAGGCATGTTCACTCCCAGCACTGTGTGTGCAATGCATAGTAGTCTTTACTATGTCATTTGCTTGTTCCCCTGGCACAAAACCAGGCATTCATTGGACTGGGATTTCCCTGCCTTCTCAAACATCTGCTAAATCTTCCTTGAATGCATGGCTTGTTCCCATATCTGCTATGTTCTTCTAAGCAGTACTTTTCAGTTCCTACCAGCCACTGCTCCAGGTTCTGCCCTTGGTTCCTCCACACTCCTTACTGTGTTTGTTTGGTAACAGAAGATGGACGATTCTTCTGAGCAGACAAACTTTCAACTGTAATAACAACTGCATTCTCAGTGCATTCAAGGACACTAGGAAACCAGACTCAAATTCTTCTCAGACGCAACCTACCAGTCAGCTGTGTATCTGCTCTTACGAAATCTAGACATTTCAATAAGGTAAATCCTGCTTCCCTTGGATGTGTAAGGCATCTTAGAATTTCAGCTCTGGGGCCTCAGCACAGCTTTTGCAAAGCACCTCTATGCAGATTTGCAACCCTACCTATTGCTATCCAAAACACTCAGAAAATTCTGCTCAGTTATAGAACTATACATACCACTGAATCCACTAAAAATCTACGTTGCAGGGCCTACCAGTGTAGTGATGTGACTGGGTTTCCAAGGACAGACTCTCCATCGTATGACCCTGAGACATTCTCATGGGCTGAATTCCTTCCACAGAAAGGTTTCTTACTGAGAAACATCTAAGGATAGTTTGTGTTTACCTTCTCTTCTCGGCTGTTGTCCCTCAGGAAGATCTGCTTCTGCCTGGAGATGGAAGTTGTCTTATAGTAGTCCACCAGCTTGTTTAGTGAGTGGAATTTCTCTGTCCACAAGTAATAGTTACCCTTTGAATCCCTCATCACTTTGAAGTGTTGCACATCATCTTCATGCCTGGATCCAATTAGAAAAGTAAGAGATCATCAACCAGACTGCACTTCTATGTTTTTTTAAAAAATCTTTTCCAGAAGGGAACAAAAGCTTCTTGCTTGGTCAAATCCAGACTTCTGGAAAGTAAAGCAATGGAAGTCCTTGTTTGTACTGGACCTAGATGTGGCTCTGTATTTCAAAAGACTTATCAACTTACAAACATGAAGCACCACAGGGCTGCCCAGTCACAAAGACCTATCAGAAAAAAGCACAGGGTTTTAAAGCCTCTCCTTTGAAATAGAGGCCAGAGAAGCTTTCAGGGCCACAAACAGCCAATAGCCTTATTCTGTACTTCGTATGGGAGACAAAGGTGCAGTTGCAGTCTACCCACTAGCCTCTGCAGATTCCTGTTAACATCCAGTCTGCACTGACTATAAGAGATGTATTATACCTCTTCACACCATGGGCATCACCACTACATGCAGACACAGTCAAATGAAGCCATACACTGAGTTGTATAATTGCATAATTTTTAGTGTAATATCATTATTATTGGTCGTTCTCCCTACATAAAAGTAAAAAAGAAGGAATTATTCGTTGCTATTACAAGACAAATTAACAGTCTCAACTTTCTGCCTCTGCTTCCCCACTGACTCCCTTCCTCTTACCTCTTGTCTGATTTGGACAATTCCTCTTTGCACCGGATATTTTGGTACCTACATCTTTGCTCTGTGCAACTCCAGGAACTCAAAACACTCATTTAAGAGGCTAAATCTGCACAAATAAACTAAATGGGGACCAGGCAGGGACTGAGTGCTATCCTGGAGTGCGATAGTCACACAGGCTGTTAAAGTGTTAGTATGGTTTTGGTTTAAATGAAAAAGTCCTTCCCTAGAGAGTGCTGGTCCATGGTTAGGGGGACAGAGTGGGCCAGGAACTGTTTGCAGTGAGGTGCTTGAATACAGCTGTTCTGTTCTGTGGGGTGAAGAGGGTTCAGTCATATGGATCTGAGCTCTGCCATATTGCTTGACCTCGGGGCCAGAGAAAGAGCCTGACTGTACTTAGTTTATTGCTGTAAATGCAACCAAAATGTTTTCCTGCATTCCTCCCAGATACTTTTTGAGCTCCCTGAATCAGAAAATACACACTGCTTAGAAAAGACATTGCTAACTGCTGCTCTAATTCAAAACTGGTTATCAATTGTTTGACTGAAATTGGGAAACCAACCAGCATTTAAGAGCTCTGCTTTGCAGCAAATGCTCTGAGAAGGGCTGAGCTACAATAAGTTGCTGAAATGCAGCTGGGCTGGAAGCAACTAAAAGCCATTCTTGTCCAATGGCTGTTAAGTGACCTGTGGAAAATAAGTTAACAGTGTAAGAGCCATCTTTTAATGGGTAATAGTGGAATTCTTGGATTCAGTAACCAGAGCTGTCAGGAAATTTAAACCAAATGGAAGACACATGTTTTGCACTGTGGGAGATGTCCCATGTACCACTTTGCTTTGCTGCAGCTCTTTCAGAGAAGCAGATCACCAGGAGATGCAGCTTTGGAATGGGGCATTCACTGTGTCACTTGAAAAGAGACAGAAACATTTGGGAATCAGATGCCTAATCTGTTCTCATTCACAACACAGCAGCACTGCCAGTGACTGGCAGCATGCAAACTTCCCAGGAGGCTACATCACATTAGGAATCCTGTCAAGAGGAGGCTAGGGACACCATTAAACAGGAAAAGAAGCAGGAAAATGCTGTGAGAAGCAGATACCTGACAGAGATGGAGAAGTCACCATGAGAGTTCTGACTGGCTCGGACAATGAAGGAGCCAACTCCTTTGCTCATGAGGATGTTCTCTGCTTCGTGGCGGGATATACTCTCATCAAACCAGCTGTCAAGTGGGAAAAATCATGGAGACATGAATAAGGAATGTGAGGAACAAAAAATTGAGGGTAGGGAAGTGAATGAGCAGGGTGGAGGAAAGACAAAACAAAAGGATCAGAGGAGCCCACATGACTACTCCCAGTGGCCATGTACATGCTAAGGTACAGGGTTTTGATGGGTGCAGACCATGTACTTTGAGCAGTAAAATCATGTAGATGCAAAGAGAACAATGTACACTTTGGCTTGCTAAGAAGCAACACAGCTGAAACTGTAATTACAGGCACAGTACAGTACAGTATTAGTAAAAATTTTTATTAGTCAAAAATTTGAAATTACAAATGTGTATGTATATATACATACATATAGAATTCTCAGACATATACATCAAATTGCTTTTGGTAAAGTGATTGAAAATTACTGGACTGTAATGGATATATGGTAAGGGACATATCAATTTTTAGCAGAAGCAAGCTATGAAAGTTTTAGTACTAATAAATTGGTTCTTGCAGGAGTTACAATACTACAAAACTGAAGAAATACAGAATACATAAGCACACTTATGTAAATTTAGCCAGGCATGATAAATGATAGTATAAGGCACTGGACAAATAATGAGAAAGTCACCATAAATAGTAAAATAATACAGTGTCAATAAGAATTTTTCAGTAGAGAAAAAAAATAAAAATAATGTACCCTTATATGTCCACTCCACAGCTAACAAGATTTACAGTCTACAGTCTTCTGCTTTTACATAATGCTTAATTGCCTGTGTTGCATTAAAATTAAGGACTGATAGTTTCATAAGCTCTGTCATTTCCACTTTTGAGTTTCATTAAACTTCTCCTTACTATCATCACGGTTTACCTATGTATCATTAGAAAAGGGAAATCAGATTTTAATCAGCATTGATAAGCTATCTCAATGATTACTTGACAAGACAAAGATGGGAAAAAATGGCCCATCAAAAATAAAAGACAGCTTTCTTCCCTACATCTGGTTCTAGCATCTGACCTGAACTGCTTCAAAGTGTGGACCTGCTACTCTTAGAAAAGCATCAAAGTGGAAATATTTCTTCACAGCTCTTGCACAGAAAAAGCATCATGAGAAAAATGTGTGTGAAAAAATAAGTGTCCCTGTGTGATGCCACAGCCCTGTGAAAGAGTGAACAAGAACAACTGACTGGGAGATCTCATCGCCCTGAGGCCCTAAAGTACAAGCATAGCAAACTAATAATGTCCTTCAGCTCAGCCAAGGAGGCTGGCTTATGTCCAAGAAGGCTGGTAAGGGGGCAGTGGCACTTATTTGCACCCTCAGAATCCTTGTGTGCTCCCAGTTTGCCTGCTCAGGGCACCAGCGTGTTACAGCTAGCAGTACTGGGCTTGGTGCACACTCTGTTTGTTTGCTCCTGAAATGCTGCAGCAATTTTTCAAAAGAGGACAATAAGAGGGGCTTCAGGGAGCGTTTCTGCCAACTGAAAGGAAAAGGTAGTAAAAATGTCACATATTGTCAATATTTATGGCACAGGGCTGGACAGCACATTTAACACGCATTTAAACACCCATCAGTCCTTTCTGAAAGTGCAGTGCCGTCTACTCAGTAGGAAGAGAGACATGAAGGTATGTCTGTCCTGTGACGGATCTGTGTTTGGGTGTGCAGTCACGAAACGTGGAGAAGCGGGGGGGTGTGTGTCTGCATGTGTGTGGGAGCAGGGCGGCATGTCTGGTCTATCATCTCTGTCAACCCATGAGTAACACCCGCTGTCACATTTCGTGTAGCATTGCACTGACCTCTAGTGTATCGAGAGAAACTCACACACACATTTTGCGGGGATCAGGGAACGCGGGTGGCAGGGTGGGGAAAAGAGGGTTGATATAGTTAAGAGTCGGGAGGGGGGGTGTATTTTATAATTCATTTTTACAATTAATGTTCAGAGAGATCTCTTGCTCTTCCTTTTGTGCTCAGCCTCTGTCGCCAAGACTTCACATCATGATTATTCTCCCTTCTCCTTCTGGCCTAGGAGAACTAAATGCAGTTCCTGCCACATCCCAGTGAGCAACAGTAACAAAGGAGTCACTTGGGAGTGACAGAGAGCATTGAGAACCATTCAGCTCTGAAAGTACAGAGGATGCTTTAGAGTAGAAAGAAGATGCACTGGAAGAACTGCATATAGCATTATGGCAATCTTTGACAGCCTTAAATTGTAGTATAACTAGTGCTTCCTCTTGTCATGTCTTCCTTTGTGCATGCACACACACATGCTTTTGAAAGCACTCTGGAAACGTGCGATGGTGATGCCTACAGTTTCTGTGACACTTACGGGGGAATGTGAAAATCAATGAAGTTCTTAGGAACGTAGCCCTCTTGGCTTCTGAGCTCAGCCTTGTACCACTCTTCCTGGGAGCTCAAAACCTGCAATGGAGAGAGGGATGGAATAAATGTGTCTCCCAAGAAAGGCAAAAGTAACCAAGATTCTGGCAGAAACCTGGAATTTCTTGTAAGAATAGAAGAGAATTCTACATATGCTTTACTTCCCACCCACCGCACAGCAAGGTTAGTGGCTGATGTCCACTTCAGAGCAAATGAAGCAATAAAGAAGGCCAAGCAGAATTAGATGGATTGCTTGATAACTTTATCCCTTCATCTGAACGCCTGTCCAGGTGGCTTGCAATGTCATCTGCATATGTCTGATGTCTGTAAAATGGAGAAATTTAGCTCTGAGTACTTAATAGGGGTTATAGGAGTTCTCTGTGCTGCTTTTAATAGTTGGCACTGGAGCATCTCAGTTTCAAAAGGGATGAAAAAAAATTCTGTGAAAACTCCTCTGACATGTATGTACATGGAAGGATAACAGAGCTATATCTCTGTGTGTGCGTGTTATGACTGCACAGATGTTGCCATGTACTCTCACATGTCCTTTTGCAAGAATTATTTAGTGGGTTAATTCTTCAGCTGCCCTGAGCTTTCCCAAGGTACATAAAAGGAAGCAGAAAGTACTTTAAAGCCACTATTAGACCTAAGAGATTGTAGGATAGCAGGAAGCTAGTCCACAGCACACACTGGAGCGGCTTCAAGTGTGCCCACATTAATGTTGACTGTAATGGTCCTTAGGGACTGCACTGCCAACCAGGGACTGCCCACATTCATGGCTCCCTGGCTAATGGCCCCTGATACAGCCCTATGCTAGAGCAGAGAGGGCAGGGATACAACCACACTGTGGTTTTACTGCAAATGTTGTGGTATTTGGTGTTTTGTTTGATATCCCAACTCCTCTGACCAGAATTCCTCTTTATGAAATAGAACATGTTTCTGTTCCCCCTGGTTTTGGAGAGTAGCCTAAAAGCATAAGCCATGACAGTTTTAAAAGGAAAAAGCAAGTGGAAAAGACTTAATTTGAAATCTATTGTTAACAATGATAATACTTGTTTTGTAAGCCAATCTCATGTTTTTGGGAGCCTAACACACGTTGTAACTGCTTGGTGCTGGCAACAGGATGTTACTGTCTCTGGGGCCAATTCTCCATTGCCTTGCCTGCCACATATGCCTTTCTTATGCATTTGGATACAGAAAGGTAAGGGAATAGAAAGATGTGGAGTTTCCTGCTTGTATAGTTGCTGTTTCCCTCATCCCTGCCAGATCAAGGCTCTTTTTTGCTTCTGTGGCCAACCAAAGGGGATGATAGCTATTCCCTGCTCATGCTCAGGCCCTGCTCTGTTGGCAGCAAGGTTTCCAGAAAGACCCACCTGCTCGTTCTCAGTGCAGGGCTGGCAGGTTTCTCTCGGTGTGTCATATTCTCAGAGAAGGATGTGGGGGGGGGTGTGTGTGTGAGAGGGTGGATTTCCTCCTGTCACCACTCTTTGAGGGCCTCATGTTTCCTGTTTTCTAATCTCTACATCAATACTGTTCATCTTATCTCCTTTATAAATCAGAAAAGACAGCCAGCAGGTTGTGCAGGCAGCACGAGGGGGCTCATGATGGGATATGAATGCATGTGTGCATATGCCAGAAGAGAGATGCTACTCAGGCTAATTTACTGTTACTGTGGCTTGGGCGGCTAAGGTATTATTTCATTTATCTCAAGGATGTTAAAGCAGGAGGCAGTTTGAGATTTCTGGTAGTGAAGTCTCTGTGACAGCTAATAATAATACTGATGTGTAGCGTTATTTGACACTTTTCCTCAGTAGCTTCCAACATACTCTGAAAGGAAGCTCTAGCTTATAATGATTTTACAGGAAGGGAAGCTGAGGAACAGAAGGAAAAGTGACCTGAACAACACCATCACCCCAGGCAGGAACTTGATGAAACCACAGTCTCCTGAGGAAGAACATATCAGGTAAAGATCATGGGACAGTAGGGATGTGGGGACTACTTTTGACCTAAAAAAGAATTAGAAGTGAGAGTGTTCATCTACACCGAAGAGAGACAGTGATTTCTCCAGAACCTTCTCGCAGCCCTCTGGAAAAAACGGGTATTTGATCTTAATGAATTCCAGATGTCATCAGCTTTGTCTAAGATTCAAGAATTAAAAGGCCAATAAAATAAAAAATGGTGGTGATGGAAGAGACAAGGCTGAGACCCAACATCTTGTTATTAACTGGAATAGCTGGGACTGTACAGGAAAGTAGTAAAGGCTCCCTGGCCAAACAAGGGTTTAGATCCTATTGTACACCATCCCGTTGGACAGTGGAGGAGTTAAGGCCTTACAGAGGAATTATACTCAGGCATTTTCAACTGAAACAGAACAGCTATGCTGTGGTCTGAGAAATGGATAAATACTTAGCGTGGAGCAGTGTGTGACTTCATCTGTGGACTTTGGTAGGGTTAACAAGAAGTCTTCTACCATAACACATGCAAATCAACTTTAAAAGAAACTCTCACATGCTCTGTATTATATATGATCAACTCTACTCCTGCCATTCCTCCATTGCTAAATTCCTGCAAGGGTGTATATAATATTATTAGCCCAGGACCTCTTAAACTCTTCTATTATGTGTGTAACAGACTGTCTCATGAACTTTTCCTCTTCTGTTTGCAATTGTCTAAAACCCCTGTAGCAACTAACAGTAATTACTTACAGTGAAAAATTAGGTGTATGTTCTATAATACATGCATCTTTTAAACAGTTTAAGAGCTGGAAATGGGAAAGTCAGCAATCTCTCTGGACCACACTCATCCTGCCTGCCTTTAAACATAGTCATCCTAAATATAGTCACCCTAGACTACCTATATAGTCAATGAAAACAGACAGAACCCTCAAAATCTGTCTACTGAAGAACTAGATTTCTGCCCCAGCAAAGGTACTTATCCTTCCCTGCTGACTACTGGAGGACTGTAGGCCAACTAAATCCATAGTTTATGCCGCTAAAATCAAGTGAAGTGGAGACAGGCACAAGTGGCCTGGGAATTGCTGGTTGACCTATAGCAATCCCTGTGGGAGTCGAGTAGCCTGCATTTGTATCCTAGTTTCTAGATGTCTGTCTTCATCTGTTTTGTCAAGGCAAATGGGAGCATAGAATGATCTGGCAGCACTCAGAAATGCTGTTTAGTCAAGCCTGGTGCTGCACTTACCTTCAGCATATCCCCAGCCTGGAAGCTCAACTCATCCTCTCCAGAAGCACTGAAATCAAACTTGGCAATGGCTTCCATACTGTGTCTTGGTGGCAGTACAAAGCTGGAAGAAGTATATGCTTGTCAACATCTATGAGCTGCTGGGACTGCTAAGTGTAGGCTCTAGAAAGCTTATAGGCAATGTTGTGATTTGTACATGGATGAGCATGCACAAACTTTTGGTAGACATTAGGTACTAGACATGGAAAGACAGAGGCAGGTAGAAGAGATGGTACAGCCAAGAGGCTATAATTAGCTTCAAGTCAATAGTTTGAACAACCCATTGTGTATGCTTATTCCAAAAGATTTCTTTCTCTGCAGCAATCTCACGGAGAAGTTTGCACACATCATCTAAATAAACTGGTAGCAGGGAAAAACCTTCTGTACAGACCAACCACTACTCTCTCACAGTTCCAAATAAAGCAAGTGACTCTCTCATGAAATAGAAGAATGCATTTGCCCTCCGCAGTGACTTACTATTTTATCTCAAGAGTGAGACAAATTACAGACAAAATGAACAGCCTGCAAAGCCTGCAATAAATATAATTTTTTTCTTGGACAGGGGCCACAATGCCGAAGGTTGAAAGAGTCTTTTCTCTGTGATGTCTTAGCATGAGTGACCACAACTTTCAGCTAGGAAAAACTGTTTGCAGAAAGGCTGTGTTCCCTATTTTGGAGCAGGTAGAGAGTGAAACTGTAGCACTCCAAATTTAAGGCAGACACTTAACCCTACCTCAGTGTTGGTAACCCAGGAGCCTGAAGTGTACCAGACAGCCTGAAAACCAAAGCGAGCCTTTCATCAGCAGAGCAGATGTAGCAGGGGAAGTAGCAACATGATCTTTGCCTCTTCACCACTTCCTGCTCATGCAACTCGCATGCACTCCAGCAGGGCCTCTTCTGTAGGCAAGAGGGTTACTCTGGCTCATGGACCCTGCAGCCCAGCAGTGAGGCTGCTGGGGGCAAAATGAGAAATAGCTAGGCAGTGCCACATTAAGCAAGCATGCTACAGGTAGATGTTCTTGCAACCCAGTTTATGAAGACCAAACAGCTCCAATATAGAGGTAATTTTTATGGTGACTAAGCTAGGTTTGTCTGGGAACAATGACCCTGAAGCAAAAGGTTCCATTAATTAACCTCACCCCTCACAAAAAACCTCAGACTTTATGGCTTGAGAAGAAGTGCCAACTTGCCTGATCCAAAACATTCTTAACCAGAAAGCCCTAGGAAAAAAAAAAACCTGTATGAACAACCCTAATTAAGGGGCTATTTCTTGTATTCTGATAGAAATGAGACAAGATCCCCAAAATTATAAAGAGCTAATACTGAGCAAGCTCCAAAATTATGACACTTTAAAATCAACAGGCTACTGTAACCTTCCTTCTCTGTAATACCTGCTGTAAACTTTTTTCCATTGACACACAACCCAGGGATTTAACTCCCTGTGTACCAAGGATCCAGGGCCCAGCTCTCATACAGGGTTACCTGACTCAAACTGCTGAGAAGGAGCTGGAAAACAAGTCTGCAGGGCAAAAATTAGAGACGTAGGTAGGGCTGTTGAGATGGCACCAGCAGTAGCCCAGGGATTAAAGAGGAAAACCACCAAAATGGAAAGATATAAAATCTCAGAGGGAAAACAAAACCACAGGAGGTTTAGTTGGGATAGTCGGTCTAGCTGAGGACCAGTCACAAACCATTTGGGTCGCTGACATGAGTTGTCAGTGCCATCAGTCCTGACCCAGCTAGTGGCAAATGGCAACTGTGGAGGCCCACTCTTCCCTCCTGATTGATGCGTGCCTCACCAGCAAAGACTCGTCAGGTGCCTTTACACTGGTGAGGAGCATGCTAATACTTAGGCTAATATTTCATTAAATCCTAGCTAGCTTCTCTCTGTGTTAACTGTATATTAAGTTATTTATTGGCTAGGTTGTCTATATCCTGCTTGCAGAGCCCCTTTGCACCTGGCTAAAGATGCCCAGACAGTGATCCACAAGAGGGGAGGTTAGTTCTGAGATTTGTTACATCTCATCTGTAACCATAATAAAATCTTCACATGCTTCCTATTGGATTCTGTCAGCACCCTCTTTTTTGCTGCTTATAGGTGAATCTGTATTCATGCGACTGCGCTATGTGGCACCAAGGCAAATTTTTTAGCAATCCACAGACAGCTCTGCTCATTCAGCATGAATCCGTCCTACAGCAATTGGGGTTGTTTGAGTGCTGGGGCCCCCCACATAGGTTGGAGTACATAGCTCCATTGTGATCTGCTATATGCCTGCTATTCCAGCCTGCTGCCTTAGGGTGTTGTCTATGCACATCAATACTGAACCATATCACCCTATATTTTACCAATATGCTTTATTCTCAGTCTTCAGCTTTCCAGATATTCTAAACATTTTCACCCCTTTTCTCTCTGTTGACTTACTGATGCTCTTTAATTCATACTTTGGATACCCTTTCCTGATTTGCAAATATAGTTTCGTTTAGCTCTCGAATTGTCCCACTCTTATTCCAGGCGTTGGTGTAACTCTGCAGATGCAACTCAGGCCTCATATGAGTTCTTGCACCGACATTTTTGAAGCTTCAGTTTACAATCTCTCTCAGCCAGTGTGAGCCGTTTGGCATGCTAAGAGAGCATATGGGTATTAAATTGGAGTGGAATTAACCCTTGAGGGAGCTAGCTGAACAATGATACTTTCATGTAAGAGAACTGAAGAAAAAGACTAAAGGAGGATTACTTTAATAAGGGATGTTTTGCAGGGTTTTATCTTGCAGTGGCGGGATGCTGCAGAGATCAGAGCCGACAGTGCAGATGAATCCTGGAACTCCTAACTGCAAATCATTAATCCCAGTTTGAGAAAAAAAAATCCAAACCACACTTAAAAACAATAAACTGTTTAAATACAAATCCTGTCTTTGATTTTTGCCCCTTAGTTACAGAAAAGACAGTGGGGGTTCTCTCTGCAGGAGGCAAGAGGGGAGAGAGCCTTTCATTTTTCAATATCCCAGTTATTAACAATCATATTGGAGATGTGACCCCCTTAAAATGAGAAGGGTTTGTGAAACAGTTAAAATCTCCTCTCTCACTTCCTTTTCAATTTCAGCAATCCCAACCTCAGGGAGAGACCAGGAGACAGATACCTCTTCAAACAATCTAACACATGGATTAAATGTGCTTTTCATTGCCAGTGGCTGGATTTAGAAGTGACTCAAATACCAAACACAGTGTTGCCTGTGTTGATAAATCAGCAATGTAGTAATGCTGTGGCCTTAAGCTCTTCCCCCACCAACTACTAAAGCAACACTAGCCAATAATCCTGTTTTTGAACTCCAGCCTACCACTTTTCATCACCTGAACTTCAAACCACTTCTGTTTTTCTGATCCTGTTCCTCCCTCCATCTGTAACTCAAGAATCCGTACTCTGCATGGGTCAGTGCTGGGCCTTCATGAAAACTCCCCTGCCAGGGGCCCATTCTTTCCCTCTCTGCATGTGTGTGACTTTGAGCAGGACCCCACGACAATGAGAGACAGTAATTTTTTTGTTATTGTCACAATTTATATTTCTCAAGCACCTTTTATCCCAAAGGACAGCACCGCAGTTTGCAGAGAGCCAGATTCCTCTTTTAACTGCCTGGTGCAACTCCTTTAAGCTTTCAAGTAACCAAGGACAATTTTAGACTGTGCATAATGTTCTGTGTGAAAATGATCTTTGTACAGAGTTTAGCATGAAATCTATGCTACATTCAAAAGATAATTTTTCAGTTTTGAGTGTGAGTTGACCAGTACCCTCTATTTTGTGCTGGCTCTGTTCATGAAGGTGAATTTTCTCTGTGGTTCCCCATTGTAATGAGACCGATCCAAGGGTCATAAGGAAAACTGCAATTCTGTGAGACTGGTATAGCAGAAGATTCATAAAAGGAGACGTGGAAAGCAACGTGGCTTTGAGAGCACTAGGTAGGTATTTTAGTCTGGCAGAATGCCATTCCCAGAGCAAGAACATCAGCATCTCTCTGTTGATGAAAAGACCCAAGGCCTAAATCATGTCAGCAAGCAACATAGTCTGACAGCAGCATCCCAAAGAGTTTAACACTGTTACCCTACACAAACTTGGGTCAAAATTCTGTAATAACAATGCCAGGGAAGGTCACCAACTATGAAGAGTTTATCACTCAAGGACTGGCCAGGCTTTGCCCTGCTCAATCTCACATATTAACATCACAAAAGGAGGGCATAGTTACAACAACATGCCCACTTAAAGGAGCCATATGAACAAAAGTTTTTATTTTTATGCCTGCAGCACACACATCTCCAGCCTGCAGCTCCATCCAGTGAGGTTTTGCACTGAGATACACAGTGAGAGCTACTGTGTCTTTGTTCTGCTCTGCAAGAATAACCTATTGGACTGACAAGCAACCAGGGACAGAATTCAACCCTAAACATCTGTACAGAACATCCAGATGACATTTCAGCAGAAACAATGGAGAAGGGACCTGTTTATCTAGAAACACTGTGATAGATAAAAGCTTTGTATGTGGTTTAGCTGGTGAAAACAAGTGTCATGGGAATACTTCGTTCCAAAAACACAAACCTCTTGCTACAGAGTTAACGGTGCAGATCCACTGACTGTCAGTGATAAGAAGGTAAAATTTATAAAGGAGAACAAGTCACTTAAACACTCAGCACTTTCACATTTATGTCTTGGGTATTCTGTCATCCAGAGAAATGCGTAACACTTGGGCTGAGCCTCTGTGCACTTCCTAGGAACCCGGTTCACAGAACAAACAATCTTTCAGGACTCTATAACCAACAGCATTGATAAGAAATGCCCCAGACTAGGACAGTGCTTAATCTCCCTGGGGAACCTGGATCTTCTGTGCTACTTCCAGTCATGAGAGAGTAGATCTGTGCAGCACCACAGGAAGCCTGTGCAACAGCAGCCCGAAAGAGAATAGCACAGTATCGCACAATATTGCGAGAGTATAAGGTCATGAATCCTTGCTGTGCTGGAAGGGTTGGTATGGAGGACTAGGGTTGGAGGAAGCACCTCCTGTTTGCCCACCTCCTCCCTCAGTTTCCAGCTGGTCAGATTTGGCTGAGGCACAAGATTTGTCCTGCAAAAGCACTGCCCTGTGTGGTAGAAGCTGGTGAACAAGATGGCACTGGGATCCCATGCTCTTCCCCTACCGTGCAGTACTTCTCCCTCAAAACCTCCCTTTCCTCCTTAGTAGCTTTCCCACACAGCTCCCCCCACTCAAGTCTCAGAGACACGCTCGCCCCATACCTTGCCGCAGCTCTCCTCTCCTCTGGCGCTTTGCTAGAAAGCAAGAGGTGTGTTACCATCTAAGGGAAGGAAGAGAAGGAGAGCTAGGTCCGTATCAGGCTCCTCCCTGCAGTGACAGTGTGCCACATCAGTAACTGGTCCACGTGTGTGGACGAGGACAGTCAGGAGTGGGCATGGGGAACAGAGGCAGAGAGACAGATTAGTGTCTGCCACAGGACAGAGTGGGGCACAAAAAAATATCAGTCTCTAATGTTGGAAATATTTAATACACTGCATATTTAAAATGGTGGTGTCAGTTGAAAAGGAGCTGCCCTTTGCTGCTGCCTCAGCCCAAGCTGTTTTAACAGCTGGGTAAAGGAGGGTGCTGTCCCTCAAAAAATGCAAATTTTACCCAAATAAGGAAAACAGAAATGAGCACAGATCTGGTAAGTTAAATGAGAAACCATAATAAGTCTGTTGAAAAGCACATCTTGAGGAACAAGTAGCTGAAGACATAAAAACATGTAGTAAAATTATTTTAAAAGACAACAGAAGCAAGAAGACTGCCAGAGTGTCTGTAGGGCTGACAGATGATTGAGATGTAAAAGGAGTGCTCAGAGAAGATAAGATGAAGCACAAAGGCCAAATGAATACTTTGCATTCATGCATCTTCCATAGGGATGTAAGGAGGTCCCCACACTGGGGTTTTCTTTGCAGAGAAGAGCCAGGGGAACTGTCTCAAGATGAAGAATTGCAAGAAAAGGTTTTAGGACAAACCAGCAAATGAAAAAGAGTTACTCAAAGGATTCGATATTTTAGAAATCGTGACGGAAATCTAAACTGAACATTAAATAGTAAAGTCTGAGCAATTAAACTGTGTCATACAATGTAAGATCTAACCCAGCCTTGGTACTAGGAGAAAAAGCAGCAAGCACAATGCCAATGTTCGAAGAGCATTTTGAGGGGATGCAAGTGGCAGGAGGTCTAACTTCTGTATGCCTGGAATTGGTAGAAACAATAATGAAAATTATTGGACACAAGAGAGAAATGACATAGCATTTACCTCTCACGGAGCTTTTGTAGAAGGAAGTCACACTGCACAAATCTGAGTTCTTTGAAGGAGCTGATGAGCATGTGGAAATGGGTGATCACTTGATATAAAACTTGCATTTCTAAATCCCTTTTGATGAAGTCTCTCACTGAAGATGCTTTAAAAAACCTCCTAAGCTCTCAAAGAATAAAGAGGGAAGGTCCTATAAAGGATTAACAACTGATTAAAAGTTTTGAAACAACTTGAATGAGCTGTTCAACATATTCATAAATGATCTGGAAAAAATGAAGTGACAAAGCTTACTGACAAGAAAAAAAACCCCAGGGTAATACAAATTAAATCTGATCACAAAGACTTGCAGATGGTTTTCAAAATACTGTTGAAATGCAAGATGAATCTCAGTGCTGATGACTGCAAAGTAATCGACATAGGAATAAACAACTGTAAATATATGAAGCAATGAAATTAAAATTAGCAATTACTACTCAGAAAAGATACCCTTGAATTGCTGTGGATAGTTCTATCAGTGTCAGCTCAGTGGAAGTCAAAAAGGCAGGTTAGGAAATGTCAGGAAAGTGATAGAGAACAAAACAGAAGGCAACGTCACTTTACAAATCCCTGGGACACCTGTTTGAGTATTTGTAACTTAAATTCAGCAGTTAGTTCTCATTGCTCCACCTCAAAAAATGGAGAAAGTAAATAAGGATGACCAAAAGAATGGAAAGTTTCTGAACAAGGAAGGACCAAATTAAACAGACTAGGATCCTTTACCCTAGAAGAAAGTTGACAGAGGGCTAAATGCAAAAGCAATGTAGAAAATAATGAGAATAATGGAAAAGGCAAACAGGAAGATTTTTCCATCATTTCTCATATCATAAGCACTTGAAGCTCATTCTTAAGAGTGTTGTGATCTGGGAGGCCCTAGTGAAAGAAGCTTTGCCATGCCATGTGCTTGCCCTGTTCTTACCCTCCTTCCCCAAACTGCTGTAGCTGGGCACAGCATCATGGGCTGCGTGAAACTGTAACCTGACCTGATTCATCCTACCTTATGAAATATGGTACTTCACCAAAAAAGTACAACATGCCAGTCTAAGACAGTTGATCCAGCAGCAGTGAACCACCTACTTAAAGATTTCCATGGAAAGAATACATGGCAACTTCTCAAAGCATGATCTGGCCTAACACTATGCTCCTTGACTCCTGGTCATACTTCCAATGTAAATTACAAGTTTGCAGAGAGTCAGAGAGTCTGACTTCTTATAGCTCACTCTTGAAGTTTGTTCAATCCATGCATATATAGCAACTTTAAGCATTAAGCCATTCTAAAGTACATGCTCACTGCCGAGGCTTAGGACCCTCAGTTCAAGCACTTAGGTTTGAAACTCGGGACAAAGACAGTGACTTAGCTCTAAGCTAAAAATAGCAATCAGTATGGAGACAAAGTTTCTGGTGAAATGCCTCACAGGAAATATTTTCTGAGGGTGAAGAGACAAACATAAGATACTTCATGAAATACTCAAGGCTTTGTCACAAGGACTCAGTCCTTTAAAGTGAAAATGGAGAACCTCACTGTGAATATGGAATCAGTGGGCTGCACACAAGCTAATTCTGGAGGAGATGAAATATCAGTTGGGTGGGGCAGGCAGTGCTCTGGTATCTCGCCTCAAGCTGAAAACAGTCAGGTTTGGTTTTGCACAAAGCTAACAACGCATTTGCATCCAGAGCAACAGACTCAGCATGTTGCATAGGTAAAAGGCACTGCCAAGATCTGAGTTACTATTTTTTTTTTTGTAATGTCCAAATTATTGTGTCCTTTAAATTATTAAGATTTGTTTACTGCATAAAGCACTGCAGATCCTCCTCCTGCCTCTATTCTGCAGGTTATTGATACCACACTCAATTAACCTTGGTGAGTGAATATAGGATGGACACTCAGCCATTTTTGCTCAGTGCCACAGTTTGCACATGAAACACTGAATGGTGGTACTTAAATTTCCAAGTAAAATTGCTATAATGAAAACAAAAGTGCACATTCATGTTTTTATTCACATTGTCTTATATGCTTCATTATCTGAAAGCCTAAACATTAGACCT
>NW_020799092.1:2353827-2401678 GCF_003259725.1 Athene cunicularia | reverse complement strand
AAATCTGAGTTCTTTCGCCCCAGCTTTGTGGAGGCAATAATCTCCCCGGAATACTTGTTAGTTAAAACAGAGGTACACTGTAAATTATGAAGCACTCAAACCAGGCAGGGATAGAAACAACGTAAATTATCCTCTGAAGAGGATAATCTCCAATATATTTTGCTGAAAAAATATACAGGTGCAGAAATCAGGGGTCCATAAGAAGGGTACAGCAGCTAGTTCTTGTGTGAAAAGTTTTACATGTGGCTATCACTGCACACATCATGAGTATAAACTTCTGTACAGGCAGGTGGGACACCAATCCTCACAGTCTTCTTGGTTTTAAACTATGTTCACTCTCATGCTCTGGGAGTGGCTTGACAGATTACATTACATTACACATTAGAACAATGTATTTTCTCTGTTTCTACTGTGATATGATCTAATGGGCCCTCAGCAAGAACACTGCTGTGAGCTGTCACTCACGCTTGCCACTTGACAATGTCACAAAACAGGGTCTGAATTCCTGTTATTTATCTAGAACTTTCCCATGATAATATTAAATCTATTTAATGTCAAGCCATAAAAGACATGGCTTTCTATACCATAAAAAACCCACTCAATAGTGGCAAGCCCCCAACAATGAGAAAAGGTAGGAAATAGAATAGGATAGGAAAGAAACCTTTTCTTTCTTCTTCACTTCTATATACTCCTCTCCTGCCACAGTTATGGTAGCATGTTAATCTCTTTACCATGTGAAATACATGGATCACAGCTATGTTGAAAAATATGAAGCAACATCTAAATACTTCAGCCATAATGAATGGAAGCAAACCTTATGGAAAGGGCATTAGACTCCATGCTTCCATGTTTTAGGCAGCCTCTATTAGACCACTGGATAAAGACTGACCCAGGCAGACAGGTTATTTCACAACTACCTGCTACAGACTTCTTACATCATCATCTACTACTGGCACAATCCAGATGGGATAGCTGAACCATGGCTATGATACAGTCTGGGAAGACCTGGATTTAAAAAGCTCGATGCAGATAAATTTAAACCTGCTTTTACACTTAGGTAAATGACCCAAACAAGATGTGTCTGCAAACATGTCCAAAACCAGCCTAAACATACATTGCCTCACAAAAATTTTAATAATTTCTTGCTGGGCTTGAATTTCCAAGAGAAAAACTTTTTCCAAGGCATTTTATTCACTTTTTTTTCCCTATCTGGGAAGCACAACAACAGCCAGAAAGAAAAGAAAACAAAAGGGAAAAGAAAAAAGTAAAAAAATATTATTTCCAATAAAACATGTAAATCAAATATTTTGCTTACTCTGAATTGTTTGGATTAGTAATATTAGAAAGATTAAATGGCTACATTTTATTTGACCTCAAGGTAAACTACTTCCCATGTTTCTTTATTAATTTGCCTCCAGAAAGTAACATTGGCAACAAGAGAAACAGAAGTCGAAGTGTGGAAACAAGGGAGATTTCAATTGCTATATTTTGATGTAAGTAATAACTCAGTATCTGTGAATTCAGGAGCATCAGGGCTGTAAATCCACATAAAGCTGAATGTTATGAATGGAAGCTGTCTGGTCTTTCCCAATCTCTCATCTATTCCTGTCCGCACATTCAGATATGCTCCACACATAGCAATTCATCCTCTCTCACTGCTTTGTTTTCTGCAAACAGCTGCTCAGGCTGTCCACAGTGACAGGTCATTAGTGGGCAGTTATTTTTTTCAGGACTGAGTGCACAGGAGTGGTAGTGCTATAAAAGCTGCTCTGCAGAGTTCCATGAACTGATCTGGGCAGAGCTCTGTCCCAATTTGCTATGCTTCCTGTTAGCTAAGATTGTCTTGAAAGCTCTGCACCTTGTTGCTCACCTGCAGCTGTCCTGTTTGATCATGCCCTAGGATTTTCAAACAGCTCAGTCAACAGCATCAACTGCATAGCTATTGCTATCCTAGTGCTGGTCTTGTCACCATTACCCTCATAAACCACATTCAGTTTAGCTGGTGTGACTACAGCCTACTGTGCTCGCACATGTGGCACAAATATTTCAATTAAAGGTGTGAAGCCATTTCTTTTACCGGAATAGGGTTTAACTGTAAGAGTACTGTTTTAATTCTACAGGTGTGCGTGCAATAGGAGAGTGTACAACTTTAAGTGCTTGGAACCATCAATGTAGCACCATTTATTGCAAGGACATGTGACTTTAATCCTGAACAACATCGTTAGTTTGCTATTTCATTCATGCAACAATTGCCATCATTCCAAAGATACCCCCTACCATTCCAGTTTAATAGCACCTCTGCACTTCCGAGATTTTTTTTTTTTTTTTTTTTTTTTTTTTTTTTTTTTTTTTTTTTTTGGGGGGTGGGGGGGGAGGAGAATATATTGCTATGATCCTCTAGTTTCCTATTCTAAACAAGCACTGGCAAACCTGATGATATTAAATATTTTCTTCAAATCCTTCCAAACCTGCCAACTTTCTCTTCTACGTTCCCCACTCTAACTCCTGATTACTGAATTATTAGTGTCTCACTTGTAGCTTTTTGTATCTAATCAGCTAGGTTCTCTAGCTTCTGCATTTGTAGGGTGATTACACCGAGCCATGCGTGTGACATCCCAGATTAACATTTTGACAGCAATTACAAGATCACAAGAACTGAACTGTCAAGAATTGACTGGATTAGCAGACGAGGACGGAGCAGATTACATCAGAGAAAGAGAAGTTTTGAGTTCTTTTCCTTTACTACCAAACAATTCTCCTGAATTTCCATACATTTCCTTTAACTGCTGCATTGCTGCGCAAGAGATCAGACAGAAGCGACTCCCTTACAGCTTCTGTGTTGCCAGCTGCTCTGAGGACACATGGCCAAAGCGTGCCTGCTGTGTTGTGTAGTGTTCTGCGTCAGAGGTTTTCAACTTGGGCCCATGAACTACTTTTTAAGGATCCAAGGATCTGCAGATGAGACCAAAGAAGATCCATCTCATTGCTGAGGAAGCCTCTGTTCACCACACAGCAATGTATGTCTTCACTGGGAAATCTGAATGAATCTGCAAGCCTGAAAAAGGTTGGAGACTACAGGAAAAGATGAACAGAATCTGCTCCTCACAACAGCACTTTTTCCAAGCCTGCCCTATATTTATCTCACCTAAGAGCTAAAAGAGGGCCAGTTACTCAGGGCAAGAAACCATGGATTCTGCAGCTTGACCATGGCTCTGGAGCCTTCCCCCAGCAGGACTAGTTTCTGATCAACCTCACCACTGAGACAGATCTAGGAAACCTTTCTCCTCCTTACAGCTCTCTTGGGAGCCAGCATCACCTCTTGCATTCTTAAGAGTTAATCAGTTGATCTCTACCATCATCCATAAGCTACACCGAGTTATACTGGCAACAAATTTGGCACATCTGACTTTATAATACATTGGACTAATTCTTCTTTACAGTGTTCAAATCTACCAAAAACCAGGCAGCTGAAGACAGAGAGAAGCACTGCTACTGGTAGAAAAAAGGCCCTCTTCCCAGTCTTTATAATTTGTTTATTATCATCCCTTCTGAAGCTGACAAGTAGAAAAATAAGTCCAAGAGGCTGTTGCAATGGTACCCTATGCATCCCTGAAAGATAAACATAACAAAAATACAGGAGTTGGACATCTAGGCCATTAAGATGATAGCTAATTTTGTCATCACGTTATTAGAATTTGAACTACAGATAAGCTAAGCAGGGGCTGCATGCCTATCAAGCCAAAATCAACATGGGCTGCATGAGCTGCTGATTTTCTTCTTTGCTGCATGCAAGCAGTAGAGAGAGAAAGGAAATGAGAGAAATAAAAAGACACTTCAGTGATTTGAATCCAATGCTGGAGCGTTCAACAAAACATTCCTTTCCAGGATTTGAATTCTCCCTTTGATGAGCGCCTAATGACTCAGTGGGATTTGCTGAGCTCACTTTTCCGTCGCTTCAAATGGAATCTCACTCTTTATTCCTTCCCCCTCCCTGTGCTACACCCCTCTAATCATGATAAATGTATCTAAACATGCCTGATTAAGCTAGACAGACAATGCACCCCTAATCTGAACTGATCAGGGCTCTGGAGCTGCCAAAGTGAACCTGCTGTCTTCCTATCAGACAGAGCAATAAGGGGTCGGTAATGCAGCTCCATTAACTGCTTCCCACAGAATAAATTTTCCCTGACTGCTCTGAAAGAGCAGACACTCGAGGAATGGCCACCTGATGGGAAGTTGCTTCGAATGGTCTCTTTTGGCACAGTTGTCAAGCAGCTCCTTCTCAAGCCCTCCAGACAAACAACTAAAGCATGAAAAATGCAGCCACCTTCCTTCTATGCTGCTTTTTAAAAGATTTCCTCATACCTTCTCTAGCTAACTGCCTCTCAATTTTTCTCACCTTTTCCTGGTAAGCTTCAGCACTGGCTGATATGTATTGTATTGCAAGTGTGTGGTTATTAGAATAACAATCCTGTTCCCACTGTGCGTGTGCATATACATGCAAAGGATCTGCTTTTGTGTACAGGTGGAACTTGCACTTTGTGGATTCACAGAATTTAGGGCCACGACAGACCACTATGTCAACATACCATGTGCATTTAGCATATTGGCACTAATATTGGAGGTTTGTTGGAGGATAAACGGCTATAGATCAGAACAAGTGCAAAAATGTACACCTCTGAATTCTGGAATCTATGCACATGTACATACATCTGCTTTCATGCAGGTGTAGTTCTCTAAGATCTTTATCCTCTGAGAAAATCTACTCTTAGTAAAAGAATGCAGTTGAGAGAGATCAAGGGAGCATCAGACCATGTTTGGGCTCTGTGAGATCCTGGGACTGCTTATCCTAGAACTGGTCTTTGGTATAGTTACAAGTACTTTCAAAGCCTTTCTGTAAACAGCTCCACAAAACCATTATGCTAACAGGAAGTTGGATGAAGAATTATACAAGAAACTGGGATCAGGAGTAGTGATGTTATACTTCAGCCTTGTTTTCTATCAGGAAGGACTTTCCAAAAGTCACTTCCAAAGCAAAGAAGTCAAGACACAGTCAAGAATATGGTACTATGAGATGTGATTAAAAAACCAACCAATCATAGACAATAAAACCCACCTACAATTAGATCAAGATACTCCAAGGCGCTTCCCTTGTATTTGGGAAAGAATACTCAAGATTCATTATCTCCAGCTTTGACAATTAGAGAGAGATATCCGAAGAACATACAGCATCCAACATGCTGTTCTGTAAATCTAAGTTCTTGTACTGTAACTAATAGTTGAGCAATTCTGGTGTTCATGCAGGTCAACATATGAATATGCATTGGATGTGCATGTGAATGCTAAATTCACTTTGTCTATGCGTGATCATGCATTTTGCAATGTGAAATGGAAACCATAAAAAAATAATCTGTAAATATTTGTGTTAAAGTAGGAGTAAGTTCACCTTATATCTTTGGTTCATTTCCACAGTGGTTAAGAAACTCCTCTTTTCATATATAAAAGATGAAGAATGCAACAGAAGGCTATAATTTCTTTATTTCTGAGCATAGCACAAATTAGAGAATTCATTACATTAAGAAATTAGTCCAATCTGATAAAAATAGGTTTTAATCTTATATTGGACTCTCCTGTATAGCAGTACATTTGAGTAGGATATGTGAAAAAAATTATATGAAAATCTGCTAGTATATACAGCTGGGTACATAATATTATATTTCAGATAAATTACTGCATGTTTCTTTGATTAAGGCAGCTGATAAAAGTCTGTGTAAAATGGGAAGAAGAGCAAGATCAGCAAGTGCTATTTGCCTTGGTATTTTTTTGTGTAAGATTAGTCTTGGCAGCATAGATAATTGTGAAAAATCTGGAACTCTAGTACTAAAATGACATTGTGTGCCAACAGATACGATTTTGCATAAAAGTAGAACAAAATACGTTTTTTTTGCACAGAAGTTAGCTCAGTGAGAAACGGTGATGTTTCTTGTGATTTTAACCATAAATCTATTTTTGTACAAAATTGCATCTGACTGCACAAGTTGTGGTTTTTTTCCTGAAAAGTTTGCCTCACTGTTTTCCCTTATATATTTTTCCTCTTTTCTTATGAAAGAATTATAAAAGTCTAGTTCAACATACATTTAGCTACAATAATTTAAACACAAACATAGAAAATCTGATAATGAGGTTCTCACAGTCCACTTGGACATGTTACACATAATTTCAGCTCACAGCCACCTTTGTTCTGAGAAGAAGATCTGATACATTTTATATACAACGCTTCACATTTAAGTAAGGACAGAGAAATTGAACTGCTACTAGTGGTATCTGCCATGTGGTATAATGAGCACTGCTGTGGTACCTTCACTGTATAATGTCACCACTTGCATATTTAACTTCTGAGCCTCTGTGTTGTATTAACTATTTTTTTTTTTCTGCTTAATGGATCTTCATGGCTCAACTTGCATTTAATCACAGAACCCCTTTTACAAGGCTTAAGTGCTACAAAAACTACCTTTCTACAAATTAAAGTCAGCCCATGTGCATCTGCATTTGGGAATGCTTCTGAAAGGGTTTTAAAAGCAATGATTTACAGTAATTCATACATTTAAAGATGCAACTCCAACAGCCAATCCAACTTTTCTTCTCATTATAAGGTAAATGTGAATGCCAGCTTGTTACTATTCCTGGGGTTTGTCTCTGCTCAGCAATCGTACCATTTTAAGTAGAAGTGTGGAACATACTTCATGTTTGTCTATGCATTTTTTAGTTCAGTTGGATTATGATACCTTTGAAATTAAAGTACAGCAGCAGTTCCTGAATGATTTAACATGTAGACATTTTTACTCTGAAGTAGGACCAATTTGTTAATCTTAATCCAAAATCAAGTTAATATCAAATTGGATTAGGTTCTCATCATCTGGAATAAAAATAACCAGGTCATATCCTGATGCAGGAATATTGGTTACTGAACTAACATGCAGACTGAGACTTAATAAAACACATAAAGTTCCCTATAGGTTGATCAGGCCTGACATCATATGTTTCCCGTTCCTACAGCCTAGGCACCTTCATGGCAATGAGGCTAACTGAACCCTCACTGTGTAACCCCTGTGCACCCTGCAAAAATAATCACGGTCCCACTCCTTCAGTGAGCAAGTGATCGATTGCTGCTCTGCAGCAGCCTTCAGACTATTCAATAGATTGCATGTGGCAAAGAGGGAACATTGTGCAAAGGGTGTGAATGAGTCATTCGACATTTCAGGTTGACTGAAGTCATTCTGCTACATTTATTTCTAATCTTGATGTGCTATCCACATTTGCATGCTAAGCAGGGTGGGAAGAAAGAGACAAATTATTTGCTACAATACACACGTGGAAAACAGCAGACTCTGCATGTGTGTGATTATGTGGAATTACATGCATGAATGCAGCATCGTATGAAGTGATTCTTCTACCCTCATACAGGGGTAGGCATTCTGCATGCAAGCCTGAACACATCTGAGCAAAAGTATGTTTGAACATGTGTATCTCTAGGGATCTGATTATAAATGAAAGATATTCGTTTGCAGTATGCCTGAATGAAGGAACAGAGGTCCCATGAGCATACTCCAGGTGACATGTGTGTTGTGTTTTCTTCAGCAAATACAAATCCAAGCAACTGTGAATGAGCTGGTCTGCGTACATTTGGAGGGTGGGTATGTGTGCTGTGTGCACACCTGTGACAAGGAGCACCCATGAACATGAGCAGGTGTCAGCTGAAGCTGGAATTTATGTTAGTCAAACATCAGCAGCAGTGAACCACCTACTTAAAGATTTCCATGGAAAGAATACATGGCAACTTCTCAAAGCATGATCTGGCCTAACACTATGCTCCTTGACTCCTGGTCATACTTCCAATGTAAATTACAAGTTTGCAGAGAGTCAGAGAGTCTGACTTCTTATAGCTCACTCTTGAAGTTTGTTCAATCCATGCATATATAGCAACTTTAAGCATTAAGCCATTCTAAAGTACATGCTCACTGCCGAGGCTTAGGACCCTCAGTTCAAGCACTTAGGTTTGAAACTCGGGACAAAGACAGTGACTTAGCTCTAAGCTAAAAATAGCAATCAGTATGGAGACAAAGTTTCTGGTGAAATGCCTCACAGGAAATATTTTCTGAGGGTGAAGAGACAAACATAAGATACTTCATGAAATACTCAAGGCTTTGTCACAAGGACTCAGTCCTTTAAAGTGAAAATGGAGAACCTCACTGTGAATATGGAATCAGTGGGCTGCACACAAGCTAATTCTGGAGGAGATGAAATATCAGTTGGGTGGGGCAGGCAGTGCTCTGGTATCTCGCCTCAAGCTGAAAACAGTCAGGTTTGGTTTTGCACAAAGCTAACAACGCATTTGCATCCAGAGCAACAGACTCAGCATGTTGCATAGGTAAAAGGCACTGCCAAGATCTGAGTTACTATTTTTTTTTTTGTAATGTCCAAATTATTGTGTCCTTTAAATTATTAAGATTTGTTTACTGCATAAAGCACTGCAGATCCTCCTCCTGCCTCTATTCTGCAGGTTATTGATACCACACTCAATTAACCTTGGTGAGTGAATATAGGATGGACACTCAGCCATTTTTGCTCAGTGCCACAGTTTGCACATGAAACACTGAATGGTGGTACTTAAATTTCCAAGTAAAATTGCTATAATGAAAACAAAAGTGCACATTCATGTTTTTATTCACATTGTCTTATATGCTTCATTATCTGAAAGCCTAAACATTAGACCTAGTCTATGCAGATTCTGTCCTATTAAATAGAGAAGTGAGTGCAATTCTGGTTCAAAAAGTTTATAGAAAATACATTCTTACATTTATTTGGGTGGCAACTGCAGGCATATTATTGCAATTCCAACTTACCCACTGCTCTTGCATTGGCTTTGTACAGAAGCTAGAAAGGAATGAGATGGAAATCCGATTTTTATTAGTGAGTTCACTCCAAAGCATACTGAGGTGCATAAAGGTCTAGCAGCTATCAAAACTGGTGATGAAATGAGGGAAGACTCCACACAAAAGGACTCTGTATAACCCATGAGCATCTTGAGTAGCAGTAGGAACTCTGGATGTGCTGAGGATACCATAGCAGAGGTAATCGGGGCAGAGGCACAACATGATCTACAACAGCCACAAACCAGTTCACAAATCCCCTGAGAATTGGCTTTGGTCCCACCAGCTCACTTAACCATGAGAGCACAGTCGTTTTACCTCAACTTTGTTCTCAGGCTGAGAAATGGGTGTGTACATATTTAAAGAAACCAGATGTTGCATTCAACATTACATTATGGTTTATGAGGGGAGGACAACATGTTGTTTCTCCTACAACACAATAAAACATCACACACAGTTGTTCCTAACTTTATGCTTCAGTGTACACTGTGCTGACAGCAATGTCATCATCTAAGAATCGCCTCTTGAAAAAGAGTTGAAAGCAAAAAAAAAAAAATCAGGAAATTGGTATCATATTGATGGTCTTTTGGATTGGTTATTGTGTTTCTATGTCACGTCTTTTTTCCTTACCCTTTCACTGTCTTTCCTGTTCATAAGGCAAACGACTAGAAGCAAATGGTATTCTTCCATATCCATATGGCAGCTTAACAAAAACCAGTGGGCCAGAGATGTTTACAGAATCATACAATAATTAGATTAAAAGGGATCTGTGGAGATCATCCAGTTCAAGTCCTTGCTCACAGCAGGGTTAAATCTGAAATTATACAAGATGAGAATGTAACCTGATTTTTCTACAGTGTCTACTCTAATGGAGCATGTCTCATTCAGGCAATGATATAAATTATGTGGATATCTAGATCAAAGACATAGGTAGAAGATCTGCATTAAATGATCTGAAATTTCCTTTCAATATACATTCATAAAATGATATTGACTTCAGTGCTAGACTCCAATTACACAGCTGCATATTATCAAAACACACTAAAATGAGGCTAGCATTGCAATCATTACTTACTGACTTCTTGTGCTTAACATCCTCATTATGTAATTTTAAAAAGATGATTATTGGTAGACAGAATTCAGAAAACAAGGCAAAAGAATAAAGAAGGAAAAAAATACCAGAATGGAAAAAAAAAAATTACTTGGCTAGGCACTGTGGAAAACACTATTTTTCATGTACCTCATACATGCTTCAAGAAGGTGCTTCCCTTATGCAAACCCTCAGAAGATCTGTAGAAGAAAGTTTTGAGACCTGCAAACTCTAGGAACCATGCAACCCTCACCCTTCAATATGCATCATGAATGTGGTAAGGGCTCTGCCGTGCGAATCCCGCCAATGGCAATAATTACTTACCACAAGACTTAAACAAGGCCTATGCACTGCTACAGGGAGACTTAACCCCTCAAAATAGGGATTAGTGTGATTACTTGTATGGAAGGCGTGAATTTTATCCAAGTTGAATACAACTAAAAACATTATTAACACTGCAATTCTTCTTCCATGTGAAAAAAGCAAAACCCTGTGGTGCTCACTGCACTTCCATTTTTCATTGCATTTTCCATCAATTTGTTCGACTCATATCTACTTTACTTTCTATCAGATTTAAGGAACTGCAATGCTCAGATTCACAACTATTGCATATCTTGTTGTATTTGACTATGGTAGGCTGTCTCTTTTGTCCTGAAGATAACCCTTGCTTTTCAGCTTAGATTTACAAAACCAGTTAGATTTAGTAAAGTGATCATTTTTGTAAAAGAATCTAATCCCCAAATATCCCCAAATCATTCACTGAATTTTAGGATACTGTTTTCTTAGTTGCTCTGTCTGAAAGTGGTTGGACTCTCTGCGGCTGGTCAAGGGAAGAGGTAGATGCACAGCCCTTCCAAAGTCAATTAGGCATCTGAGATTGCATAGCAGAAGTTGATGCATTCAAAACCACCCCCTTAAAAATGTCATGCCAGAATTGTTTACACTGAACAGGAGAACAACATTTCAAAAGAAGATCCTGCTCAAAAGCTGAAAACTATTTCAAACAGAAAAGTAAAACTAAACATACAAAACAGAAACTGTTCAAAACAGCAGGACTTAAGAAAATAACCACTGTTCACCCCAAGAGATTCCCAATGCATTTCACAAATCGTGAATTAAATTCAGACTCACTTTGTATTTCTGGTATCCTGAGAGACTTCATTGGAGGGGGATACAGCAGTGCTGGACAGGGGCCACACACTGCTGTAGTTTCTCCCTGGTGTGTTTTAAAGGATTACAGCTGCTCCTTCTCTTGCTAAAACTACCCAGCACTTTAATTAAGAAGCCCTATTATAAATTTTTTTTTGCTACAGTCTCACTGAGAATAACACTTCTCTGGACACCTCTGGTATGGGTTAGCTGAGCTGATAAGCCTGAATGTTAAAATAGGATGACTGTGTCCCTTGACCCCAGATTTACCCTGGAGGGTACCTCCCGTTTGGCTGCTGCTTTCCCTGACTCTGTATCTACCCCTTCACCTAACAATGAAATCCATCCTCCAGTGCTTTTCAGCAGTGCACAGCAGGTTAGGAGCAGAAGCAAGAACTGCCCAATTAAAATAAAAATGTCAGATGTGCAGAAGGCACACTGAAATATGTCTGGGATATCAGGGCAAATGCCTTTAGACTTACGCAATTAACAGAAGGATAATTGATGACCACAGGCAATCAACCTACAGTTGTGGGTCTTGTGCAAGAAGTGTGCTCGGGCATATCAATTGACTCTGAGGAAAGGGCTTGATTCTCTCTGAGTTGCTAACACCATCTCCTGAAATGCTGAGGGTTTCCTTAGAAATATTCCCTAAATTATGAGATGAAATCACAAAGTGCTTAAAAGACTCAAAGGAGTGGCTACAAGTGTGCTACTATTGTCCATGTCTCTAAGTTACAGTATACAAAGAGCAGTAAAAGCTGGCTGTGGAGAGGAATCCTTCAGTTGAGAGCAGTATCCCTGATGATTTATTACAGCAAGGCAGTAATAATACAGGTAAAAGCACATGTGGGGAGCTTTAAGCCACTACCAAAGAGAAAGAAATCAAGCCAGAGAAAGGAACTGTTATTCTGGAGTACTGATGGCTACCTCAAGAACTGTCCTGAAACAACTGTCCTGGTACAACACTGGGAGAGCTACTCATTCAAACAAGCCTTTTATCTTTCCTCCCTTCTACTTCCCACCTTTCTCTTTAGAATGAGAGCTTGCTGAGGCCTAGGTTTTCTTCTGCTATGACTTTGCCTGCACCTCAAGAACTGATGTGTTTAGTTGGTTTTGGTTTGTTTTTTTGTTTTTTTAAATCAAGACAGCTACTGCATAGTAAATTCCCAATGGGGTTATTATTTTGATGTAGCTGTTTGAGATACCTTACAGGAAGGTGTATTGTATTGACCACAGCTAGTCCCATTGCAATAAAATCACCTGTGCTTTCTCTTCCCTGAGATTCTACACTGAGCAATATACCTGGAGTAAATCACTTGAAGATTAAAGCACTGCTTGTTTTTGGCAATGAAGACATAACCTCTGTCAGTGCAGAGCATCCAGTATCAACAGTGTCTGAAAGTCAGTTGGAGACTTTCTGTAAAAGAACTAATTAATAATAAATCTCAAGATGCTTAAAGAGCTGACCCTCACAAGCCCTGGAGATTTGAGAATATATTTCTAACCCATTCTGCAGTTGCAGTTATTAATGAATGATTAATTTCTACAGACATCATCTTGTGGTTGATACAACCCAGTTTCCCACAGCGACCTCAACAGTCAAGATAAGCAAATCAGAGCAGTGTTGAAAAACAGTTAAAAAAAACAAAATAAAATTAATTATTATATACTATGGAGGTACTTGTCATGTCTGTGTACTTACAGCTGGTCTGAGTTTTGAATTTAAAATAAGGATTCAGTGGTTTTGCTATGTATGAGAAGCATGACATGTATTAAGAATTACAGCACTAGCAGTAAGGGCACATAACTCCCTGAGAAGTTACAAGTAAATGTATTAACTAATTTATTAAGTAAAATTATTCTTAAATATGGGTTCTTTAAGAGACTTGACACTTTGTGTTTGATCTTCTTATTGTTTCGATAGTCTCAATAATGGATTGATTAATCCAGATTTTTATTAAATTTAAAGATCACAGAAAACCTTGCAAGGTTTCAAAAATCTTTCAAGGTTTGTTTTTTTTTTTTTACCTCTATGATACTTAAAAATAATTTTCCCTTCAAAAAACCCACAGTGTTTCATTTATTCCTTCAGTTGATGCCACAAATGGAACTTTCATGATACCTGAGCTGCTCACAGCTAGAATGGCCCTTTCAAAATGTTCATCACTTCACACCAGGTTTTTGGTAGACAGCAGAGCCTCCACTACCTTTCAACTGGGACACTTGGCTTCACTTCTGTTGGAAACAGAGAGAAGCAGCTGCTTCTCTGAATGATGAAACTCTGTGAGCAGCGGTATCAGCCCCACTGACAACTGCCTTGTTATGATGTCATAGGAAAGGAAAAATATTTTCTTGAACATCATTTAAAGCTAATCTGACAAGATAAACATTCAGAGGCTTTGATTATTGAATGGGCTCATTACAGCAAAAGGAGAAGATACCATTAAACCATTTAGGCATGTAGTACAGCTGTAATTACTTGGGATACAGGAGACAGCAAAATATGCTCTATCAAATGAGCAGGCAAAGGATGCAAGTGCCATACATGGCCTCTGCTGAAGGTAATGACATGATTATGACAACTCCTATATAAATTCCAGCAATGCAATATTGCATGTCTGTGTCATCCCCTTCCACTAAGAATGTTGAAGTACTTGATGACTTGAGTGAATTAAGATTCATCTTCTGTTCGAGATGGGAATTTTCAGACTAGATTTAGTTCTCTGACAGTAAATTGGGAGAATTTTTGTTTGCTTTGATGGATCTAATCTCAGAGACCTGTTACACCAGTGATTCTCAAACTTTCCTTCACCACAGACCCCCTTTAAATACATTTTGTGTCTGCAGACCACCAAGACTTAATTCAAGATTTAAAGCACTAGATTGCATCAAATATTTATTTCAATTTTCTCATTAAGAGTCTTCAAATTTGGAGAGAAGGGGAAATAAATTAATCTGTTAATACACACACTCCTATAAGAATATCTTTATTGCAATGATTGCATATGAATTTAACATAATAGCTTCAACACTCTTCTTGCTCATATAATGTTCTTTTAACTTGCTAATTCCGAATGTGATGCCAATGTTTACATTAAAATTTGATGAAAAGTTTTACAGTCCTTCTCACCTCCCCTCCTTGTTTGTCTGTGTTCAGTCACCATATATTTTTGTTTATGGGTCCAGGGCCAACACTTGGAGGAGACTTCAGCCCCACTGTAGCCCTAAAGAGGACCGTTGGGTTAAGAAAGTGTCTTTAAGAGAAAAAACGCCTAGCCTGGTTAAAGTGAGTTTCACCAACCATACTAACACCGAATATACTAGTGCATCAGGCCATGACGGGGAGGGGCTCGAGTATGAGAGCAGCATTGAGGGGAGGGGGCTGTGGGAAAAGGAGGCGCAGTTATTGCCACAGGCCAGATCAAATGTGTCTGGGCTGGACATTCTCCACCCCTAATTTAAGCTCTCGCAGACCCCCTGTGATGACATCACGGCCCCCCAGCGATCTGCAGACCACAGGTTTAGAGCCACTGTGTTACACTATTAGGATTACCAAGAAAGAAGAATCCAAGCACATAACAGTTCAATAATGGCATTATTTTTGTCTGCCAATGTAATAATACAGCTTAAAAATTGATAATAAAACTTGAAACTGTAAACTAATAACCCTGTTAGAGTTACAAAGTGTTCTGTCTTCATGTAGAGCTTTGCACACTTGGCTGATAGAGGGTTCAGTTGCCTTTCTCAGTATTATAATGTTTTGACCACTATTTAAGTAACATACTGGATGTGACAGATGTGTCTGATCTGGTACAGCAAATACCATGTACAAATAGTCTGACAGAATGCCTCCAGTATCCTATCTTTATATCTATACACTTCTGCATGAAAAACAATTACCAGGGCACAGAGACAATTTTAGAAGTTTGTCCACATCCTAAAATAATCCCTGTTTAGATTGAAGGGTTCTAGAGTGTTTCTCCTGTGCCAGAACTCAGCTGTAGCTTGGAGTGGGTATGACCTGGAAACATAATTTTATTTATGTAGATAGTTTCTTAAAAATAAAAAGGGAATGCCAGAGCTCTGAGGGGTAGTTTGTAATCTAAGGGTTACTGGTGGATTTTTCATCATGAGATAATAAAAAAAAAATAATAATTGATAAACTAGAAAGGAAAGCCTAGAGATTGTAAGGCATACAGTGCCTTAGAGAAAAAAATGGGCATGTAATTAGTACCGACCACTGCTCTGAAAAGAAAAAGCCATATGTAAGAAAGGCTATAGAGTTGGAAAGAGGGAGGAAGGATGGATCTTGTTGCTCCAAGAGAGGGAAAAAAGAGTTTCATCATGTATTAGAGCATCCTGTTCATTTAGGCATTTGAGTAATTTTCTTTCATTTCATAGTATTTCGCAGTAATGACCTGTGATCTTAGTTCTAGTATAATGTGTCCATTCTTAGCAAGCTTATTCCTCAAAGGTTAGTCTCCACTGCTTAGATGTTATTTAAATGGTATTTTAGCATAGTTCTCTAATCAGTAGAACAATTTTAAAAATTTAAGGCTACAGGAAGAAATCAGACCCTTCCAAGATCACTTTTTTTTTCCGTTCTCACCTATTTGAAATCCTTCTGGAAACGGTATTTACAGAAACTACGCTTTAGAGATCGCATTCTGGGCTAAAGTCAAAAGGAAAGAAAGATGGCTATATCACGGGAATCAGTTTGTACCTTGTTAGCCTAGCAAACTTCACTACCAATTCTACTCATGTTTGTCCAAGTCTCTCTCAAAGTTAAAAACGCTTATTTGAAATTGTATTTAAAATTAAACTGTCGCTATGAAATACAGTAACAAAACAGCCTTATCTAGTAAGGAAAAAATAAAAAAAGATGATCAAGAATCCAGTTTTCAAGCCCAGCTCAGTAAAAGATTTGCTGGGCATTCCTGGGCAAGTCACTTCACCTCTCTGTACTGCAGGACACATCAAAAAGTACAGTGTAGCCATACATGGAGATGTTTAAATGGAATGGGGTACCAAAAGCCATAAAGCTGCTTCTTGGGAGTCCAGTTCGATTTTACAGTTTGTCAAGTTAGGTGAGCTAGCACAGTTTTAGTGCTTCTGTCATCTCAATGTCATTATATTCATGCCTGATTATAAAGTGAGAGCATTCATACTCACCTGTCTTTAGGGCAGATGGGCAAAATGTCCATCAATAGGCAAAAATGTGTGTAGACATTAAGAAGAATGTTTTATACAGGAAAGGCAAAGTTTCTGCCCTGATTTTATTTATATATATATATATATATATATATATATATATAAAATCCCTGGTATTAATATACTTCCTTTGCTGCTGCCCAAATGTACAAAGAATTGTGAAAACTAAGCTGAGAAGACTAAGAAGTCTCCTTCAAGGGAGGTGCAAAATAAAGATTTTTGAAAGATATCAAGGTATATACGGATACCATTTGCACTGACTGGAATATGGCTTGCAGCCAGCCCTGAGCTTCAGATCAAGTGCGTGACAATCATCATATTGTGTATAGCAATCTGAGGAACAGAAAGAAGACAGAATATCTACATTCCTCTTAATCCAAAACCAGACTCTGGAGAGAAGGGAGAAAGGTTGAGGAAGACAGAGCCTTATTATACTGTAAAAACTAAAGAAGAAACTAAAATAAACCCCAAAGACACAGGCATATCAAGTGTTGATAGCAATACTTCATTACTGGTAAAACGTGGCATTTTTTCATCCACAGTGGGTAGACCCTTCTGACCAATATCAGAGATTGAACTTGCCAGTGAGTGTATGTGATAGTACATATCTTACAACTTCACTAAGAGGAAAATTTCAAGTGAAAATACTGTTAAGGGAAGAAACTTAGCGAAGGGAAAGAAGATAATTTTCATTATGTCAGGCAGTAAAAATAAACCAAAAAAGACTGCCTACAACAGTAGTTGCAGACCTGTGGCTTAATAGCAACCTCTTGCCTGCCAGACTTTCAGATATTGCTTGTGGCCACAGAGAGCTGCTGTCAAGCTGCAAATTTATGGGGAGGGCAAAGTATTACATTGTACAGAGGGCATTACATCCTCACTTCTAATGCCCTTGATTCAGCAAAAACAGAAGGCACTGGCCTACAGTTGCAAAAGTAGAAGGTAAGTGTGGGGAAAAAAAGAAATTCTGTGTGATTAGGTGAAGGAAGACAGAGTTGGAAGAGACAAGTGATGTCTTTTATTAAGATAATGGCTATAACTTAGAAAAACCAGGCAAGCTTGCAGACACACTATACTGCCAACTATATAAGAAGGTATAAGAGATCAGGACAGACAGCTAACTTGAGCAGCAGAGCCCTGGTTCTCTGGGAGTTGTACAAAATTATATCTTGCAAAAGACCAATTTTTGTTTTGCCCAGGCAGATCCATCAGTCTTAACAGTTTTAGATGTGTGTGGAAGGAGTGGTAGAGATGAAAACAACTTCAAAATCCAGACAACAAAATTAAGCTAAGTCTACATGTGTATATTTCACATTGCCTAACCATCCATCTCCAGGTTATTCTGCTATCTTGATAAAAATGGGAATAACACACAGCGCTATTTTGTGTTTATTTCTCATCTGTAGGATTGTCAAGTTTGGATGCAAGAACAAAACAGAAGTAAATGTCACTAGATAAGAACGTAAGGAGAATTCTTCCCTGGGACACCAACTGCATTTTTTCACTGATCTGCTACTAAGGGAACATGTTTTCTCCATATCTTTTCTACAACTCATTTCACCATCGTGTCACTGCCAGGGTTTATGTTCTACCTGGGAGCAGAGGCTAAAGCATGGGCATCTCTCTCCTTACAAGTGAATGACTGGCATTGCTAGCTGCATCAGCTAGTCTTCCATGCGGGAACATAAATGGTGGGCAACTCTTTCTCATCCCAAAACCCAGCTACTCCTGCCATGCCTGTTCACTAAAAAACTCAGTTACTATAAAATCTTTCTTCTCCAGACAAATATAAATGTGACACCTTCTGCTGCTGCTGTTGCTGAAGAGAGTTTAGATTATTACTTTTTCCAAGAAAATTTTGTGCTGATGGGGTGCTACTAAATCATGTTTTGGAGACTGATGTCCTTTTGCTCACAGTTTAACTATAAGACAACTCAAGTATTGTAAACTTTCTCTATGCACACAAACACACATGAAACACACACAGACCTTGCCATATAGCTCTACAGCACTCCACTCTGAAGAAACATCTCATAACAAAAAGCATATTACACTTAAAATACATGAAAAAGCTTTACAAGAACATTAAAAAGCAATTGAGGAAAAATTACATACATGCCTGATCCCTTGAGACCCCACCATATTCCACAGGAGACACCAAAAGGAGGGTCAGTGATGCCATATCTACCATTGCCAGAAGCCTTTTTCTTTCTAGGCATCTTTCCCCAGTCAGTATGATCACACTGGGTATCTCAGAGACACAATAGTCTGATCTCTGTCAGAAAAACCTTAAAGCTTCTGGGAAATCTGGATATCTTTTCGCTTTGTGCTTCTGACTGAACAACAACAACAAAAAAATCCCCATTTATTATTTTCTTCTGTTCCAATAAATACCCTCCTTCTGAGCACAGTTGTGATCCCCCATTGACAAGAAAAAAAGCTTGATGCACCTGCAGTGGAAATGAAAACATACTAAATCTTGAGCCTTGCAGCTAAATTCTTACTTGTTTAACTCTGCAGAAAGTGTAATGCTAATTTAGCCAATGCATCTACCTTTAACACTTCATATGAAAGAAGCAAGCAGCCAAAGATATCTGTACCTTTGAGGCAGGTGGTTGCACTCTGCTGTTCCAGGATCTGTGTTGAGACAAAGCAGTGGGGAATGGCACGAGTCTCATAACAAAATAACCAACTTGCCTTCTGTCTTCAGTGCAAGTGCTTAGCAAAGGCTGAAGTCTGTGGAGCCATGTAGGATACACAAGTCTTCCCCACGGTATCTTTGCCTCTCCCTTGTGAAGCACAGCCAATCAAGCCAGCGGGGTGCAAACCTCAAACCATGCAGGAACTCACAGGACCGGTAGCTTACTGAGCTGGGTGTGGGACTCAGCTTAGTGTGGTTTTATTCTCTTACTATACGGGTCACGGCTGCTGTAGAGAAGCTTCTCTGAATTCTTCAGGTGTTTGCTGCTCCAGCTGTGTGTCATGTGCTGGGGCACCCTATAACGTGCTTAATGCTCCGTTATTTGTTGTATCTGTCTGGAAAGCACTGGCCCCTTTGGACACAAGCAATGATCCTCAGGAGCAAACCATCAAAGGTGTCCTAAAATATGCTCTCTTCTCTAATATCAGGTGACAGTGGTGGTCATAAGCTATCAGCATCTGAGCTTGTGGAGCACCTATCCTGCCATGCATCCCATTTGATGTGGGCGAGTCCATGCGTGCATACACACAGTGCACCCACATGAGAAGATGTACTTGTATCTCTCCAAGCAAGCACAGGCACATACAAAGACCATCTTGTGCCTGTGTAGGCACAGGCCAAGATGGAATTGCTATAAGAAAGAGTCCAGAATTTCATCAGATTCTGCAATTAGTGTGAACCGGGGGGGCTGTCTTCAAGCTGTGAGAAAAGAGGTATGAAAACCTGATTCTTACAAGAACACAGGAAAGGCACCTTTGCCTATTTAGTTTTTGCATCAGTTTAGGCACTAGCAGGGGTGCATTATGGGAGGCTGGTGGACTGGACAGAATGACTGTGATCTACCCAAAGCAGTGATGATTTGTCTGGCCAGCACCTGTGTTATGGCTCTTTCAGATGGCAAAATATTTATGTACCACATTAAATGCCATAAAAATAAATTAAGTCTTTCTCCTCAGGTGAATAAGGAATGGAGGTGAGGAGTGGACTGCTCCTGGTGATACGAGTCCACCCATGTATCCCCACCTCCATCAACCCCATTGCCAATTAACTTCACACACTAATTACACCTAGGTGAGAGTTACCTCTGCCCTACATTCATCCTGTCCCTGCTGGGATTTAGCCTCCTGAAAGGCTATTTTCCTCTCACCTTTTCTTCCCTGCCCTTAAGCTCTAGTCCCTCCTCTTGCCTGAGGGCTGCCAGGGGCCAGCAGAGCCCCTGGGGAAGAAGGGACATGTGTGATTGGGAGACTGGTTTCTACTGTGGAGCAGAAAGCCTCCTCAGGAAACAAAGCCCTTGCCCTGGCCCATGGTCTGCCTGGTACTGGGCCTGCAGCCATTAGCACCAGGCAGTTCAAAGGAAAGTAAAAAGGAATTCACATCAAGTGATATTTCTCCCTGCAGCCATCACTCTACGACCACTTAAAATCATAGCTTGAAAACATAATCTAAATTCTGTCTGCTAGACTGTAAGCCAGGAAAGGACCATTTGCTGCAGCTGACATAGATTAATAAATTCTCGAGTTGAGTCAGTGAGATCCACATGCCCTGATTTCTTGAAGCCACTTTTCTTGGCTTTGTACCTGATTGGGGATCTGGATGGGATTCCATTTCTTTGAGTACAGTTCAGAGCCTGACCAAATGATCTGTCTTTTTCCAGCCTCATGCTCAAAAGTAGCAGAAAAAAAAAATGTTTTAACTCCTAATTATTGTTGACTTTGAAGAACAGGCAGCCAGATTTCTCAGGTTCCATCTGTATCCCTCAAAAGAGCACAGGTGTTACAAACAGAAATGGGTAAAATTTTATTGCTAATATTGAAATACCTGATATTGAAAAAAAGTATTAATAATAACTTTTGTCCAAAAAGTGACAGAGAGGGATTAAGCTGTTTTGTGAATTTCTATTAAATTACTCTTTTGTCATTTTTAATGGCTTGAGTACTTCCATATATGAAATATTCTCATTTTTCAGATTAAATAAGATATTTATATCAAAATTTACTTTTATTTGAAGACAGAGGTAAAAACACTTTAAACAATAAAAAATATTTTTGAGCAAAACACAACCTTTCATTTCGCCTTGAATAAAATACTCTCAACTATTCAGCCAAAAATACTTTTTTTTTTTTTTTCATTAGAGATGTCAATCTGTCAAGCAAACTAAAAATCAGTTATATATGCAGTACTGTAGCACTAATCACACAGAGCTGGCTCACTAACAGAGGCATAGATTGCAAGAATCAAATGTTGTTGTCTATTCTCCTAACACTAAGACCTAAACAGTATTCTGCTTCATTTATGAGACATGATTTGTCTAATACTAACTGACAAACAAAACCAAAATACAGGAAATTAACGCATGACTATATCCAGGCTTCAGGACTTTACAGTCTCAGTGGCTCAATTTGAATATTATTTGAATGCAAATCTCTATCAGATTTTATATTTCAGGGTTTTTTGGGTTTTGTTTGGGTTTTTATTTTGTTTTGTTTTTCTGGTCAGAGGAGGATCTTTTAGGCTAATAACTTGTTTTAGGTATTTTGACATATTTTTATTCCTGGCACATCCTACCCTTTTAGTGTCTTAGAGTTCTGGATAAACAACTACATCTGAGCATTAGGAGTATCTGATTTGTCAGTATTGTATTGCTCCAAAAATACTTGTATTGTAATGGCAGGTGACTGTTGTACATTCTTTTTAAACCTCTGAAATATTCCTGAGCTCCTGAAGTGAGGGAGAAGTATATGCTGGCATTGTTCATGTTGTTCTTTTTCTATGTGTATAGAACTTCAAGCTGTCACTCTTGAACTTTGCACCATTCACTAAAAACAAAGAAGCAGAAGAAAACACAGTATACCCATCAAAATTCTAGACCTACAAAAATCAATCCGAGTAGGGACCCAAATGAGGAAAAGATGGGTGTGAAGTTTTCTGTTAAAGCCAGTTATGATTGCAAGAGGATTATCTAATCGCCTTGTAAAACAAAGCAAATCAATGTATGCTGCCATATAACCAATGTTACAGTGCAACTTTGACAGAGAGAAAGAAACATACAAAGGCAAAAGAGGAATCTCATGATTGAGGTTTTTAATAGCTTAATTGAAACACATGATAAAATCAGTTTCTCTCAGCAGGAGAGAGACAGATAAAAATGGACTCTATTTGAAGTGCAAACAACAGACACAAGGAGTTGTAAAACATACAGCACCCTCCTCATAAAAATCCCACTTTCTCTCCATTCCAAGTGTTTGCAACTGTCTCTCCCTGTGAAATCTTAATTAAACCAATATATTTCCCATCTAAGTAGTTTGAAGATGTGCGCAGTTTGATAAAAGGTTAATTAGCTGTATTCTTTAAAAAATTAAAAAGGTACCATTTTGATCTTTTGCTTGAAATTCATGCCTATCCTTGCATTAAAAATATCTTTCAGTCTGGACTGTGGCAGCTAGCAGAGAGGAGAAGCATGCTCTTAAGTGGGGCTGTGGTGAGGGGGCTCAGATGAAAAACAAACATTTATTATGAATGTTAATATTTTTACTTTTTATTCTCATAAAGTGCATTACAGATTATCCGCTTTCTTGAGGCTGGATGTTTGTCAGGGCTTGAAATCAAATTGATACGTGATGAAGGCGGACCCTTCTCTGGTGACTCAGCTGGGAATTGCATAGAAATCTACCCCGCCTGATGTTAACTAATAAAAGGAAGGGAGGGGAATAGGAACATCTCATAAAGCTGTGAAATGACAATTCACAAAAATCATTTAAATCACTTGGAGGCTGCATTCCCTTTTTATGCTATTACTGCACTGACTAAAATGCAGCTCCTATTGAGTATACCAGCTGTGAAGGCTGACAGATCCAAGCCAACTGGTCTAGAAACACCGTTGTTACAGTTTAGCAGAGCAATTCACAGACAAATGGAAGCTCTTGTTTTAATTCCTTGACCTCTCTGCTCTTGTTTAGAGCCCTTCAACAATTCCATAGACAGAAGTGTTGCAGGATTGACATGAGACCTTCTCCCCTCCCCTTCCCTTCCCTTCCCTTCCCTTCCCTTCCCTTCCCTTCCCCTGGAGGCATGTGTGTAAGTGCTTCACACAGTTGGATTTTTTTATAAAAAATGGATCAGAGAAATTCAGATATCACTGCTGATAGGGCTTCTTCAACACTGAAACTTGAGAAGGCCTGTCAGTTAAAATTAGCAAGTTTGGGGGGGCTTATTTAAATGAATTGTTCAAGGAAAAATAGCAAATAATTACAGCTGCACAAAGAAATCAGAAAAAGAGGAAAGAAAACCAAATTTTTTGTGTTATTTTCAGAAAAAAATACTTTAAAATACCAGCAACAAGTAAGAACTTAGGAAAAATGACATCACTGCTGACTTTAGGCTTACATATCAGTGGAAATATTTTTGAATATAAAGACAGATGAGCTGAAATGCTGAAATTGAAAAGAGATTAGCATTCATTTGGCATTTTTGAAAATTAGTGGCTTGAAAAATAATCAAGACAAACCAATATTTCCCAGCTCTAAAATACATATTAGAATAGATTGGGGCCTATATTGCTTTCTCATAGCTATATTTTCCTAGATCAGTGAAGAGAGTTGCACTAGAGAAGACAGGCAGAATCTGTGTATACGGTATTATACAGTATATCTGTGTATTCCTAGTTATATGAGTACTAATATGAGAACAGGGTAGTTAACAAGGCTGCTCGGTGTGATGGTAACCCAGACAACCTAAGTTACTAAGCAGCATCCCAGGTATATGTCAGTCAGGAAGCAAGTGCTGAAGCAGTTTCAGCCAGGAGGTTTGTTCATTCTGCAGTTCTGACAGATGCACTGGTAGAAACAAGTTGGTTTTGAACTGCATGTGATTTTGCCAAGAAATCGCACTAAAGATGCCATAATGCACATGAGAGCACTACAGCAGTGTACAGGGTGAGGCAAAAGGCCCATCTGGCACAGTGTCCTCTTGCTGAGAGTGCCAATAAGACCTATTTATGGAAAATGAGCAGGAACAAAAGAAACAAAGTAAGCCTTCTCTTGACATTTCTTCCAGGAATTGTTTCCTGCAACAATCTAGGGACTTACTGAGCCAGAGATTGTATTAGAACAATTATATTTAAGAGCTACTTATTTTCTATAAATATGTCTCTATGTTTTTGCCCTTTACTACCTCTGTGGCAATAATTGCCACAATTTACTTAATGCACAGTAAGGAAGAATACTTCCTTCTTTTTGTTTAAAACTACTACCTGGTAATTTTGATAATGTAGGTTTGTTTTTCCTGGAAAAGTTAGGTTACACTAACTTAATGGACTTTCAGTCAGTAGTCCAGTGATGTTTACATTTAAAGACAAGACTCAATGTTTACTACTCAAACATCTTTACTATTGACATTTAAGTAGCTTTTTCTATTTCATAATTAATCAAATCTGTTAAGAAACTGTAGTTTAGGAAACCTCTAACAGCATATAAAAGCTGTTATCTTTATTTTCAGTATCATCTCTAGACATTGTTTTTAGCTCTGAACCTGCAAGATAATTACTGCCTAAAATCATTATAGTAAAAAGAAATGAAAATGCCAATCAATTCGTAGTAGAAAAAAATCCACACTATAAAGACATCCAGTTTGTATAAATTGTTCTACCTGCTGGCAATCCCTGAAGAGAATCTGAACATAAGAGGGGCCATGGAAAGTAAACTTCCTATTTTTCATCCTATTGTAGAGTGTTTCTTCTTGCACATTACTGACACACTGATGGAAGAACAAGAGTCATGTTCTATTCTTGCCCATATGATAACTGGTATCTACTAGATAGAGGAATTGTGTATTTTAGATATTGTCATCTGGCATGTTACATGATGAGAATCTAAATGTTGAAAACTACTTTTTCTAAGGAAAAGAAAGAATGAAGCACAAGCAGAGCACCAGAGTTTTCATGCAAAAATAAATCAAGGTAGCTATTATCTGTATTTTCTGTATGATACATGTTTTAAAATGTAAATTAAATACCCTGGAACAATTATCAGAAAGTCACAGCCAGAGAAACAATCTTCTTTATCCTCCCACTTCTTCACTGAAAATACAACACTCTCCGAACTAGGGTTATTTACATATGACATAGAATTGCCCATCAAGTAATTTTGCATTCTAGGGAACAAATAGATGGATTATGTATTATGTATGAAATGTATTCCTGCTGTAGTGATCCATGAAATTGTAGTTAATTTTGCTGAAATGGACCATTATATTTTTAAGTAGAAGTGAAAGAAAATGAGAAAGAGGAGGTAAACTGGTAGGAACTGAACTCCAAATACAAGATTAAATTATTAGTAGGAACGTAGCACTGCTGGGAACAGCATGAGCTGCTAGATGAAGCCACTGACCTGTTGGCTTTCAGATACAACCAAGTATCTGCCTGGTAGTGGTGTAGTGGTAGTGACGGTCCTGTCACACTGCACATTCATGTCCCCAAGTGATGTATGTGAAAGTGAATTCCTGCTGATACAAGCTCCATGCAGCTCCTACTCACTCTGAGGTGCCAACAGCATGCATCTGTTCTGTTGAATGAAATAATTGCATTGTGACACTTCTATAGTGCAGCTGTGCATAATGATTTTGCTTGATTTTATACTGATAGATGAGATAAATTCAAGACTGTTTAATGATTGTACAAAAATCTGAGGGATATGAGATTAGCCTAAGGAAAACTAACTATACCATGAGAATCTGCATTTCAATGCCCTTTTTTCTTCTCTCAGCAAAAGATGGCATGTGCTTCCACCTTGTCACTGCTTAACTTGAAAGTAGTATGTGATTTCAGAACAAGTCAGAAAAAAACCCTAGCATCTGGTCACTTAGTTCTAAGAGGTCTGTAAAGTGTCTATATCTCCCCATTATTTCTCTCCCTGTTCCCACAGCTTAGCTAAATGACCTAGTTTAGGAGTAATCTTAGTAACAGGATCTTGTCCACTTTCTGTGACAACAGCAGAAGCTCAAAATCTTCAGCTTGGTATGGGGACTTTGGGCAAGTCTTTGAGGGGAAATGGCTGAACAGGAGCCAGCAGTGTGCCCAGGTGGCCAAGAAGGCCAATGGCATCCTGGCTTGTGTCAGCAATAGCGTGGCCAGCAGGGACAGGGAAGGGATCTGACCCCTGTACTCGGCACTGGTGAGGTTGCACCTCGATTCCTGTGTTCAGTTTTGGGCCCCTCACTACAAAAAGGACATTGAATGACTCGAGCGTGTCCAGAGTAGGGCAACAAAGCTGGTGCAGGGTCTGGAGCACAGGTCATATGAGGAGCGGCTGAGGGAACTGGGGGTGTTTAGTCTGGAGAAGAGGAGGCTGAGGGGAGACCTCATCGCCCTCTACAGCTACCTGAAAGGAGGTTGCAGAGAGCTGGGGATGAGTCTCTTTAACCAGGAAACAAGCGATAGGACAAGAGGGAATGGCCTCAAGTTGCGCCAGGGAAGGTTTAGACTGGATATTAGGAAGCATTTCTTTACAAAATGGGTTGTGAGGCATTGGAATGGGCTGCCCAGGGCAGTGGTGGAGTCCCCATCCCTGGAGAGGTTGAAGAGTCGGGTTCACCCAGGACTGAGGGATCTGGTGTAGTTGGAAACTGTCAGTGTGAGGTTAATGGTTGGACTGGATGATCTTCAAGGTCTTTTCCAATCTGGATTATTCTGTCATTCTGTGGTGTGTCACTCTCTTAACTAGCTATTGCCCTTCACCTGAGTTTTGATAACTGACAATACGTGCAGTCTCATTGCATCCCATTTGTGAAGTAAAATATCTCAACTTCAAAAGCAATCTGAAAAGCAATCTGAAAGCCCTGTACTCATCAATAACCAGAAGTAACCATCTGAACTACCAGCTGCAATTCCAATTAATTTGTCCGTCTGGTCAGCTTGTTTAGGACACCCCAGACCAGAATTCATCAGTGTGACACTACAGGGAGACTAAGGCCGTTATCAGATTCAGTGCTTGAAAAAAATATCAACAATAGAAACAAGGAATAAAAGAGGAAAAAGTAATACAGAGAGAAGGAGATCTTAGTACTAAATTTTCAGGTCAGAATTCTAAGAGAAGAGAAAGCCAGAAACCTTTCAATGTTTTCTGAGGCATTCTGCAGTGTATGGTAATGTATCTGCTCAGCATGCCAAAACCAGGAAAAATCTACCTTATCTTCCTTTCCTATGGTTCCTGACAGCATCAGCAGAATTAATATGACAAACAGGCATCAGGATAACTAAACCTTAACTAGATGTTGTATCTCCTGTACTAAGCTGTCCCCCAAGAGGGCTACTATCAAAGGCTTTTCACCAACATTGTATTTCTCTCAGCTCCTACCAGAATTTCCCGTTTTAAACTTCAACCTAAACAACTCAAGCTTAAATTTTAAGGACATATGTGCTAAAACTTTAGTGGATTAAGAGTGAAAATGCTTTCCATGCTAAAAAAGTGCTATCAAAAAAATTTGTTAAAAATCCATACAATCAAAAAGTAAAAAACTATAGGTCAATGGTTTTAGAAAAAGGGGAAAATGGAAGCATTTAGGCATAAAGTAATGGGTCTCTTATAGCACTCTCTTGTGTTTGTCATAGAGTTGTACTGTGGGTGTTTAAATCTAGCGAATGTTTCTCTGTCTCAGTCTCTTTGTCTGTTGTCTTAGTCACTATTTGGTTTGACCAGAAGTTTTAATTCAAAACTAGAATAGCAGGGTCTATTGATGGTTAATCTTAAAATAATTTGACAGAAAGTGCATTGGGATCCCACAGCCAGGAAAACAAAGAATTGCTTTGGGTCAAGGCTGAGGTGCCTGTGCAGAACTAGGAAGAGAGCATCAGTAGGTGAATAACAAGTAATCAGTTTAATGGACTCTTGTTCAAACTGTGCCATAGCATTGGGACTGAAAAGTACAGAGACCAATACTAGAAGAATAGGCTTGCTATAAAAACAGTGGATTACCTGAAAACGTGGGTAGTGATTTATAGAGTGGTTACAGTAGAATTGTAACACAGCTTGCTTTATGCTTTGTCCCAGCTACAGATGTCTTGAATAATTTAGAGATTACTGGTATTCACATTAACTATATAGGATATATAGGTAAATTCTCTGGGTTGCAGGCAAGATTCAAAAAAGTCCTCCACTTTCCAGGTAGATCACTACTTTCAGAATGTCAGATGATATTCACTGTGAAATAACATGGGAATAAGATAACTGTACACTAGTGTTAACTAAATCAGTATGGCTCTCTTTCAAGAGAAATTGCCCACTGGTAGCATATTTTGTTATTTCTTTACAGCTTTTACATATATCAGATATTACAGAGGTCTAAAAAACATCAAAGCTATTTACTCATGAGTAAATAATTCTACATAACATTTAAACTATAAAATGAAAGGAGGGAAAAGCTTTGAATAATTAATATTGCCAGGAGTTAATTTTGTTCAGATAATCTTCTAAAATGTTGTAAATTTTTTTTTTGAGCTGAAGTTACAGTAGGAAACTTCAGTAAAGAAGACAGGGTTTAATACCGGAAAAAAAATCTACTCAGAATTTTTGTCTGTTTTTTCTAAGACTTGAATGCCAGATATTGAATACAAAGTTACAGGGCATGACTATCCAAGTTGACATACTGTCCAAACTAAGTCACTGTGTACAGCATTTAGTCTGTTGCTGCACCTTTCACCCTGACTCATCAGTCCTAAATATTTTTGCATTTTAGATTCAGTCAGTATAACATATAGAATATAATGTTGTCTAGTTTCACCAAGAGAAAAACAGAAGCGCTGCAATTTTTGGACAGGGTAACAACAAATCTCATGTAATGTGACAAATTCATTTTGAACAGACAAAAGATTATCTCTGGTTTTATTGGTGGGGATGTATGGTCTGCTTGCTGCAGTTATTGTGGAGAGAAAGTATACGAAGTCCTTGCTAGTCCTTCCTCTGCAATAACGTGGAAGATTTATCTGTGTAGCAAATCCAGGTGCAGGATAGCAGGAGGCAACTCCATGTTTATGTCAGCTATAGTGTATAGTCAACAGTTGGCAGGCATGCTGTGTTTAGGCGTTGTGAGGTCTTCAAACATGGCTTAATGTTTCTATACCATATGTACTGTAATATCTCTAATGTTTCAGCACAATTTATTTGTTGGCTGATAAAATATCAGCTAACAGTCGAAATGCTATATGTTACTAGTCTTTTTTTTTTTTTTTTTTTTCCCCCAACCAAGACAGGGAAAACCACTATAATCTGCAGTTTTTCTGCTTTCTACCTCCCAAGCTTGCTTCCTCCTTCTCACCAGACAGGCGCCATCACTGTCTCCCTCTTGCAGAAAACTTAAACATTTTCAGACAAATAGTTTCAGCTGATCTATTTCTCAAATATTTGGAACACTGTGTAGCTCCTAACAGAAGAAACTTCAGAAATGAATTTTCTATGGGAGATTAAATCACCTGATATAAAAGAAATTCCTAACAGCCTAGTTATTTTTTAAATTTTTATTTCAATACACCAGAATCTTTGATATGATTAGATTTTTTACACACTAAATTCTATTTACAGTTAACTGGGGAAAAATAATAATCAAAACTAAAAAAATAAAGAATCAAGATGCCTCCAGTATGTGCTCCACCATGCCTTAAAGAATATGCATCTCTCACTCATAGCCCCATAACTTTTCTTTTCAAAGCAAATTGATGCTGAAATGTACACCTATGTAAGCTCTTCACAACACAGCAAATGGAGGTTTTGGGGTTTTTTCATTATGATTCCCACTACTATGTGCAATAACACAAATATATTCAGATTTCCAAAGGGAATCATCCCATTCCTTCCTCTCAGTTCCAACTACGCACTTGTGCAGGAGGTTGTACTCATGTAATCCCAATGGAGAACCAAATAACTTTTATAAGGATGAATTGTTTTTTTCCAGTGCAGCTCCCTTAATCTCATGGTTGAAGATCTAAGGAAAAGTCGACATTAATCCATGTTGGGGAAGAGGAGAAGGGAAGTTGAGAGACTGCCCTCTTCAACAACTGCCAACCACTGGATACATTTAGCTGTAGTATGAAATCACACCCTTTTACACAACTCTGGCAGTGACAAGACACTTTAAATAATATGTAAATTGCACTGCATTTGCATCCACTCTAAGAACATTTTATATTGCCAGAACTATGTGAAAAACTATAGTACAAAAAAAGAGAGTGGACCAAATACATGCACTGTTGAATTCAGTTACCTGTAGCTTCCTTTGATCAACTGTCTCTATGTGTGCTGGATAAGGGCAATTTTATTCTATTTTCTGAGAAGCCCTACAGGCAATGAATTTTAACTTTTTTGATCAGTGGAGCCCTAAAGATTGTACAGTTATGTTGCAGTCTTCTTCACAGAAAAAAGTAAGCATAATGATGGTAGTCTTACTTTTTCAAGCTCTCAGATGCTGTAGAAGCAGATGATGGATGATGCAATTGGTAGATGTACCTTGAAAATTTAGATGAAAGCCTGAGAACCCTTTATTACAAATAACTTAATATAGCTAGTAAAAGTTGAATCAGCTTTCTTCAATGTTCTACAGCAGTTACAATATGGATGTGCAAGTCCTAGCGTAAAAATCTAACTTAAACAGGTGGAATGTGGTTACAAAGACATTCTTACTGGCAGAAACATAAATAATGAAATATTCTCAGATAATAGTGCATGACAACTGTCCCTTTGGAGCTAGGCAAAAAATGTGGTCAGCTCACCCAGCAATCCCAATGAGTAAAAGTTTTAACAGATATAACGCTTTTAGTTATACAGTCTTACCCATGTATGATTAAAAGCTGAAGGAAAACACAAAGTGTGAAAATTTTATTTAAATAAGATACTCTTTGTGTTTCTTCATTTTTAAATATTAGAAATTCCAGTTTAATCTCCTCTTGGAGCAATAAAGAGGACATCTTTCCCTTTTGTATGTCAGCTGTAATTGTATACTATCAATCTGAAAGGTTTTCACTTCCTGTAACATAGGTGTTATCATCTTCACTGGCATACAAGTCTTTTTAACTTTTAATAAATTACCATATGTGTACAAAGCTCAAAATACAGTCTCAGATCTTATTACAAGTAAACAGGTCCCGGCTTTTCTAGACTGACACATCATCAGAGATGTTCAGCAAGGGTTAGCTGAAAATATATTTATAGCATTTTATATGCCTTTAAACAAATCCCAATAATAAAGATAGATGTCCTCCACCATAACCAGAACAATATAGCCCTCTCTATCTGTTTGGGGGGGGTCTCTCATCAGCTTCTCTCCTTTGGCCATGACTGACTCCAAAGCCCTCCCTTAGTGCCTTCTTACCCTGATAGAAAATTGGTTGGTTTTATGTTTGAGTCACTGCACAGGACACTGCGTTATTATTTCCGTCACAGATTTCCTGTGTAGTCTTGGACAAATAATCTCTTTTTTCCTCTGACGGTAAAATAAGGCTAACACGTCTCAAACTTATAAGGATATTCTGAAGATCAGTTGATTAGTCTTTGTGAGATACTCTGACATTAGATAACAGATGCTTCAAAAAAGCCAGTAAATATAGAGCGATCTTTGATTTCTGGTCTTCCACATATTATTTTTAAAAAGAGCTTTCCACTTAATGAATCCTAGCTGGATGACTTCTTTTTTTTACTCAGCAGCTCTCACATTAGTTTTCTAAGGTGGAGCCAATTTTCTTCCCTTCTCCTTCTTGGAGCTCTTTACCCTTTGCTGATTTAGTAACAACATATCCTTTCCAAACATATTTACTTGCTGCTTTTTATCCTCACATTCCCAAATGCCTTATAAATGCATGTATATAAAAAACTTCAAACAAAGAAATAAGACTGCTGCAGGGATACTACATACCAGACAGATAAACAAGCTATTAGTTAGGTATTTATGATCATATTGGAACACCCACCGTGGGAGGTATGGGAGAAATACCATATATTCTATAGAAACTGCAGGGAGGAGCTTTTAATTGTGTATAATGCAATATGATCAGGACACTAAAATTAACCTCATAGTCTTTTAAGTGTAATTTGGGATAACTAAAAACTCCAAGTAATAAGGATTTTGGGTTTTATTTCTCATCCATAGTTGGTTGCAAGGTCAGCATTTTCTATGGATGTTGGTGTAATAGAAACTCGGAGGAGTATTCCGCATACTAAATTGTCATGACCTATTTCAACAAAGTTCTGCTTGGAGCCTCCTAGCTGAGAAGTAACAAGACATGGTCCTAATAGTCTAAGTGAAATATAGAAGTAAGAATCCAAAGTGGGTGCACATACAACTTACGTCAATTTAGGGAATGCTCTACATTGCTATACAACTCTCTGCTGAACTGGAATCCGCAATGAAGAAGTATACGAGAGCTTGCTAAATTCTCTAGGAAAGACACCATGATTCAGGAACACTGTATGTATGGAAAAGACTGTTAAAAGCTTTCATATAACGTAATTTGAAGTAGCCAACAAAAGGACACACATACACTAAATAAAAGTAACATATTTTTTCTTCTATGTTTTTTCACATTTGTCTTAGAAATAAAGATTTCTCTCAGGAAATTGCAATCTAAAAATTATTTTTTGAACTGCTCCTTACTCTCCTGTTTTGCTCTATGCATTATGGGGCATGTGTCTGACGTAATGCCACAGTACTGTTCCTTTTAAAGTAGTAACGCGAAGTGGAGGAGGGGATTCTGATTCTGGTTTGCTGAGTGTTCACTCATCTGTATAACTTTCATGTAAATGAGCAAAACAACCCAGCTTCTTAAATTCCCTTCTCCCCTGGTAAAAAAGGAAGCATGTTTCAGACACTGGGAATATAAACACAGAAGGCAGCAGGTAAGAACAGGAGGGCTATGCTGAACTGTGAATCTGTCTGGCTTTGTCAATTATCATAAAGAGTTATAAAATCTGTTAGTATTCAGCTCCAGCCATTGGCAGTTGGCATTGCAGTTAATGGACCGAATGATGCCTCAGAGGCATTTTTCTAGCCGATTAACTGCAGGAAATTTAACACCTGTGTAAAAAGTAACACACACCCCCTCCCCCGCCCAATAATTAAAAAAAAAAATCTCAGATGAACATTTTTCCATCCACACCCAGGCAAGCAGCAGTGGCCCAAGAAAGACAAGTTCTTTGACAATGTGAAATCACCAGAAGCCTATTTTGTAGGTAACAGTGATGTGTTCAGAGGGGAAGAGTTGATAGATATCTAACAGATTTATTTTTAATCATCATTCTATTCCCCAATCTTCAAAGTAACTAACAAATAGAAAACAGATGGTGTTAGCAGTCAAATCCTCCAAATGAGGATGTTGTCTCAGGGGCAGAGTTGTGGGACCAAAATGACTGAAATAAAGGTAGTGATTTTATCTGTCATCTTTTCCCTCTGGTATAAATGAAGTAAGAACCTGCACTTAACCATGTCTTGCTGAGTGTCTTCCATATTCCCAAATACAATGGACCATGGTAGTTTCTGGCCTAACTTCCACTGACAAGAATCAAACAAACTGCCATTTAAAAATTACATTAGAGATAAAACTCCACAGGTTGAGCATTAAAGCTTTCTCTGTGAGTCCTCTCTTGCTCAGTTGGATCTGCAAAGAATTATGTGCAGCTCAGGATACTTTTTTTTAGTGGGACATTGTGGTATCTTGGAGTAGAGCTGATTTTATTCATATTGTAAAACTGCACTCTGAGATCCCAGAGAGACACCCATTCTGAATTGTGCCATGTACTCACTCATGTTGAATGCTGTCTTACATCATGAGTAATCGTGTTTGAATCTATCAGGTGCTACCTAATATGAATAAAAATATCACAATTTGACTCAGCAACATAGGGGATTAGGCTAGTTGACTAAATTGATCTGGCACCTGGACACCAGTCAGCAGAAATAAAGCTCCCTAGAATGTAAAATATTTGCAGGACTACATTTATTAATAGTGAATAAATGCATAATAATGTATATCTATAAAATTGTGTAGGTATTCCAGGGCAAAACTCTTTACCCACTTAATGCTGCATTGGACATCTGGCCACTAGTTTCTGCACAAAAGGACTATTTTTTAACTAGTTAAATAGTATCTGGCTATCAGTGTCTTACATCTGTCAAGTGTAAGGAATATTTCATCTAGGTAGTTAAAACATTCGATATGGAATCTGCTTTATACATAAATATACCATCCATATTACTCAAGGTATGTGCATAATGACAAAGTGCTGAAAGATTTCAAAGCATTGAAGAACAAATAATCTTCAAGGTAAGGCAAACATTTCTGCACTCTTCCCTTAATATCAGAAATAGAGAAGGGCATTGGTATGACCTATACTGAAACTGGCAAACTGAAAAAAAGAAAAAAATCTATGAAATTATCAAGCAGCTACTCATTTGTTAGAATTTACAGAAGAGAATACAGACCATGGCTGGATCTGAATTCAGCCACTGTGTAAATGAGATTTTCAGCAATTGAATTGCAGAGCAGCAGGAGAAAAGAAGAATAAAAGAAGGAAGAAAATTGAAACCCGAAAGATTTATTTGTCCTCAGAGAAGTACTTTTTAAACAAATTGTAACCAGTTATAACTCTACACTGTATGACACTGAGGACATACTCTTCAGCGAAGGTAACTAATTCTTTGTGCACTCAGGAGGGGAGGAATATGCCTCCAAATATTTCATGACATCTTATGACGGAATGGAGGGCAGCCTCATCTCTGTCTTATTCTTAACTGCCCGTGATGATTATTTCAGTGGGCTCTGTGAAGACCTGCTGTAACTGGTTTGCCACTGTCTTGAATACAAATAATTTCCTATAAATTGTGCCCCCTGCTTTTCAAAGAGGCTTGGAAACGATAGATTATTATTTTTTTTGTTTTAAAAACATTATTATATTATGGCAATATTCCACCACATTCTTGCCAAGTTTCTTATTAGTATCAGCAGCATCCACCACAATCCAAATCTTCCCTCTGCTCGGCAAGCTGCCTTCTCAGTGTATGATGAAACTTGGCATGGGTAAAGAGTAAATCTTATTAGTGATGCCCACACGTGCTGTGCAAGGGCTTGTACGTGATCTATAGTGCTGAAGGAAGACATGCAATCTGATTACAAAAGGGGATTTTCTAAAGGGTTCATCTCTATGGTTGCTCAGTCAGCACAGGCAAAGCTTGCACATCTCTTTTTTTAAATGGTTTGAGATAAAATCTGCTTCAGTCCATTCTGATTTCCATGTGTGGCCCACAGGAATTTAGGAAAGCAGAGCTTTCATTTTCCTACTTTTTCATGCTTTGTAGTACTAATATTTAGCATTTAGAAAGCACTTTACTGTTTCAACTCACTGTCTTAATTAAATATTACTATAAGATACTAACTCCCCTAAGAAGGTAACAGTTACTGAGGCATCGTCCTGCACAAGGATGCCTGGTATTTTGCACTTCTAAAAATAGGGAACTACTGTGATTTCTCACAATATGATAGCAGCGGGGAAACACTTTTTAACAGTAATGACATTAGGTGGTACTCTTCCTGATGTTAGGGGCCTAACTCCTACTGATGGGAGAACTATTGTAAGGCAGTGTAAAGAGGTTTTTAGGTGTTTGAACACTACGAGGTAATTTCATTCCCAATTTTGCATCCTGTGCCATGTTCCCCAGTTGCCTAACCTGCCTGCATGTTAGAATGCTCCTGAGCTCCAGCTGGAACCAAATCCAGAAGTATTCCTTGTAAGGAAGTCTGAGCACACTTCAGATTGCGATTGTGGACCGTGCCTAGAGCAGCATATTCTAACGTGTTCTGACAGTCCTTCCTGGTATGGCTCAGAGCATGTGTGAAATACTGTCAGCAACAAACTATAAAAACACAATGCTGGCAAACCGAGTATCAGCCTTACCATTATCTGGTCATCTAGCACAGAATCACAAATTGTTGGGACTGGAAAGGATCTCTGGAGACCACCTAATGCAAACCTATGCTCAAGCAGGGTCACCTAGAGCTGATTGCCCAGGATCATGTCCAAATGGCTTTTGAGTATCTCCAAAGTGGGAGACTACATTACCTCTCTGGACAACCTGTGCAGTGTTTGATCACCCTCACAGTAAGAAAGTGTTTTCTGATGTTCAGATAGAGCCTCCTGTGTTTCAGTGTGCACCCATTGCCTCTGGTCCTGTCAGTTAAAGGGGATAGAATAGCCTGCAGTGAGCTAAGTAAATGAAAACTAATCCATGTATTTCATTCCTGTTTCCAACTGAAGTGTGTAGCACAGCACTATCTTTCACAAAATCTTTGGTTCATTTCAGAGAAAGAAAGATGCAGGTCTTGCAGATCATGTCCTCAGAACTGTCAGCCACTCCTGGATGCAGGGTTTGTCACTGAACGTATCTTTAATTCCAAAGGTGTAAAGTATTGCCTTCAGTCAACTTGACAAGCTTTTTTCTTACAAAATTTAGACTTTAAACCCACAAATCTCAGCAGCAAGTATCACACAAATCTTTAAAATTGGGCAGTAGCTAGGACAGCTGCTTTTAACATTCTGTTAACCTTTTCTGAGCTGTTGTTCTTTAAATGATAATTTATTGCCCTACAGATAATTTATTGCCCTTCCCAGCATTATAACTTATAATGATTAATTTGTTTAATTGTTTCTTCTCTCATGAATGGTGGAAAATAACAGGCATGTCATGCTGATGCAAAACTAACTCTGGGAACCAGCTCTGATGATGTCATGGCTGTGTTACAGCAGACAGAATGTTGGCAGTGGCCATGGAATGGAGAAGTCATGGGTATAAAAAGGGCTGCACCAGGCCAGTCTGGTAGGTGAGGAGGTAAAGGTAAGCAAATGCTGAGAGGGGAGGACAGAGACGGAAGTGCAGGGACAGGAGGGGCTACCTGTGGTGGTGATGGTATGGGGGGTTGGGGAGAGGAATTCACTTTTTTTGCATCTCCAGACACCATAAAGTCATGTGACCAAACAATGGCATACTGTTGTCCCCTCCCTCCTTGGCCACTAAGCTGGAAAGCCGTCGTTGTGCTTCACGACAGATAATATAGCCCCTATATACACTCTGTCCCAGTCTCATGGGGAGCTGGAGGGTCCCCACAGCCCTGGACAAAGGGAGCTCCATACCCCTTCTCCCTGGTTGGCTGAGGGCTGCATCCCACATGAGCTCCTAGTGACATCCTGAGCACTATAGTGGTCATGTCATAGCAGGCAGAGCACTGGTGGTGGCCCAAATCACTGTGAGGATGGTGACATGGTGAGCCCCGGGCAGGTGTCTCCTGGCTGTCAGGGAGAGGTGGGATGGACAGACCTGGCATGAGACTGGAGAGCCCTGGGCAGGACAGCTGGGGCTGCCTGTGGCAACGGTGGATGTCTATTCTGTTTGTTGATTCTCCTGTCTATTACAGCCTCAGCCTTGGTCAGGAACACAATGAGATCTTGGTATGCTGCTGTCCTCTCCCTCTGTGGCCACTAAGCCAGAGAGCTGTCAATGTGCTACAGGACAGATAAGATAGCCCCTACATATACTCTGTCATGGTTTCATGGGGAGCTGGAAGGTCCCCCACAAGTGCTGGACAAAGGGAGCTCCACACCCTTTATCCCTGGTTGGCCAAGGACGGGGTCCCACATGAGCTCCTGGGCCAAATCACTGTAGGGTTGGTGACATGGTGGGCCCAGGGCAGGTGTCTCTTGGCTCTCAGGGAAAGGTGGAATGGACAGCCCTGGTGTGAGGCTGGGAGAGCCATGGGCAAGGAGGCATGTGGTGATGGGGCTGACTGCTCTGGTTTTTGATTCTCCTGTCTATTACAGCCTCAGCCTTGATCAGGGACACAATGAGATCATGGTACACTCCTGTCACCTCCCTGCTCTGCCCCAAGCTGGAGAGTGTCATCACTTCCTACAAGGACATCTACCTAAGGGCTATGGAAACAGATATAGCCCCCATCTCTACCCTGTCATCATCCCACGAGCAGCTGGACGGTGCCTGCAGCCATTGAGAAAGGGAGCTCCACACCACCCACCTTCTCTGTCTTAAACTCACCACAAAATAAATTTTCTGATTCATGTACCCATTAGCTGTTTTTTGATGTCTTTTTTGGGAAACCTTTTGGGGCTTTTCCTTTTGCATAAGGATTGCGTAAGCCTCAATATCTTAGGAAGCTGGGCTAAAAAAAATTCAGATCATATTAAGTGTCATATCTAAGATTAGAGTCTGTAAGCATGGATATATAAACCAGGTTGCTGCCTTTTTTGAGCAATGTAGCAAATGTGTATGAAAAATGAAAAAGCAGGTCCTGCAGCAGTGTAACTGAACCCAACTGGTTCCTTGTGAGCTTGTAAGAATCCCTTTCAAATCTAGACTTCAAATCTCTGATGGACTCTCTAGGATGCAGGAATGAGCAAATCATTAGCATCAGAAGAGACAGACCCTGATTTACAGACACCAACTGTTACACCCTCTAATAATTAATTTCATTGATAGGGCTGAGATTGGTTTATCCTTACCAAAAAAGTGGAAGGAAAACCTTCAAGTGAAACAGCAGAAAATCCCGTCATTATGAGCCTACAACACCTAGACTGAAAAAATTTTTTGCTACCATCCCAGTAAGACAGCTACTGTCACAAGAACAGATGAACCATTCTAGGAAATTAAGCTTTCTTACGAGATGTGCAAGTGCGATGTACTGTGAAGCTGCATGTGAGGACCTGTGCTTTTAAGGATAAGAAACATACTGTATGGCAGCCAGCTGACCTATGTTTACAGCTGAAGACATAAAGCTGACCCGCAGCTAACCTACAACACAGAAAGAGTGCTAGTTAAATGGACCATGTCTTTTAAAATGATAAACTGAGCAGGAGCAGCAGCATGGGGACAGGTTTGTTCCACTGCCATACCTAAGAAGCAAACCAGTTCAATATAGCACTGTGAGCCACTGCTGGCAGGGAAACACAAGTCAGAGTAACTCCTACCTCCTCAATATGCTGTGCTGTGGGGAGGAAAGCACACTCTTGGTTTGTGGAGGCAAATCCAGGCTTGGGAGTGCTCCCAGCAGTAAGTGAGATGGCAGCGTGGGCTCAGCTGGACAAACCAGGTGAGTGCTGGGGCCCCGATGCAGGCAGTAAGGCTGCGACAAAACCAGTGCTGTTGTGCTTTCACTGCCAGCAAGCCTGTGGCATCACACAAGTGGTGACACACAGCCACAAACACAGCTTCTCCCATGAACATGGATAACCTTCAAAAAAAGCAACGGGCTAAACAGTGCATTTATAGGGTTACTAAGCCATAAAGAAAGGAGAGGAGGAGGCAGAAGTAAAGCCTTCCCCAGGTGGAATGGTGATAATTGTGTCAGCATAAGGAGAGAATCTTGCACACATGGGACCAGATTTTTAACCCCTACCAAACCACGTAGCTCTGTTGAGATCACCATAGTGCTGCTCACACTGTACGAGGATCTCCCCGTTGGCATAAATCAGCCTTTAGAAAAACAGGCTCCCGTTTAATTCATCAAGACTTGCCCCAAATACACTGACTTTTTTAGTAGGGCCTTCCCTGTCCCTCTGTGGAGCTGCAAGGTCATATGGCCACTAAAGAGCGCATGAGCAATTACTGCTAGAGTAGAAAAAGAAAAATGTAAAAGGAAAATTGAAAGTTACTACAAAATAAAAATGCATATCCTAAACCTGCCTATTAAAGACAAACCGTAACTGTTAATTAAGCCACCTTGCCTATAGTTAAATTACATCACACCAACGTTTCAGCCCTGGCAAGCAAGAGTGACAGTTCTATACAATGGAGTTTTGTAAGACAAAACCAGAGCAAGGAAAATATCTCTGCTGTGCTCAATAAATGTATGCAAATAACCACAGCAAGAAACTATAATAAAGCCCAGTTAGAAAGACATCTCCCCAATTACTCAGTGTTACTTCTCTTTCTGTTTTATTTTACTTTTTAAAATCTAATCATCTTCCTTCAAAACTTCACACAGACAAGACTTTTCCTGAGACCAGCAGCTCCCACCTTGCTCAAGACCAGCATGTCTGGTCAGGTGAGATCAAATGGTGCCAAGGAAGTCGACGTCCAAATCTCCATGAGATAAATCCTCCACTACAATTCAATATAGGAAGAGGTGTCTGAGTTTACTGTCAAAGTGACATAATTCAGAGAATTTAAGAATAACTGTACAAAAATCAGACAAAAGGTTCTCCTTGTTAAGTATTCTCTGTCCAGCAATAGGAGAACATAAGGACTATCTTGGGAAGGACTACAAAAAGCAGGTTAAATTCTGGGTGATCTTTTCCTGAAACAACCTTCTAATTTCAAGTCACATAATAGCTTGAAGGAACTGACATAAAGTGTGTATGTAGAGCATCATGTTCGGTAGCCACAAATGTGTGTTTATCCTCTGAATTTGTTCAGTCTGTTTCTGAACCCCGTTCTGCTCTTGGCCTCCTCAAAACCCTGTGGTACTGAGCTTCACAATTATATGCTGTGGGGAAAGGTGTTGCTTTCAGTTTGCATTAAGCTAATTTATTACAGCTTTTAAATTCGCTGGGTGCCCTTTAGTTGTGTTGCGAGAAATAACAAGTAGTCATTTCGTATTCACTTTCTCTGGTCCACACGTCTTTTATAGATCTGCATAATATGTCCTGCTTTTTTTCCAAGTGAATGAAACCATTTAGTACTTCCTCCTGTATAAACCACTCTATATCTTAAATCATACTTTCCTTCTCTGTAATCTTTCTAGTTCTTTGCAATAGTCAAGGTTGAAAATACGCTAGGAATTTATACAGTAGTACAAAGATGCTTTCTGGTTTATTCTGTTCTTTTGTCAGTAATTCTTACATTCCTTTTGCCTTTTTTACTTCTGTGCAATACTGAGCTGATGTTTTCGTAGATCTATATGAGACAATTGCAAGACGTCTGTTGCAAGCACTAACAACTAATTTAGAACCTGTCACAGAATGGCAAAGAACGCTGAGAAGATAAAGATACTTAGGGTCTGAAAGGAGGAGGATTGCGACAATTCTAGCAGATTCAGTGAAAAGTAGCAATGTGGTAATTTTGCAGTAAGCTGGATTGATTTCTTGTGATTCACCTTCCTACATAGTCTTAGTTGCTATACAGTAACATGAAGATTTCCTGTGTTGTGTCACACTGGTAAGGGGGTAGGTGAGTACTGCATCTGAATTGAGTGGATCAGTCAAACATGGATCCAACTAAGTGATACTGAATATGTGTTTGACTGCAGGGCCTAGAAGAAGAGATGGAAACCACATCCTCACTGGTTTTAAAGGAGAGGACTTGGGAATCTGGCGGCAAACAACCCTTTTTGATAGTAGGTATACAGTTTTATATTGCAACAAGGGCCACTGGAGACTGATGTTCCAGACTATTTATGATTGGACTAAAAATGATGGCCAAAGGAAGAAGTGGAAGATCATAGGAGAAAAAGAAATCATTGTGGGAAAAGTCTCAAGAGAAGTGATTATTACAGCAAGAAATAACACAGGGGACATTTTTGACAGATTGTTTACACAACATTTTATCTTTAAATATATGTATCAGGTAGGGTGCCTAATTAGCTGTTCTTACTTCTGTAACTGGATTTAAATTTTTCTTGATGCTTAATGCATGAAAAGAAATCTGAAGCATATTTTACTGGAAAAGCGATATACGAGCAATGCAGAGGATAAGTGAGCAAAATCACAGTGTTGCCAAAACTTCCATAAAATACACATTTTAAAATATCTTGGAGGTGCTCACTGATTTAATATAAAATCCCCCACTTCACCCCACACAGTGCAAGTCTCAGAAGACAAGTTGGGAGAGAAAGAAAAAAAAAAAAAAGAAAAGCACATGCAAACCAAATCTTCCAGCTTAAATATTAAGTTTTGGTGACTACATTTCATCCACACAATGCCAGACCTCCAACATCACCCATGCAGATGCTGAATTTTGAAGCAGATCAGTCCTTTACCTCACTCTTTTGAAAATGCTTTTGCTGTCTTGCTGGAATCTTCAAAAGTAAATGGTTTGGGCATCTCCCCATTGATCAGGGCCAGCACTCAAATTTTTTTCAAGTGAATCTAGCACTCTCATTCATCTTTCTGTTTTGTAACTCTGAAAATGGCCTCCACGCTGAACTGGAATACTAGACCAGTAGAGAAGGTTATTTTGCCACATGCTGAAATAACATTTACAGGCTCACAGTTCCTTTAGTAGAGGACATCTCAGGACAGACACGTGTATGTCACCTAGATTTAGAGGGAACATGGTTACATGCAGAAACACGAGCTTGAACTTGTCTTCTCAAGCCTGAAGAGGATAAGCTGTAGTGGACAAAGAGGAAGGCTTCAGGCAGGAGAACAGAAATAACGCAAGGAAAGTTTTGGAACAAGAGAGAAATGCAAGCACAGACCAGGCAGCTCCAAAAAGAGATACGTGTAAGTTTAAGCAAAACAGACAACAGTATTGATCTCAAACAGTTCAATTGCTGCCAAATGTATCAGTCTAAATGAAGGCAATGTTACTTAATGGACAACAGTGTACTCCACAGCTCTTGACAGTCATTTCACTCTTTGACAAGATCTTGGAAATGAGAACTGAAATTGCAGGAAGATGTTCTCCTGAACATGGGAGATAGAATTGCTATTGATCTTCTTAGTTTACTTTTGTAGCTGGTTTTGCAGTTTCTGCATAGTTAAAAAGCTCTAAGAATCCTTTTGCTGGTTTCTAAGAACTCATTAGGCCAAAGGCAAGAGTCAGAAGTTTTGATCTGAGATCTAGAGAGTTAAGAAACTACAAACAAACAGCAAATGAAACCTTTAGAAATTTGGAAAAATATCAATAAAAAATGTTTACTATCTGTCACTTTATTATTGCCTCAGTTCTTTGAATGGTTTAACTACTTCTATTCTGCACCGTGACAGACCTTAAAATACAGTACTATTTAGATCCCAAACATTTTTAATTTGTTTTTTTTAGCCTTTTGATAAAAGTTGCAGTCTCCTTCAGTTTTTTTTCTCCCAAGTGATCCTGTCATCATCATGCATGGCTATTGGAATAATATGTTTATCAAGTGGAGCCTGATTCTCATTTAGAAACAAAACAAAATAGCAAGCCATTGTCCTAATTTGGAATTGAACCTAAGCAAACAGTTTTAGATACTCAAGTCTAGTCTGTCAGTTTCCCCAGTCATTGTTCAGTTCGAAATTCTCTATTTTCTTTTCAATGTAAAATAAAATACAGAAATTCTGAAAGGAAATTTTCCCTCCCCGGTAATTCTGGTTTGGTTCAAGACTAAGAGGAGGGGGGAAGACAAACATCAGCCTAACTATTGGATGCTTGCATGAATTAAACTACCAAAACTTTAAAATTGTGCCAGCTCTGAACAGCATAAAATGATTTGGACTTCTCTGATATACTCTTCCTTTGTTGTGAGAAAAAAAGAGCAAACATGGATGTGGGCTTTTCTCTTTTTTTTTGGTCTACTTTTCTTATTGTTGTTACAATTGTCTTGAAGAAAGATAAACAAAGACAAGAGAAGTATGAATTTCAGGGTACTTCCTGAAGGGCTTTGTGTTCAGACTTTCATCCTGTGCCTCATCAAGCAACTGCTTTCCACTTGTGCATGTCTGTGTCTGTTGATCCACCCACATTGCAATCCTGTAAGATCATACACATTTATGTCACTCACAGTTACTGCTTCCAGCCATATGTCAATCACAGTTACTCCATGTCTACCCTGGGTGGCTGTCAATCTGCTATCAGGGCAGAATCACTTTAACCTACTCTATGAATTTATGCCTTTCATCATGACTGTAGTACAGAAATATCCCCTGCTAATAACAGGTGTTAGCAGTATAGAATCATAGAATGGTTTGGGTTGGAAGGGACCTTGTCCCAATATATTTGGGTGTTATTCAGCATTGTTTCAACTGTATTTCTTCTCATCATTCTCCTTTAAGGAAGTTACTTTTATTCTAGTATAGAAAAAAGACTTAGTTCAACTGCTTTCAGCAGTGTATTGATAAACCCAACCTATTTAAACAAGTGTTGTTCTGCTGTATTTTTTAAGACTTCCGTAAAGGGAGATAAACATCTCAAATATTACATGCTTGGATGCTAGGTTTGTGTGTTATCAGCCCATAGGCAAGTAGAGAAGCCTGTTATCTATTTCTGATCTCTGCTTAAAAATTCGAACTGACTTCAAGGGTAAGTAAACTAGAATTTCACCTTATGAAAACAGATATGAATTGGCTGACTTCAGTGAGGCAATATCCACTTATTTCACATGAAGATCTGGCCTAGCATTTGGACAGAGTTAAGAGATGTAAGACCTCTCCCCACATGACCTCAGATATATTTCACTGACCTGTGTGAAAGTTTCCATGGCTAAGAAGGCATATCAGGCATGAATTTCCTAATAAGGGCTATGTCCAGACAGGTTATATTCCCTTCCTTAGGTACCTGGGATGCTTTGGGTGTGGTTGCGCAGTGCCTTCTCCCATTCCAGCTGTGTCTAGCCCTTTTATAGTCAGGTTACACAATAATGCCACGCAGTCCATTTAATTTAATCCTTGTTTTAACATGAAGGACATAATAAAATACAAAATATTAGACAGCCCTTCTTAGATGTATCTTTTCAGAAACAGCTATGGAAATGAGGTACACAGATTTTATTTTTTTTAGAGCAAAGTTTGATTTAAGCATGGAAGTTGCCTTTTAGTAGATCAGGTTTACTAAATAGGTCCTCTACTTCGTTTTAAAGGTGATCAGATAAGTCCGTCAGTGATTACTGAAGGGTGTTGTCTTCTTGTAACAACACAAAGGAGGAGCAGCTCTAGTTGCAGTAGAAGCACTGGTGATACTACTACCTGCAACAGGGGAAATATTCTACTCTCTCCTAGCCCCTGCTGCAGAGGAGAGAAGCAAACATTCAGTTATTTTTGGTGTTAAATACCTGCTTCTAATCATCTGGATTTCCCATGGTTACACATGCAATCATCTGTTGTCTCAAGCATTTTAAAAATATTGACACTTGGTCCAACAGGTTCATTATGCACCAATACCAGTCAAATAGGTTGCAATTTGTAACCGCTTCACCCTTCTTCCTCTTCCTCCAACTTAAAATGAATGAAAAAAACACATTCTTATAATGATCAGAGTGGCTTATATATGAACATTCACTCTTCCATTTATCGTTTCTGTATTTCTTTTCCATCATGACTTGATAGTGTTCAGTGAAGAGGAGCAGTTCCTTTCCACTACCACTTTATCGTCATGCTGTTTTGCCAGAAGCCCTGCAGATGAACAGTCACCAGTGGTTAACAATGTTGTCAGTGACGTCTAGAGCAAAAGTATGATGTTTAAAATGCACACAGCTTGAACAGGGCAGATATCCTGGTTGACACAGGATCTTCAACTTCCTGAAGTTTATCAAAATACGCCTGTTTTGAAAGTGATTGCTTAATGAAGTATTAGTACAGATAGCACAGTAAGTCCCACCCCATATATTATGATATCTATTTAAAAGTAAAGTGCACTCCACCAGGAAGAAATGGTATGAACAGGGATTTCAGAAGAGGTTTGGTTTGATTCAGGAAACTATTCACAAGTTAAATTGCACTTTGCATCTGCAGATGTTAACTCCTTGTTCTTGAAATTTCTACCCATGGTGTTTAAAGTCCCATGACAGCCCTGTTGCATACAGATTATTAGTTTCTTTGCTTGTTTATAGGCATCCTTTATCTTTACATTTGCCGGTTTCTCATGTTCAGAAGCAGATCATTACATTGCATATTACAAAATAGAGAACAATACAGTGGAGTTCCAAACTCAGCCTCTAGGACATTCCGTACAGCAGGGGGGGGCATTTTCAAAAGATACTGAAAAGTGGTTTGGGAAGGATGTGTAGCGGGGGAACCTTTTTGGAAGCAATCAGGCGTAGGGAGAGAGTAAGACAGGGCAGAAAAATAGAAAGAAGGATCACAGCCAACTGACATGAAAGGGGATTTCAGGCCAGGGAGTCTGAGAGGAAAATTCTTGATTTATTGACAAAAAGTTACTGTTAATGTTTTTAAGATCCATTTTGCGTAGTGCTAGTGTAATGGAAGCAGTCCCTGAAACTGTTTTCTGTATATGGATTTCTAACAGCTGACATGAGCTTAAAATACCTTTTTATGTAGGAGCAGTTCAACTTCCCCCCAATATGTTCTGTGCTTTCCTTCCTTCTATTTCATTGGGACTAAAATCAGCTTCACTGAGACAGACCACCTCTTCTTCCTGCTGCCTCATCTCCTGCACCTCCAATGAGAGTCCTCTATAACGTCACCATTGATGTCACTAACACAGGGCTAAGATGGTAAATACAAGACTTGGGGTGAAAGAAGAATTTGTAGTGGGAACAAGTCAACTATCAAGAAATCAAGAGTCTCTTTTCATGGCAATGCTTGTCTCCTTAGAGATAAAAAATGAGGAGGAGTCAGATGAAGCAAATCTCAGTGATTAGACAGTGAAATGGGTTTAGATGTTTTATGTATTCAGTGAGATTTCAGTAACTCTTTACATTCATAATGAAGACATGAAATTGAAGACATGAGACTGAAGACTTAGTCTAGCTATGGAATTGTATTTAGGTACGCATGTAAGAAAAGTATAGAGAAGAAAAAAAATCCTGTTGAATTTTATTCCTTGCCTTCAGCTATAAAAACATAGGAGAATGTGTTACTATTAATTGTGCATACAAAACAGGCCATAAATTTCTTTCTAGAAAGCCTATGAAAAAACTGGGGGTGGGGGTAACGCAACGAAGAAGGTTCATTTTTACTCCTGTTAATGCAATAGGTCATAGCAAAAACTGCTGCAGTGAAAACCAGTTAAAGAGCCAAAAGAACTGAAAAATCTTAACTATACATGGAACTGCAGTTCCCTTGCATTTATTCTGAAGAGAGAAGTAATAATTATATTACAAAGCCCCAAATAAATCTGGGAGACGTGCACTCCTATGAATGTAGGCTCTGTCACACAAACCTTGGAGTAATGGACACAAACATTTTAACATGGTGTTAGCAAACACCTATCTTAAAATGCAGTGAATTTAATGCAGAAAATTGCCATTCTATTTTCTATATCATTGCTTATCTCAGTTACTGTCAATTTGGCTGTACCACATACACATTCTTGCTCTCACCCCATGTGTGAAAAGCGTAGAATAGAATCTAGCCAGAGGAAGGAATTCAACAGAAATAATCTAACAAAAGAATAAAAAAGCAAAGCAGTAACAGAGCATCTGCATTAATTAACTTCTTCTCATACTTCTCACACATCCCAAATTCTATGTGTTGCCATCACTTGGTATTAATTGAACAACATATCAATCTCATATACTACCAGTGTTATCAGTATCTAGAAAGCAAAGAGCTCTGTATCTAACTGCTAGATACAAATTCGCTTGGCAATAACCTCAATTAAATCAAGACGTTACCTTCTCCAGTCTGTTTGTTACTGTCTTTTTGGTGGAGATCACGACCTGCACATTTGAACCTTGTAAAACAAAACATAGGAATATTTTTCATGTGCTTCAGTGTGAAGCCAGCTCACTAGCTTAAGTAGATGATGGTGTTTTGAGGCAACTTAGCTGACTTATGAATATCCATACTTGGAATGTGAAAAGGTATTTTTATGTTCCTGGCAATAGGGAGATATATATAAAAAAAAAAAAAAAAAAAAAAA